>NW_027428460.1:2984351-3295260 GCF_047830755.1 Zonotrichia albicollis | reverse complement strand
GTCTTTGGGGGCCTGTGGCTGGGAGTGGCCGGCTGGCTCCTGAAAATCCACGTTACGCAGGATGGTTCCCAGATGAAAGGTGGCACCAGTGCAAAGTCGGCTGGTTTGATAGAGCCAAGTGTCTCCTGCAATCCGCATGCCAGAAGCAGGGCGGTTGAGTATTGTTGCCTGGGAAAAGGGCAGTGGTTTTTGTTCGGTGGACTGTGGCTGGGAGCGGCCGGCTGGCTCGTGAAAATCGACGATACGCAGGATGGATCCCAGATGAAAGGTGGCACCAGTGCCAATTCGGACTGGTTTGATAGAGCCAAGTGGCTCCTGCAATCGGCCAGCCAGAAGATGGGCAGGTCAGTTTTACTTCCAGGGAAAAGGGCCATAGTGTGTGATTGGGGTCCTGTGGCTGGGAGTGGCCGGCTGTCTCCTGAAAGTCCACGATACGCAGGTTGGTTCCCAGATGAAAGGTGGCACCAGTGCCGAGTAAGACTGGTTTGATAGAGCCAAGTGGCTCCTTCAATCTGCCAGCCAGAAGCGGGGCGGGTGAGTTTTGTTGCCTGGGAAAAGGGTCGTTTTTTTTGTTCGGTTGCTTATGGCTCGGAGTGGCCGGCTGGCTCCTGAAAATCGACGATACCCAGGATGGTTCCCAGATGAAAGGTGGCACCAGTGCCAAGTCGGGTCGGTTTGATAGAGCCAAGTGGCTCCTGCAATCTGCCAGCCAGAAGATGGGCAGGTCAGTTTTACTTCCTGGGAAAAGTGCAGAACTTTCTGTTTGGTTGCCTGTGGCTGGGAGTGGCCGGCTAGCTCCTGAAAATCCACGATACAGAGGATGGTTCGCAGATGAAAGGTGGCACCAGTGCCAAGTCGGGTTGGTTGGATAGAGCCAAGTGGCTCCTGCAATCTGCCAGCCAGAAGATGGGCAGGTCAGTTTTACTTCCAGGGAAAAGGACCATATTTTGTGTTTGGGGTCCTGTGGCTGGGAGTGGCCGGCTGGCTCCTGAAAATCCACGATACGCAGGATGGTTCCCAGATGAAATTTGGCACCAGTGCAAAGTCGGGCTGGCTTGATAGAGCCAAGTGGCTCCTGCAATCTGCCAGCCGGAAAATGTGCAGGTCAGTTTTACTTCCAGGGTAAAGGGCCGTAGTTTGTGTTTGGGGGCCTGTGGCTGGGAGTGGCCGGCTGGCTCCTGAAAATCCACATTACGCAGGATGATTCCAGACCCAAGGGTCCACCACGGCCAAGTCGGGCTGGTTGGATAGAGCCAACTGTCTCCTGCAATCTGCCAGCCAGAAGATGGGCAGGTCAATTTTCCTACCAGGGAAAATTGCAGTATTTTCAGTTTGGGGGCCTGTGCCTGGGAGTAGCCGGCTGGGTCCTGAAAATCCACCATACGCAGGATGGTTCCCAGATGAAACCATCTGATGAAAGGTGGCACCAGTGCCAAGTCGGGCTGGCTTGATAGAGCCAACTGGCTCCTGCAATCTGCCAGCCATAAGATGGGTGGGTGAGTTTTGTTGCTTAGGAAAAGGGCCGTTGTTTATGTTCGGTGGCCTGTGGCAGGGAGTGGCCGGCTGGCTCCTGAAAATCCACGATACGTAGGATGGTTCCCAGATGAAAGGTGGCACCAGTGCCAAGTCGGGCTGGCTTGATAGAGCCAAGTGGCTCCTGCAATCTGCCAGCCAGAAGATGGGCAGGTCAGTTTTACTTCCAGGGAAAAGTGCAGTACATTCTGTTTGCGTGCCTGTGGCTGGGAGTGGCCGTCTGGCTCCTGAAAATCCACGCCGCGCAGGATGGTTCCCAGATGCATGGTGGCACCAGTGCCAAGTCGGACTGGTTTGAAAGAGCCAAGTGGCTCCTGAAATCTGCCAGGCAGAAGCGGGGTGTGTGATTTTTGTTTGCCAGGGAAAATGTTTGTGGTTTCTTTTCCGGGGCCTGTGGCTGGGAGTGGCCGGCTGTCTCCTGAAAATCCACGATACGCAGGATGGTTCCCAGATGAAAGGTGGCACCAGTGCCGAGTCGGGCTGGTTTGACAGAGGCAAGTAGCTCTTGCAATCTGCCAGCCAGAAGTGGGACGGGTTAGTTTTGTTTACCCGGAAAAAATGGCCGCGGTTAGTGTTCGGGTGCCTGTGGCTGGGAGTAGTCAGGTGCCTCCTAAAAATCCACGCCAACCAGGATGGTTCCCAGATGAAAGGTGGCACCAGTGCCAAGTCGGGATGGTTTGATAGAGCCAAGTGGCTCCTGCAATCTGCCAGCCAGAAGATGGACAGGTCAGTTTTACTTCCGGGGAAAAGGACCATATTTTGTGTTTGGGGTCCTGTGGCTGGGAGTGGCCGGCTGGCTCCTGAAAATCCATGTTACGCAGGATGATTCCCAGACCCAAGGGTGCACCAGTGCCAAGTCGGGCTGGTTTGATAGAGCCAAGTGGCTCCTGCAATCTCCCAGCATGAAGATGGGCAGGTCAGTTTTACTACCAGGGAAAAGGACCATATTTTGTGTTTGGGGTCCTGAGGCGGGGAGTGGCCGGCTGGCTCCTGAAAATCCACGATACGCAGGATGGTTCCCAGATGAAAGGTGGCACCAGTGCCAATTTGGGCTGGTTTGATAGAGCCAAGTGGCTCCTGCAATCTGCCAGCCAGAAGATGGGCAGGTCAGTTTTACTACCAGGGAAAAGGGCCGTAGTTTGTGTTTGGGGCCTTTGGCTGGAAGTGGCCCGGAGGCTCCTGAAATCCACGATACGCAGGATGTTTCCCAGATGAATGGTGGCACCAGTGCCGACTCGGGCTGGTGTAATAGAGCCAAGTGGCTCCTGCAATCTGCCAGCCAGAAGCGGGGTGGGTGAGTTTTGTTTGCCGGGGAAAACGGCCGTGGTTTGTTTTTGGGGCCGGCGGCTGGGAATGGCCAGCTGGCTCCTTAAAATACACGATTCGCATGATGGTTCCCAGACCCAAGGGGGTACCAGTTCCGAGTCAGGCTGGTTTGATAGAGCCATGTGGCTCCTGCAATCTGCCAGCCTGAAGATGGGCAGGTCAGTTTTACTTCCAGGGAAAAGGGCCGTGGTTTGTGTTCGAGGGCCTGTGGCTGGGAGTGGCCGGCTGGCTCCTGAAAATCAACAATACGCCGGATTGTTCCCAGATGAAAGGTGGCACCAGTGCCGAGTCGGGCTGTTTTGATAGAGCCAAGTGGCTCCTGCAATCTGCCAGCCAGAAGCGGGGTGTGTGAGTTTTGTTTGCCAGGGAAAAGTGCCGTGGTTTGTGTTCGGGGGCCTGTGGCCTGGAATGGCCGGCTTGCTCCTGAAAATCCACGATACGCAGGATGGTTCCCAGATCAAAGGTAGCACCATTGCCAAGTCGGGCTCGTTTGAAAGAGCCAATTGGCTCCTGCAGTCTGCCACCCAGAAAATGGGCAGGTCAGTTTTGCTTCCTGGGAAAAGGGCCGTAGTTTGTGTTAGGGGGCCTGTGGTTGGGAGTGGCCGGCTGGCTCCTGAAAATCCACGATACGCAGGATGGTTCCCAGATGAAAGGTGGCACCAGTGCCAAGTCGGACTGGTTTGATAGTACCTAGTGGCTCCTGCAATCTGCCACCCAGAAGATGGGCAGGTCAGTTTTACTTCCAGGGAAAAGCGCAGTAGATTTTGTTTGGGGACCTGTGACTGGGAGTGTCCGGATGGCTCCTGAAAATCCACGGCGCGCAGCATGGTTCCCAGATGAAAGGTGGCACCAGTGCCGAGTCGGGCTGGTTTGATAGTACCACGTGGCTCTTGCAATCTGCCAGGCAGAAGATGGGCATATCGGTTTTACTACCAGGGAAAAGGGCCGTAGTTTGTGTTTTGGGGCCTGTGGCTGGGAGTGGCCGAATACCTACTGAAAATCCACGTTATGCAGAATGGTTCCCAGATGAGAGGTGGCACCCATGCCAAGCCGGGCTGGTTAGATAGAGCCAAGTGGCTCCTGCAATCTGCCAGCCATAAGCGGGGTGTGTGAGTTTTGTTTGCCAGGGAAACAAGACGTGGTTTGTTTTCCGGGGCCTGTGGCTGGGAGTGGCCGGCTGGCTCCTGAAATTCCACCATACGCAGGATGGTTCCCAGACATAAGGGTGTACCACGGCGAAGTCGGGCTGGTTTGATAGAGCCAAGTGTCTCCTGTAATCTGCCATCCAGAAGATGGGCAGGTCAGTTTTACTTCCGGGGAAAAGGGCCGTTGTTTTTGTTTTGGGGCCTGAGGCTGCGAGTGGCCGGCTGGCTCCTGAAAATCCACCATACGCAGGATGGTTCGCAGATGAAAGTGGCACCAGTGCCGAGTCCGGCTGGTTTGATTCAGCCAAGTGATTCCTGCCATCTGCCAGCCATAAGCGGGGTGTGTGAATTTTTTTTGCCAGGGAAAGGGTCGTGGTTTGTTTTCAGGGGCCTGTGGCTGGGAGTGGCCGGCTGGCTCCTGAAAATCCACGATATGCAGTATGGTTCCCAGATGAAAGGCGGCGCCAGAGCCAAGTCGGGCAGGTTTGATAGAGCCAAGTGTCTCCTGCAATCTGCCAGCCAGAAGATGGGCAGGTCAGTTTTACTTCCAGGGAAAAGGGCCGTAGTTTTTGTTTGGGGACCTGTGGCTGGGAGTGGCCGGCTGGCTCCTGAAAATCCACGCCGCGCAGGATGGTTCCCAGATGAAAGGTGGCACCAGAGCCGAGTCGGGCTGGCTTGATAGTACCAAGTGGCTCTTGCAATCTGCCAGCCAGAAGATGGGCATGTCAGTTTTACTTCCAGGGAAAAGGGCCGTAGTTTGTGTTTGGGGGCCTGCGGCTGGGAGTGGCCCCTGGCTCCTGAAAATCCACGATTCGCAGGATGGTTCCCACATGAAAGGTGGCACCAGTGCCACGTCGGGCTGGTTTGATAGAGCCAAGTGGCTCCTGCAATCTGCCAGCCAGAAGATGGGCAGGTCAGTTGTATTTCCAGGGAAAACTGCACTAATTTTTCTTTGGGGGCCTGTGGCTAGGAGTGGCCGGCTGGCTCCTGAAAATCCACCATACGCAGGATGGTTCCCAGATGAAAGGTGGCACCAGTGCCGCGTCCGGCTGGTTTGATAGAGCCAAGTGGCTCCTGCATCTGCCAGCCATAAGCGGGGTGTGTGAGTTTTGTTTGCCAGGGAAAGGGTCGTGGTTTTTTTACAGGGGCCTGTGGCTGCAAGTGGCCGGCTGGCTCCTGAAAATCCACCATATGCAGGATGGTTCCCAGATGAAAGGTGGCACCAGTGCCAAGTCAGGATGGTTTGATAGAGCCAAGTGGCTACTGCAATCTGCCAGCCAGAAGATGGGCAGGTCAGATTTACTTCCAGGGAAAAGGGACGTTGTTTTTGTTTGGGGGCCTGTGGCTGGTAGTGGCCGGCTGGCTCCAGAAAATCCACGTTACGCAGGATGATTCCCAGACCCAAGGGTCCACCACGGCCAAGTCGGGATGGTTTGACAGAGCCACGTGGCTCCTGCAATCTGCCAGCCAGAAGATGGGCGGGTGAGTTTTGTTGCCTGGGAAAAGGGCCGTGGTTTTTGTTCCGTGGCTGTGGCTGGGAGTGGCCAGCTGGCTCCTGAAAATCCACGATATGCAGGATGGTTCCCAGATGAAAGGTGGCACCAGTGCCAAGTCGGGATGGTTTGATAGAGTGAACTGGCTCCTGCAATCTGCCAGCCAGAAGATGGGCAGGTCAGTTTTAAGTCCAGGGAAAAGGGCCGTAGTTTTTTTTTGTGGGCTTGTGGCTGGGAGTGGCCCGCTGTCTCCTGAAAATCCATGTTACGCAGGATGATTCCCAGACCCAAGGGTGCACCACCGCCATGTCGGGCTGGTTTGATAGAGCCAACTGGCTCCTGCAATCTGCCAGCCAGAAGATGGGCAGGTCAGTTTTACTTCCAGGGAAAAGGGCCTGAATTTGTGTTTGGGGACCTGTGGCTGGGAGTGGCCGGCTGGCTCCTGAAAATCCACGATATGCAGGATGGTTCCCAGATGAAAGGTGGCACCACTGCCAAGTCGGGCTGGTTTGATAGTACCAAGTGGCTCCGGCAATCTGCCCTCCAGAAGATGGGCAGGTCAGTTTTACTTCCAGGGAAAAGTCCCATCATTTTTGTTTGGGGTCCTGTGGCTGGGAGTGGCCGGCTGCCTCCTGAAAATCCACAATACGCAGGATGGTTCTCAGATGAAATGTGGCACCAGTGCCAAGTCTGGCTGGTTTCATAGAGCCAAGTGGCTCCTGCAATCTGCCAGCCAGAAGATGGGCAGATCAGTTTTACTTCCAGGGAAAAGTCCCATATTTTGTATTTGGGGTCCTGTGGCTGGGAGTGGCCGGCTGGCTCCTGAAAATCCACCATACGCAGGATGGTTCTCAGATGAAAGGTGGCACCAGTGCCAAGTCGGGCTGGTTTGATAGACCCAAGTGTCTCCTGCAATCTGCCAGCCAGAAGATGGGCCGGTCAGTTTTACTTCCAGGGAAAAGGACCATATTTTCTGTTTGGGGGTCTGTGGCTGGGAGTGGCCGGCTGGCTCCTAAAAATCCACCATACGCAGGATGGTTCCCAGATGAAAGGTGGCACCAGTGCCAAGTTAAGCTGGCTTGATAGAGCCAAGTGGCTCCTGCAATATGCCAGCCAGAAGATGGGCAGGTCAGTTTTACTTCCCGGGTAAAGGGCCGTATTTTTTGTTTGGGGACCTGTGGCTGGTAGTGGCCGGCTGGCTCCTGAAAATCCACGCCGCGCAGGATAATTCCCAGATGAAAGGTGGCACCAGTGCCGAGTCGGCCTGGTTTGATAGTACCAAGTGGCTCTTGCAATCTGCCAGCCAGAAGATGGGCATGTCAGATTTACTTCCAGGGAAAAGGGCCGTAGTTTTTGTTTGGGGGCCTCTGGCTGGGAGTGGCCGGCTGGCTCCTAAAAATCCACAATACGCAGGATGGTTCCCAGATGAAAGGTGGCACCACTGCCAAGTCGGGCTGGTTTGATAGAGCCAAGTGGCTTCGGCAGTCTGCCAGCCAGAAGATGGGCCGGTCAGTTTTACTTCTTGGGGAAAGGACCATATTTTGTGTTTGGGGGCCTGTGGCTGGGAGAGGCCGGCTGGCTCCTGAAAATCCACGCCGCGCAGGATGGTTCCACCATGAAAGGTGGCACCAGTGCCAAGTCGGGCTGGTTTGATAGAGCCAAGTGGCTCTGGCAATCTGCCAGCCAGAAGATGGGCAGGTCAGTTTTATTTCCAGGGAAAATTCCAGTATTTTCTCTTTGGGGGCCTGTGGCTAGGAGAGGCCGGCTGGCTCCTGAAAATCCACGATACGGAGGGTGGTTCCCAGATGAAAGGTGGCACCAGTGCAAAGTCGGGCTGGTTTGATAGAGCCAAATGGCTCCTGCAATCTGCCAGACAGAAGCGGGGCGGGTGAGTTTTGTTGCCTGGGAAAAGGGCAGTGGTTTTATTTCGGTGGCCTGCTGCTGGGCGTGGCCGGCTGGCTCCTGAAAATCCACTATACGCACGACGGTTTACAGATGAAAGGTGGCACCAGTGACGATTCGGGCTGGTTTGGTAGTACCAAGTGGCTCCTGCAATCTGCCAGGCAGAAGATGGGCAGGTCAGTTTAACTTCCAGGGAAAAGTCCCATATTTTTTGTTTGGGGTCCTGAGGCTGGGAGTGGCCGGCTGGCTCCTGAAAATCCACCATACGCAGGATGATTCCCAGACCCAAGGTGGCACCAGTGCCAAGTCGGGCTGGTTTGATAGAGCCAAGTGGCTCCTGCAATCTGCCAGACAGAAGCGGGGCGGGTGAGTTTTGTTGCCTGAGAAAAGGGCAGTGGTTTTAGTTCGGTGGCCTGCGGCTGGGAGTGGCCGGCTGGCTCCTGAAAATCCACCATACGCAGGATGTTTTCCTGAGGAAAGTGGCACCAGTGCCGAGTCGGGCTGGTTTGATAGAGCCAAGTGGCTCCTGCAATCTGCCAGCCATAACCGGGGTGTGTGAGTTTTGTTCGCCAGGGAAAAGGGTCGTGGTTTGTTTTCCGGGGCCTGTGGCTGGGAGTGGCCGGCTGGCTCCTGAGAATCCACGATATGCAGTATGGTTCCCAGATGAAAGGTGGCACCAGAGCCAAGTCGGGCTGGTTTGATAGTACCAAGTGGCTCCTGCAATCTGCCAGCCAGAAGATGGGCAGGTCAGTTTTACTTCCAGGGAAAAGTCCTATATTTTTTGTTTGGGGTCCTGTGGCTCGGAGTGGCCGGCTGGCTCAGGAAAATCCACCATACGCAGGATGGTTCCCAGATGAAAGGTGGCAGCAGTGCCAAGTCGGGCTGGTTTGATAGAGGCAAGTGGCTCCTGCAATCTGCCACCCAGAAGATGGGCAGGTCAGTTTTACTTCCAGGAAAAGGACCATATTTTGTTTTTGGGGGCCTGTGGCTGGGAGTGGCCGGCTGGCTCCTGAAAATCCACATTACGCGGGATGATTCCCAGACCCAAGGGTCCACCACGGCCAAGACCGGCTGGTTTGATAGAGCCAAGTGGCTCCTGCATTCTGCCAGCCAGAAGATGGGCAGGTCAGATTTACTTCTAGGGAAAAGGGCCATAGTTGTGTTTGGGGACCTGTGGCTGGGAGTGGCCGGTTGGCTCCTGAAAATCCACGCCGCGCAGGATAATTCCCAGATGAAAGGTGGCACCAGTGCCGAGTCGGCCTGGTTTGATAGTACCAAGTGGCTCTTGCAATCTGCCAGCCAGAAGATGGGCATGTCAGATTTACTTCCAGGGAAAAGGGCCGTAGTTTGTGTTTGGGGGCCTCTGGCTGGGAGTGGCCGGCTGGCTCCTAAAAATCCACAATACGCAGGATGGTTCCCAGATGAAAGGTGGCACCACTGCCAAGTCGGGCTGGTTTGATAGAGCCAAGTGGCTTCGGCAGTCTGCCAGCCAGAAGATGGGCAGGTCAGTTTTATTTCCAGGGAAAAGTGCAGTACTTTCTCTTTAGGGGACTGTGGCTAGGAGTGGCCGGCTGGCTCCGGAAAATGCACCATACGCAGGATGGTTCCCAGATGAAAGGTGGCACCGGTGCCAAGTCGGGATGGTTTGATAGAACTAAGTGGCTCCTGCAATCTGCCAGCCAGAAGATGGGTAGGTCAGTTTTACTTCTTGGGGAAAGGACCATATTTTGTGTTTGGGGGCCTGTGGCTGGGAGTGGCCGGCTGGCTCCTGATAATCCACGATACGCAGGATGGTTCCCAGATGAAAGGTGGCAGCAGTGCCAAGTCGGACTGGTTTGATAGTACCAAGTGGCTCCTGCAATCTGCCAGCCAGAAGATGGGCAGGTCAGTTTTACTTCCAGGGGAAAGGGCCGTACATTTTGTTTGGGAACCTGTGGCTGGAAGTGGCCGGCTGGCTCCTGAAAATCCACGCCGCGCAGGATGGTTCCCACATGAAAGGTGGCACCAGTGCCAAGTCGGGCTGGTTTGATAGAGCCACGTGGCTCTGGCAATCTGCCAGCCAGAAGATGGGCAGGTCAGTTTTATTTCCAGGGAAAATTCCAGTATGTTCTCTTTGGGGGCCTGTGGCTAGGAGAGGCCAGCTGGCTCCTGAAAATCCACCATACGCAGGATGTTTTCCAGAGGAAAGTGGCACCAGTGCCGAGTCGGGCTGGTTTGATAGAGCCAAGTGGCTCCTGCAATCTGCCAGCCATAACCGGGGTGTGTGAGTTTTTTTTTCCAGGGAAAACCGTCGTGGTTTGTTTTCCGGGGCCTGTGGCTGGGAGTGGCCGGCTGGCTCCTGAGAATCCACGATATGCAGTATGGTTCCCAGATGAAAGGTGGCACCAGTGCCAAGTCGGGCTGGTTTGATAGTACCAAGTGGCTCCTGCAATCTGCCAGCCAGAAGATGGGCAGGTCAGTTTTACTTCCAGGGAAAAGTCCTATATTTTTTGTTTGGTGTCCTGTGCCTCGGAGTGGCCGGCTGGCTCAGGAAAATCCACCATACGCAGGATGGTTCCCAGATGAAAGGTGGCACCAGTGCCAAGTCGGGCTGGTTTGATAGAGCCAAGTGGCTCCTGCAATCTGCCAGCCAGAAGATGGGCAGGTCAGTTTTACTTCCAGGAAAACGACCATATTTTTTGTTTGGGGGCCTGTGGCTGGGAGTGGCCGGCTGGGTCCTGAAAATCCACCATACGCAGGATGGTTCCCAGATGAAAGGTGGCACCAGTGCCAAGTCGGGCTGGCTTGATAGAGCCAAGAGGCTCCTGCAATATGCCAGCCAGAAGATGGGCAGGTCAGTTTTACTTCCAGGGTAAAGGGCCGTAGTTTGTGTTTGGGGACCTGTGGCTGGGAGTGGCCGGTTGGCTCCTGAAAATCCACGCCGCGCAGGATAATTCCCAGATGAAAGGTGGCACCAGTGCCGAGTCGGCCTGGTTTGATAGTACCAAGTGGCTCTTGCAATCTGCCAGCCAGAAGATGGGCATGTCAGATTTACTTCCATGGAAAAGGGCCGTAGATTGTGTTTGGGGGCCTCTGGCTGGGAGTGGCCGGCTGGCTCCTAAAAATCCACAATACGCAGGATGGTTCCCAGATGAAAGGTGGCACCAGTGCCAAGTCGGGCTGGTTTGATAGCGCCAAGTGGCTTCGGCAGTCTGCCAGCCAGAAGACGGGCAGGTCAGTTTTATTTCCAGGGAAAAGTGCAGTACTTTCTCTTTAGGGGCCTGTGGCTAGGAGTGTCCGGCTGGCTCCTGAAAATCCACCATGCGCAGGATGGTTCCCAGATGAAAGGTGGCACCGGTGCCAAGTCGGGATGGTTTGATAGAGCCAAGTGGCTCCTGCAATCTGCCAGCCAGAAGATGGGTAGGTCAGTTTTACTTCTTGGGGAAAGGACCATATTTTGTGTTTGGGGGCCTGTGGCTGGGAGTGGCCGGCTGGCTCCTGAAAATCCACCATACGCAGGATGGTTCCCAGATGAAATGTGGCACCAGTGCCAAATCGGACTGGTTTGATAGTACCAAGTGGCTCCTGCAATCTGCAAGCCAGAAGATGGGCAGGTCAGTTTTACTTCCAGGGAAAAGGGCCGTACTTTTTGTTTGGGGACCTGTGGCTGGAAGTGGCCGGCTGGCTCCTGAAAATCCACCATACGCAGGATGCTTCCCAGATGAAAGGTGGCACCAGTGCCAAGTCGGACTGGTTTGATAGAGCTAAGTGGCTCCTGCAATCTGACAGCCATAAGCAGGGTGTGTCAGTTTTGTTTGCCAGGGAAACGGGTCGTGGTTTGTCTTCCGGGGCACGTGGCTGGGAGTGGCCGGCTGGCTCCTGAGAATCCACGATATGCCGGATGGTTCCCAGATGAAAGGTGGCAGCAGTGCCAAGTCGGGATGGTTTCATAGAGCCAAGTGGCTCCTGCAAACTGCCAGCCAGAAGATGGGCAGGTCAGATTTACTTCCAGGGAAAAGGGCCGTAGATTTTGTTTGGGGACCTGTGGCTGGGAGTGGCCGGTTGGCTCCTGAAAATCCACGCCGCGCAGGATGGTTCCCAGATGAAAGGTGGCACCAGTGCCGAGTCGGACTGGTTTGATAGTACCAAGTGGCTCTTGCAATCTGCCAGGCAGAAGATGGGCTTGTCAGTTTTACTTCTAGGGAAAAGGGCCGTAGTTTGTGTTGGGGGGCCTGTGGCTGGGAGTGGCCGGCTGGCGCCTGAAAATCCACCATACGCAGGATGGTTCCCAGATGAAAGGTGGCACCAGTGCCAAGTCGGTCTGGTTTGATAGAGCCAAGTGGCTCCTGCAATCTGCCAGCCAGAAGATGGGCAGGTAGTTTTACTTCCAGGGAAAAGGACCATATTTTTTGTTTGGGCGCCTGTTGCTGGGAGTGGCCGGCTGGCTCCTAAAAATCCACCATACGCAGGATGGTTCCCAGATGAAAGGTGGCACCAGGGCCAAGTCGGGCTGGTTTGATAGAGCCAAGTTGCTCCTGCAATCTGCCAGCTAGAAGATGGGCAGGTCAGTTTTACTTCCAGGGTAAAGTGCCGTAGTTTGTGTTGGGGGCCTGTGGCTGGGAGTGGCCGGCTGGCTCCTGAAAATCCACGATACGCAGGATGGTTCCCAGATGAAAGGTGGCACTAGCGACGATTCGGGCTGGTTTGATAGATCGAAGTGGCTCCTGCAATCTGCCAGCCATAAGCGGGGTGTGTCAGTTCTGTTTGCCAGGGAAACGGGTCGTGGTTTGTTTTCCGGGGCCTGTGGCTGGGAGTGGCCGGCTGGCTCCTGAAAATCCACGATACGCAGGATGGTTCCCGGATGAAAGGTGGCAGCAGTGCCAAGTCGGGATGGTTTGATAGAGCCAACTGGCTCCTGCAATCTGCCAGCCAGAAGATGGGCAGGTCAGTTTTGCTACCAGGGAAAAGTGCCGTAGATATCTTTGGGGTCCTCTGGCTGGGAGTGGCCGGCTGGCTCCTGAAAATCCACGATACGCAGGATGGTTCCCAGATGAAAGTTGGAACCAGTGCCAAGTCGGGCTGGTTTGATAGAGACAAGTGGCTCCGGGAATCTGCCAGCCAGAAGATGGGCAGGTCAGTTTTATTTCCAGGGAAAAGTGCTGTACTTTCTCTTTGGGGGCCTGTGGCTAGGAGTAGCCGGCTGGCTCCTGAAAATCCACGATATGCAGGATGGTTCCCAGATGAAAGGTGGCACCAGTGCCAAGTCGGGATGGTTTGATAGAGCCAAGTGGCTCCTGCAATCTGCCAGGCATAAGCCGGGTGTGTGAGTTTTGTTTCCCAGGGAAAATGATCGTGGCTTGTTTTCCGGGGCCTGTGGCTGAGAGTGGCCGGCTGGCTCCTGAAAATCCACGATATGCAGGATGGTTCCCAGATGAAAGGTGGCACCAGTGCCAAGTCGGGCTGGTTTGATAGAGCC
The DNA here is from genome assembly GCF_047830755.1 of Zonotrichia albicollis. NCBI lineage: Eukaryota > Metazoa > Chordata > Aves > Passeriformes > Passerellidae > Zonotrichia > Zonotrichia albicollis. The sequence continues at coordinate 3,282,406 of NW_027428460.1, read as the reverse complement.
AAGTGGCTCCTGCAATCTGCCAGCCAGAAGATGGGCACGTCAGTTTTACCTCCAGGGAAAAGGGCCGTAGTATTTGTTTAGGGTCCTGTGGCTGGGAGTGGCCGGCTGGCTCCTGAAAATTCTCGATACGCAGGATGGTTCCCAGATGAAAGGTGGCACCAGTGCCAAGTCGGGCTGGTTGGATAGAGCCAAGTGGCTCCGCCAATCTGCCAGACAGAAGCGGGGCGGGTGAGTTTTGTTGCCTGGGAAAAGCGCCGTGGATTTTGTTCAGTGGCCTGTGGCAGGGAGTGGCCGGCTGTCTCCTGAAAATCCACCATACGCAGGTTGGTTCCCAGATGAAAGTGGCAGCAGTGCCGAGTCGGGCTGGTTTGATAGAGCCAAGTGGCTCCTGCATTCTGCCAGCCAGAAGATGGGCAGGTCAGTTTTACTTCCAGGGAAAAGGGCCGTAGTTTTTTTATGCGGCCCTGTGGCTGTGAGTGGCCGGCGGGCTCCTGAGATTCCACGATACGCAGGATGGTTCCCAGTTGAAAGGTGGCACCAGTGACGATTCGGGCTGGTTTGATAGAGCCAAGTGGCTCCTGCAATCTGCCAGCCATAAGCGGGGTGTGTCAGTTCTGTTTGCCAGGGAAACGGGTCGTGGTTTGTTTTCCGGGGCATGTGGCTGGGAGTGGCCGGCTGGCTCCAGAATATCGACGATACGCAGGATGGTTCCAAGATGAAAGGTGGCACCAGTGCCAAGTCGGGCTGGTTTGTTAGTACCAAGTGGCTCCTGCAATCGGCCAGGCAGAAGATGGGCAGGTCAGTTTTACTTCCAGGGAAAAGGGCCGTAGTTTTTGTTTGGGGGCCTGTGGCTGGGAGTGGCCGGCTGGCTCCCTAAAATGCACGATACGCAGGAGGGTTCCCAGGAGAAAGGTGGCACCAGTGCCGAGTCGGGCTGGTTTGATAGAGCCAAGTGGCTCCTGCAATCTGCCAGCCTGAAGATGGGCAGGTCAGTTTTATTTCCAGGGAAAATTCCAGTACTTTCTCTTTGGGGGCCTGTGGCTAGGAGAGGCCGGCTGGCTCCTGAAAATCCACGATACGGATGATGGTTCCCAGATAAAAGGTGGCACCAGTGCCAAGTCGGGCTGGTTTGGTAGAGCCAAGTGGCTCCTGCAATCTGACAGAAAGAAGCGGGGCGGGTGAGTTTTGTTGCCTGGGAAAAGGGCCGTGGTTTTAGTTCGGTGGCCTGCGGCTGGGAGTGGCCGGCTGGCTCCTGAAAATCCACCATACGCAGGATGTTTCCCAGATGAAAGTGGCACCAGTGCCGAGTCGGGCTGGTTTGATAGAGCCAAGTGGCTCCTGCAATCTGCCAGCCATAACCGCGGTGTGTGAGTTTTGTTTGCCAGGGAAAAGGGTCGTGGTTTGTTTTCCGGGGCCTGTGGCTGGGAGTGGCCGGCTGGCTCCTGAGAATCCACGATATGCAGTATGGTTCCCAGATGAAAGGTGGCACCAGTGCCAAGTCGGGCTGGTTTGATAGTACCAAGTGGCTCCTGCAATCTGCCAGCCAGTAGATGGGTAGGTCAGTTTTACTTCCAGGGAAAAGGGCCATAGTTTGTGTTTGGGTTCCTGTGGCTCGGAGTGGCCGGCTGGCTCAGGAAAATCCACCATACGCAGGATGGTTCCCAGATCAAAGGTGGCACCAGTGCCAAGTCGGGCTGGTTTGATAGCGCCAAGTGGCTCCTGCAATCTGCCAGCCTGAAGATGGGCAGGTCAGTTTTACTTCCAGGGAAAAGGGCCGTAGTTTGTGTTTGGGGACCTGTGGCTGGGTGTGGCCGGCTGGCTCCTGAAACTCCACGTTACGCAGGATGATTCCCAGACCCAAGGGTCCACCACGGCCAAGACCGGCTGGTTTGATAGAGCCAAGTGGCTCCTGCATTCTGCCAGCCAGAAGATGGGCAGGTCAGTTTTACTTCTAGGGAAAAGGGCCGTAGTTTGTGTTTGGGGGCCTCTGGCTGGGAGTGGCCGGCTGGCTCCTAAAAATCCACAATATGCAGGATGGTTCCCAGATGAAAGGTGGCACCAGTGCCAAGTCGGGCTGGTTTGATAGAGCCAAGTAGCTTCGGCAGTCTGCCAGCCAGAAGATGGGCAGGTCAGTTTTATTTCCAGGGAAAAGTGCAGTACTTTCTCTTTAGGGGCCTGCGGCTAGTAGTGGCCGCCTGGCTCCGGAAAATCCACCATACGCAGGATGGTTCCCAGATGAAAGGTGGCACCAGTGCCAAGTCGGGCTGGCTTCATAGAGCCAAGAGGCTCCTGCAATATGCCAGCCAGAAGATGGGCAGGTCAGTTTTACTTCCAGGGTAAAGGGCCGTAGTTTGTGTTTGGGGACCTGTGGCTGGGAGTGGCCGCCTGGCTCCTGAAAATCCACATTAAGCAGGATGATTCCCAGACCCAAGGGTCCACCACGGCCACGACCGGCTGGTTTGATAGAGCCAAGTGGCTCCTGCATTCTGCTAGCCAGAAGATGGGCAGGTCAGTTTTACTTCTAGGGAAAAGGGCCGTAGTTGTTTTTGGGGACCTGTGGCTGGGAGTGGCCGGTTGGCTACTGAAAATCCACGCCGCGCAGGATAATTCCCAGATGAAAGGTGGCACCAGTGCCGAGTCGGCCTGGTTTGATAGTACCAAGTGGCTCTTGCAATCTGCCAGCTAGAAGATGGGCAGGTCAGTTTTACTTCCAGGGTAAAGTGCCGTAGTTTATGTTGGGGGCCTGTGGCTGGGAGTGGCCGGCTGGCTCCTGAAAATCCACGATACGCAGGATGGTTCCCAGATGAAAAGTGGCACCAGCGACGATTCGGGCTGGTTTGATAGAGCGAAGTGGCTGCTGCAATCTGACAGCCATAAGCGGGGTGTGTCAGTTTTGTTTGCCAGGAAAACGGGTCGTGGTTTGTTTTCCGGGGCCTGTGGCTGAGAGTGGCCGGCTGGCTCCTGAAAATCCACGATACGCAGGATGGTTCCCGGATGAAAGGTGGCAGCAGTGCCAAGTCGGGATGGTTTGATAGAGCCAACTGGCTCCTGCAATCTGCCAGCCAGAAGATGGGCAGGTCAGTTTTGCTACCAGGGAAAAGTGCCGTAGATAACTTTGGGGTCCTGTGGCTGGGAGTGGCCGGCTGGCTCCTGAAAATCCACGATACGCAGGATGGTTCCCAGATGAATGTTGGAGCCAGTGCCAAGTCGGGCTGGTTTGATAGAGACAAGTGGCTCCGGCAATCTGCCAGCCAGAAGATGGGCATGTCAGATTTACTTCCATGGAAAAGGGCCGTTGATTGTGTTTGGGGGCCTCTGGCTGGGAGTGGCCGGCTGGCTCCTAAAAATCCACAATACGCAGGATGGTTCCCAGATGAAAGGTGGCACCACTGCCAAGTCGGGCTGGTTTGATAGAGCCAAGTGGCTTTGGCAGTCTGCCAGCCAGAAGACGGGCAGGTCAGTTTTATTTCCAGGGAAAAGTGCAGTACTTTCTCTTAGGGGCCTGTGGCTAGGAGTGGCCGGCTGGCTCCGGAAAATCCACCATACGCAGGATGGTTCCCAGATGAAAGGTGGCACCGGTGCCAAGTCGGGATGGTTTGATAGAGCCAAGTGGCTCCTGCAATCTGCCAGCCAGAAGATGGGTAGGTCAGTTTTACTTCTTGGGGAAAGGACCATATTTTGTGTTTGGGGGCCTGTGGCTGGGAGTGGCCGGCTGGCTCCTGAAAATCCACCTTACGCAGGATGGTTCCCAGATGAAATGTGGCACCAGTGCCAAATCGGACAGGTTTGATAGTACCAAGTGGCTCCTGCAATCTGCCAGCCAGAAGATGGGCAGGTCAGTTTTACTTCCAGGAAAAAGGGCCGTACTTTTTGTTTGGGGGCCTGTGGCTGGAAGTGGCTGGCTGGCTCCTGAAAATCCACCCTACGCAGGATGCTTCCCAGATGAAAGGTGGCACCAGTGCCAAGTCGGACTGGTTTGATAGAGCTAAGTGGCTCCTGCAAACTGACAGCCATAAGCGGGGAGTGTCAGTTTTGTTTGCCAGGGAAACGGGTCGTGGTTTGTTTTCCGGGGCACGTGGCTGGGAGTGGCCGGCTGGCTCCTGAGAATCCACGATATGCAGGATGGTTCCCGGATGAAAGGTGGCAGCAGTGCCAAGTCGGGATGGTTTGATAGAGCCAACTGGCTCCTGCAATCTGCCAGCCAGAAGATGGGCAGGTCAGTTTTGCTACCAGGGAAAAGTGCCGTAGATATCTTTGGGGTCCTGTGGTTGGGAGTGGCCGGCTGGCTCCTGAAAATCCACGATACGCAGGATGGTTCCCAGATGAAAGTTGGAACCAGTGCCAAGTCGGGCTGGTTTGATAGAGACAAGTGGCTCCGGCAATCTGCCAGCCAGAAGATGGGTGGGTGAGTTTTATTTCCAGGGAAAAGTGCTGTACATTCTCTTTGGGGGCCTGTGGCTAGGAGTAGCCGGCTGGCTCCTGAAAATCCACGATATGCAGGATGGTTCCCAGATGAAAGGTGGCACCAGTGCCAAGTCGGTCTGGTTTGATAGAGCCAAGTGGCTCCTGCAATCTGCCAGCCAGAAGATGGGCAGGTAGTTTTACTTCCAGGGAAAAGGACCATATTTTTTGTTTGGGCGCCTGTTGCTGGGAGTGGCCGGCTGGCTCCTAAAAATCCACCATACGCAGGATGGTTCCCAGATGAAAGGTGGCACCAGGGCCAAGTCGGGCTGGTTTGATAGAGCCAAGTTGCTCCTGCAATCTGCCAGCTAGAAGATGGGCAGGTCAGTTTTACTTCCAGGGTAAAGTGCCGTAGTTTGTGTTGGGGGCCTGTGGCTGGGAGTGGCCGGCTGGCTCCTGAAAATCCACGATACGCAGGATGGTTCCCAGATGAAAGGTGGCACTAGCGACGATTCGGGCTGGTTTGATAGATCGAAGTGGCTCCTGCAATCTGCCAGCCATAAGCGGGGTGTGTCAGTTCTGTTTGCCAGGGAAACGGGTCGTGGTTTGTTTTCCGGGGCATGTGGCTGGGAGTGGCCGGCTGGCTCCAGAATATCGACGATACGCAGGATGGTTCCAAGATGAAAGGTGGCACCAGTGCCAAGTCGGGCTGGTTTGGTAGTACCAAGTGGCTCCTGCAATCGGCCAGGCAGAAGATGGGCAGGTCAGTTTTACTTCCAGGGAAAAGGGCCGTAGTTTTTGTTTGGGGGCCTGTGGCTGGGAGTGGCCGGCTGGCTCCCTAAAATGCACGATACGCAGGAGGGTTCCCAGGAGAAAGGTGGCACCAGTGCCGAGTCGGGCTGGTTTGATAGAGCCAAGTGGCTCCTGCAATCTGCCAGCCAGAAGATGGGCAGGTCAGTTTTATTTCCAGGGAAAATTCCAGTATTTTCTCTTTGGGGGCCTGTGGCTAGGAGAGGCCGGCTGGCTCCTGAAAATCCACGATACGGATGATGGTTCCCAGATAAAAGGTGGCACCAGTGCCAAGTCGGGCTGGTTTGGTAGAGCCAAGTGGCTCCTGCAATCTGCCAGACAGAAGCGGGGCGGGTGAGTTTTGTTTTCCAGGGAAAAGGGTCGTGGTTTGTTTTCCGGGGCCTGTGGCTGGGAGTGGCCGGCTGGCTCCTGAGAATCCACGATATGCAGTATGGTTCCCAGATGAAAGGTGGCACCAGTGCCAAGTCGGGCTGGTTTGATAGAGCCAAGTGGCTCCTGCAATCTGCCAGCCAGAAGATGGGCAGGTCAGTTTTACTTCCAGGAAAAGGACCATGTTTTTGTTTGGGGGCCTGTGGCTGGGAGTGGCCGCCTGGCTCCTGAAAATCCACCATACGCAGGATGGTTCCCAGATGAAAGGTGGCACCAGTGCCAAGTCGGACTGGCTTGACAGATCCAAGAGGCTCCTGCAATATGCCAGCCAGAAGATGGGCAGGTCAGTTTTACTTCCAGGGTATATGGCCGTAGTTTGTGTTTTGGGGGCCTGTGGCTGGGAGTGGCCGGCTGGCTCTTGAAAATCCACGTTACGCAGGATGATTCCCAGACCCGAGGGTGCACAACGGCCAAGTCGGGCTGGTTTGATAGAGCCAAGTGGCTCCTGCAATCTGCCAGCCAGAAGATGGGCAGGTCAGTTTTACTTCCAAGGAAAAGTGCAGTACTTTCTCTTTGCGGGTCTGTGGCTGGGAGTGGCCGGCTGGCTCCTGAAAATCAATGATACGGAGGATGGTTCCCAGATGAAAGGTGGCACCAGGGCCAAGTCGTGCTGGTTTGATAGAGCCAAGTGGCTCCTGCAATCTGCCAGCCAGAAGATGGGCAGGTCAATTTTAATTCCAGGGAAACGGGCAGTATTTTGTGTTTGGGGGCCTGTGGCTGGGAGTGGCCGGATGTCTCCTGAAAGTCCACGATACGCAGGATGGTTCCCAGACCCAAGGGGACGCCAGTGCCCAGTCGGGCTGGTTTGATAGAGCCAAGTGGCTCCTGCAATCCTCCAGCCAGAAGCGGGGCAGGTTAGTTTTTTTTGCTCATTAAAGTGGCCGCGGTTTGTGTTCGGGTGCCTGTGGCTGGGAGTGGCCGGCTGGCTCCTGAAAATCCACGATACGCAGGATGATTCCCAGACCCAAGGGTGAACCACGGCCAAATCGGGCTGGTTTGATAGAGCCAAGTTGCTCCTGCAATCTGCCAGCCAGAAGCGGGGCGGGTGAGTTTTGTTGCCTGGGAAAAGGGCCGTGGTTTTAGTTCGGTGGCCTGCGGCTGGGAGTGGCCGGCTGGCTCCTGAAAATCCACCATACGCAGGATATTTCCCAGATGAAAGTGGCACCAGTGCCGAGTCGAGCTGGTTTGATAGAGCCAAGTGGCTCCTGCAATCTGCCAGCCATAACCGCGGTGTGTGAGTTTTGTTTGCCAGGGAAAAGAGTCGTGGTTTGTTTTCCGGGGCCTGTGGCTGGGAGTGGCCGGCTGGCTCCTGAAACTCCACGTTACGCAGGATGATTCCCAGACCCAAGGGTCCACCAAGGCCAAGACCGGCTGGTTTGATAGAGCCAAGTGGCTCCTGCATTCTGCCAGCCAGAAGATGGGCAGGTCAGTTTTACATCTAGGGAAAAGGGCCGTAGTTTGTGTTTGGGGGCCTCTGGCTGGGAGTGGCCGGCTGGCTCCTGAAAATCCACAATATGCAGGATGGTTCCCAGATGAAAGGTGGCACCACTGCCAAGTCGTGCTGGTTTGATAGAGCCAAGTAGCTTCGGCAGTCTGCCAGCCAGAAGATGGGCAGGTCAGTTTTATTTCCAGGGAAAAGTGCAGTACTTTCTCTTTAGGGGCCTGCGGCTAGTAGTGGCCGCCTGGCTCCGGAAAATCCACCATACGCAGGATGGTTCCCAGATGAAAGGTGCCACCAGTGCCGGGTGGGGCTGGTTTGATAGAGGCAAGTAGCTCCTGCAATCTGCCAGCCAGAAGTGGGGTGGGTTAATTTTGTTTACCCGGGAAAAGGGCCGCGGTTAGTGTTCGGGTGCCTGTGGCTGGGAGTGGCCGGCTGGCTCCTGAAAATCCACGATACGCAGGATGGTTCCCAGATGAAATTTGGCACCAGTGCAAAGTCGGGCTGGCTTGATAGAGCCAAGTAGCTCCTGCAATCTGCCAGCCGGAAGATGGGCAGGTCAGTTTTACTTCCAGGGTAAAGGGCCGTAGTTTGTGTTTGGGGGCCTGTGGCTGGGAGTGGCCGGCTGGCTCCTGAAAATCCACGTTACGCAGGATGATTCCAGACCCAAGGGTCCACCACGGCGAAGTCGGGCTGGTTTGATAGAGCCAACTGGCTCCTGCAATCTACCAGCCAGAAGATGGGCAGGTCAGTTTTCCTACCAGGGAAAAGTGCAGTATTTTCAGTTTGGGGGCCTGTGCCTGGGAGTAGCCGGCTGGGTCCTGAAAATCCACCATACGCAGGATGGTTCCCAGATGAAACCATCTGATGAAAGGTGGCACCAGTGCCAAGTCGGGCTGGCTTGATAGAGCCAACTGGCTCCTGCAATCTGCCAGCCATAAGATGGGTGGGTGAGTTTTGTTGCTTAGGAGAAGGGCCGTTGTTTATGTTCGGTGGCCTGTGGCAGGGAGTGGCTGGCTGGCTCCTGAAAATCCACGATACGTAGGATGGTTCCTAGATGAAAGGTGGCACCAGTGCCAAGTCGGGCTGGTTTGATAGAGCCAAGTGGCTCCTGCAATCTGCCAGCCCGAAGATGGGCAGGTCAGTTTTACTACCAGGGAAAAGTGCAGTACATTCTGTTTGCGTGCCTGTGGCTGGGAGTGGCCGTCTGGCTCCTGAAAATCCACGCCGCGCAGGATGGTTCCCAGATGAAAGGTGGCACCAGTGCCAAGTCGGACTGGTTTGAAAGAGCCAAGTGGCTCCTGAAATCTGCCAGGCAGAAGCGGGGTGTGTGAGTTTTGTTTGCCAGGGAAAATGGTTGTGGTTTCTTTTCCGGGGCCTGTTGCTGGGAGTGGCCGGCTGGCTCCTGAAAATCCACGATACGCAGGATGGTTCCCAGATGAAAGGTGGCACCAGTGCCGAGTCGGGCTGGTTTGACAGAGGCAAGTAGCTCTTGCAATCTGCCAGCCAGAAGTGGGACGGGTTAGTTTTGTTTACCCGGAAAAAATGGCCGCGGTTAGTGTTCGGGTGCCTGTGGCTGGGAGTGGCCGGCTGCCTCCTAAAAATCCACGCCAACCAGGATGGTTCCCAGATGAAAGGTGGCACCAGTGCCAAGTCAGGATGGTTTGATAGAGCCAAGAGTCTCCTGCAATCTGCCAGGCAGAAGATGGGCAGGTCAGTTTTATTTCCGGGGAAAATAACCATATTTTGTGTTTGGGGTCCTGTGGCTGGGAGTGGCCGGCTGGCTCCTGAAAATCCATGTTACGCAGGATGATTCCCAGACCCAAGGGTGCACCAGTGCCAAGTCGGGCTGGTTTGATAGAGCCAAGTGGCTCCTGCAATCTGCCAGCCAGAAGATGGGCAGGTCAGTTTTACTACCAGGGAAAAGGGCCGTAGTTTGTGTTTGGGGCCTTTGGCAGGAAGTGGCCCGGAGGCTCCTGAAAATCCACGATACGCAGGATGGTTCCCAGACCCAAGGGGGCACCAGTGCCTAGTCGGGCTGGTTTGATAGAGCCATGTGGCTCCTGCAATCTGCCAGCCTGAAGATGGGCAGGTCAGTTTTACTTCCTGGGAAAAGGGCCGTAGTTTTTGTTAGGGGGCCTGTGGTTGGGAGTGGCCGGCTGGCTCCTGAAAATCCACGATACGCAGGATTGTTTCCCAGACCCAAGGGGGCACCAGTGCCAAGTCGGCTCGTTTGATAGAGCCAAGTGGCTCCTGCAATCTGCCAGACAGAAGCGGGGCGGTTGAGTTTTGTTGCCTGGGAAAAGGGCCGTGGTTTTCTTCGGTGGCCTCTGGCTGGGAGTGGCCGGCTAGCTCCTGAAAATCCACGATACGCATGATGGTTCCCTGATGAAAGGTGGCACCAGTGCCAAGTTGGGCTGGTTTGATAGAGCCAACTGGCTCCTGCAATCTGCCAGCCAGAAGATGGGCAGGTCAGTTTTCCTACCAGGGAAAAGTGCAGTATTTTCAGTTTGGGGGCCTGTGCCTGGGAGTGGCCGGCTGGCTCCTGAAAATCCACGATACGCAGGATGGTTCCCAGATGAAAGTGGCACCAGTGCCGAGTCGGGCTGGTTTGATAGAGCCAAGTGGCTCCTGTAATCTGCCAGCCAGAAGATGGGCAGGTCACTTTTACTTCCAGAGAAAAGGGCCGTAGATTTTGTTTGGGGGCCTGTGGCTGGGAGTGGCCGGCTGGCTCCTGAAAATCCACGATACGCAGGATTGTTCCCAGATGAAAGGTGGCACCAGTGCCGAGTCGGGCTGGTTTGATAGAGCCAAGTGGCTCCTGCAATCTGCCAGCCAGAAGCGGGGTGGGTGAGTTTTGTTTGCCGGGGAAAAGGGCCATGGTTTGTTTTTGGGTCCTGCGGCTGGGAATGGCCGGCTGGCTCCTAAAAACACATCCATCGCAGGATGGTTCCCAGATGAAAGGTGGCGCCAGTGCCGAGTCTGGCTGGTTTGATAGAGCCATGTGGCTCCTGCAATCTGCCAGCCAGAAGCGGGGTGGGTGAGTTTTGTTTCCCAGGGAAAAGGGCCGTGGTTTGTGTTGGGGGCCTGTGGCTTGGAGTGGCCGGCTGGCTCCTGAAAATCCACGATATGCCCGATATTTCCCAGATGAAAGGTGGCACCAGTGCCGAGTCGGGCTGGTTTGATAGAGGCAAGTGGCTCCCTCAATCTGCCAGCCAGAAGCGGGGTGGGTGGGTTTTGTTTGCCAGTAAACAGGGCCGTGGTTCTTTTTCGGGTGCCTGTGGCCGGGAATGGCCGGCTTGCTCCTGAAAATCCACGATACGCAGGATGGTTCCCAGATCAAAGGTAGCACCATTGCCAAGTCGGGCTGGTTTTATAGAGCCAAGTGGCTCCTGCAATCTGCCAGCCAGAAGATGGGCAGGTCAGTTTTGCTTCCAGGGAAAAGGGCCGTAGTTTGTGTTTGGGGTCCTGTGGCTGGGAGTGGCCGGCTGGCTCCTGAAAATCCACGTTACGCAGGATGGTTCCCAGATGAAAGGTGGCACCAGTGCCAAGTCGGCTGGTTTGATAGAGCCAAGTGGCTCCTGCAATCTGCAAGCCAGAAGCAGGGCGGTTGAGTATTGTTGCCTTAGAAAAGGGCCGTGGTTTTTCTTCGGTGGCCTCTGGCTGGGAGTGGCCGGCTGGCTCCTGAAAATCCACGATACGCAGGATGGTTCCCATATGAAAGGTGGCACCAGTGCCAAGTTTGGCTGGTTTGATAGAGCCATGTGGCTCCTTCAATCTGCCAGCCAGAAGCGGGGCGGGTGAGTTTTGTTGCCTGGGAAAAGGGCCGTGGTTTATGTTCGGTGGCCTGTGGCTGGGAGTGGCCGGCTGGCTCCTGAATATAAACGATACAGAGGATGGTTCCCAGATGAAAGTTGGCACCAGTGCCAATTCGGGCTGGTTAGATAGAGCCAAGTGGCTCCTGCAATCTGCCAGGCAGAAGATGGGCAGGTCTGTTTTACTTCCAGGGAAAAGGGCCGTAGTGTGTGATTGGGGTCCTGTGGCTGGGAGTGGCCGGCTGTCTCCTGAAAGTCCACGATACGCAGGTTGGTTCCCAGATGAAAGGTGGCACCAGTGCCGAGTCAGACTGGTTTGATAGAGCCAAGAGTCTCCTACCATCTGCCAGCCAGAAGCGGGGCGGGTGAGTTTTGTTGCCTGGGAAAAGGGTCGTTTTTTTTTTTCGGTTGCCTATGGCTGGGAGTGGCCGGCTGTCTCCTGAAAATCGACGATATGCAGGATGGTTCCCAGATGAAAGGTGGCGCCAGTGCCGAGTCGGGCTGGTTTGATAGAGTCAAGTGGCTCCTGCAATCTGCCAGCCAGAAGCGGGGGTGTGTGAGTTTTCTTTGCCAGGGAAAAGGGCTGTGGTTTGTGTTCGGGGGCCTGTGGCTGGGAGTGGCCGGCTGGCTCCTGAAAATCCACGATACGCAGGATGGTTCCCAGATGAAAGGTGGCACCAGTGCCGAGTCGGGCTGGTTTGATAGAGCCAAGTGGCTCCTGCAATCTGCCAGACAGAAGATGGGTAGGTCAGTTTTACTTCTTGGGGAACGGACCATATTTTCTCTTTGGGGTCCTGTGGCTGGGAGTGGCCGGCTGGCTCCTGAAAATCTACCATACGCAGGATGGTTCCCAGATGAAAGGTGGCACCAGTGCCAAGTCGGACTGGTTTGATAGTACCAAGTGGCTCCTGCAATCTGCCAGCCAGAAGATGGGCAGGTCTGTTTTGCATCCAGGGAAAAGGGCCGTACTTTTTGTTTGGGTACCTGTGGCTGGTAGTGGCCGGCTGGCTCCTGAAAATCCACGCCGCGCAGGATGGTTCCCAGATGAAAGGTGGCACCAGTGCCAAGTCGGCTGGTTTGATAGGGCCAAGTGTCTCCTGCAATCTGCATGCCAGAAGCAGGGCGGTTGAGTATTGTTGCCTGGGAAAAGGGCAGTGGTTTTGGTTCGGTGGACTGTGGATGGGAGCGGCCGGCTGGCTCGTGAAAATCAACGATACGCAGGATGGTTCCCAGATGAAAGGTGGCACCAGTGCCAATTCGGGCTGGTTTGATAGAGCCAAGTGGCTTCTGCAATCTGCCAGCCAGTGGATGGGCAGGTCAGTTTTACTTCCAGGGAAAAGGGCCGTAGTGTGTGATTGGGGTCCTGTGGCTGGGAGTGGCCGGCTGGCTCCTGAAAGTCCACGATACGCAGGTTGGTTCCCAGATGAAAGGTGGCACCAGTGCCGAGTCAGACTGGTTTGATAGAGCCAAGTGGCTCCTTCAATCTGCCAGCAGGAAGCGGGGCGGGTGAGTTTTCTTTGCCAGGGAAAAGGGCTGTGGTTTATGTTCGGTGGCCTGCGGCTGGGAGTGGCCGGCTGGCTCCTGAAAATCCACGATACGCAGGATGGTTCCCAGATGAAAGGTGGCGCCAGGGCCGAGTCGGGCTGGTTTGATAGAGCCATGTGGCTCCTGCAATCTGCCAGCCAGAAGCGGGGTGGGTGAGTTTTGTTTGCCTGGGAAAAGGGCCGTGGGTTTTGTTGGGGGCCTGTGGCTGGGAGTGGCCGGCTGGCTCCTGAAAATCCACGATATGCAGGATGGTTCCCAGATGAAAGGTGGCACCAGTGCCAAGTCGGGCTGGTTTGATAGAGGCAAGTGGCTCCGGCAATCTGCCAGCCAGAAGCGGGGTGGGTGGGTTTTATTTGCCAGTAAACAGGGCCGTGGTTCTTTTTCGGGTGCCTGTGACGTTCAATGGGCGGCTAGCTCCTGAAAATCCACGATACGCAGGATGGTTCCCGGATCAAAGGTAGCACCATTGCCAAGTCGGGCTGGTTTGATAGAGCCAACCGGCTCCTGCAATCTGCCAGCCAGAAGATGGGCAGGTCAGTTTTGCTTCCAGGGAAAAGGGCCGTAGTTTGTCTTTGGGGGCCTGTGGCTGGGAGTGGCCGGCTGGCTCCTGAAAATCCACGTTACGCAGGATGGTTCCCAGATGAAAGGTGGCACCAGTGCAAAGTCGGCTGGTTTGATAGAGCCAAGTGTCTCCTGCAATCCGCATGCCAGAAGCAGGGCGGTTGAGTATTGTTGCCTGGGAAAAGGGCAGTGGTTTTTGTTCGGTGGACTGTGGCTGGGAGCGGCCGGCTGGCTCGTGAAAATCGACGATACGCAGGATGGATCCCAGATGAAAGGTGGCACCAGTGCCAATTCGGACTGGTTTGATAGAGCCAAGTGGCTCCTGCAATCGGCCAGCCAGAAGATGGGCAGGTCAGTTTTACTTCCAGGGAAAAGGGCCATAGTGTGTGATTGGGGTCCTGTGGCTGGGAGTGGCCGGCTGTCTCCTGAAAGTCCACGATACGCAGGTTGGTTCCCAGATGAAAGGTGGCACCAGTGCCGAGTAAGACTGGTTTGATAGAGCCAAGTGGCTCCTTCAATCTGCCAGCCAGAAGCGGGGCGGGTGAGTTTTGTTGCCTGGGAAAAGGGTCGTTTTTTTTGTTCGGTTGCTTATGGCTCGGAGTGGCCGGCTGGCTCCTGAAAATCGACGATACCCAGGATGGTTCCCAGATGAAAGGTGGCACCAGTGCCAAGTCGGGTCGGTTTGATAGAGCCAAGTGGCTCCTGCAATCTGCCAGCCAGAAGATGGGCAGGTCAGTTTTACTTCCTGGGAAAAGTGCAGAACTTTCTGTTTGGTTGCCTGTGGCTGGGAGTGGCCGGCTAGCTCCTGAAAATCCACGATACAGAGGATGGTTCGCAGATGAAAGGTGGCACCAGTGCCAAGTCGGGTTGGTTGGATAGAGCCAAGTGGCTCCTGCAATCTGCCAGCCAGAAGATGGGCAGGTCAGTTTTACTTCCAGGGAAAAGGACCATATTTTGTGTTTGGGGTCCTGTGGCTGGGAGTGGCCGGCTGGCTCCTGAAAATCCACGATACGCAGGATGGTTCCCAGATGAAATTTGGCACCAGTGCAAAGTCGGGCTGGCTTGATAGAGCCAAGTGGCTCCTGCAATCTGCCAGCCGGAAAATGTGCAGGTCAGTTTTACTTCCAGGGTAAAGGGCCGTAGTTTGTGTTTGGGGGCCTGTGGCTGGGAGTGGCCGGCTGGCTCCTGAAAATCCACATTACGCAGGATGATTCCAGACCCAAGGGTCCACCACGGCCAAGTCGGGCTGGTTGGATAGAGCCAACTGTCTCCTGCAATCTGCCAGCCAGAAGATGGGCAGGTCAATTTTCCTACCAGGGAAAATTGCAGTATTTTCAGTTTGGGGGCCTGTGCCTGGGAGTAGCCGGCTGGGTCCTGAAAATCCACCATACGCAGGATGGTTCCCAGATGAAACCATCTGATGAAAGGTGGCACCAGTGCCAAGTCGGGCTGGCTTGATAGAGCCAACTGGCTCCTGCAATCTGCCAGCCATAAGATGGGTGGGTGAGTTTTGTTGCTTAGGAAAAGGGCCGTTGTTTATGTTCGGTGGCCTGTGGCAGGGAGTGGCCGGCTGGCTCCTGAAAATCCACGATACGTAGGATGGTTCCCAGATGAAAGGTGGCACCAGTGCCAAGTCGGGCTGGCTTGATAGAGCCAAGTGGCTCCTGCAATCTGCCAGCCAGAAGATGGGCAGGTCAGTTTTACTTCCAGGGAAAAGTGCAGTACATTCTGTTTGCGTGCCTGTGGCTGGGAGTGGCCGTCTGGCTCCTGAAAATCCACGCCGCGCAGGATGGTTCCCAGATGCATGGTGGCACCAGTGCCAAGTCGGACTGGTTTGAAAGAGCCAAGTGGCTCCTGAAATCTGCCAGGCAGAAGCGGGGTGTGTGATTTTTGTTTGCCAGGGAAAATGTTTGTGGTTTCTTTTCCGGGGCCTGTGGCTGGGAGTGGCCGGCTGTCTCCTGAAAATCCACGATACGCAGGATGGTTCCCAGATGAAAGGTGGCACCAGTGCCGAGTCGGGCTGGTTTGACAGAGGCAAGTAGCTCTTGCAATCTGCCAGCCAGAAGTGGGACGGGTTAGTTTTGTTTACCCGGAAAAAATGGCCGCGGTTAGTGTTCGGGTGCCTGTGGCTGGGAGTAGTCAGGTGCCTCCTAAAAATCCACGCCAACCAGGATGGTTCCCAGATGAAAGGTGGCACCAGTGCCAAGTCGGGATGGTTTGATAGAGCCAAGTGGCTCCTGCAATCTGCCAGCCAGAAGATGGACAGGTCAGTTTTACTTCCGGGGAAAAGGACCATATTTTGTGTTTGGGGTCCTGTGGCTGGGAGTGGCCGGCTGGCTCCTGAAAATCCATGTTACGCAGGATGATTCCCAGACCCAAGGGTGCACCAGTGCCAAGTCGGGCTGGTTTGATAGAGCCAAGTGGCTCCTGCAATCTCCCAGCATGAAGATGGGCAGGTCAGTTTTACTACCAGGGAAAAGGACCATATTTTGTGTTTGGGGTCCTGAGGCGGGGAGTGGCCGGCTGGCTCCTGAAAATCCACGATACGCAGGATGGTTCCCAGATGAAAGGTGGCACCAGTGCCAATTTGGGCTGGTTTGATAGAGCCAAGTGGCTCCTGCAATCTGCCAGCCAGAAGATGGGCAGGTCAGTTTTACTACCAGGGAAAAGGGCCGTAGTTTGTGTTTGGGGCCTTTGGCTGGAAGTGGCCCGGAGGCTCCTGAAATCCACGATACGCAGGATGTTTCCCAGATGAATGGTGGCACCAGTGCCGACTCGGGCTGGTGTAATAGAGCCAAGTGGCTCCTGCAATCTGCCAGCCAGAAGCGGGGTGGGTGAGTTTTGTTTGCCGGGGAAAACGGCCGTGGTTTGTTTTTGGGGCCGGCGGCTGGGAATGGCCAGCTGGCTCCTTAAAATACACGATTCGCATGATGGTTCCCAGACCCAAGGGGGTACCAGTTCCGAGTCAGGCTGGTTTGATAGAGCCATGTGGCTCCTGCAATCTGCCAGCCTGAAGATGGGCAGGTCAGTTTTACTTCCAGGGAAAAGGGCCGTGGTTTGTGTTCGAGGGCCTGTGGCTGGGAGTGGCCGGCTGGCTCCTGAAAATCAACAATACGCCGGATTGTTCCCAGATGAAAGGTGGCACCAGTGCCGAGTCGGGCTGTTTTGATAGAGCCAAGTGGCTCCTGCAATCTGCCAGCCAGAAGCGGGGTGTGTGAGTTTTGTTTGCCAGGGAAAAGTGCCGTGGTTTGTGTTCGGGGGCCTGTGGCCTGGAATGGCCGGCTTGCTCCTGAAAATCCACGATACGCAGGATGGTTCCCAGATCAAAGGTAGCACCATTGCCAAGTCGGGCTCGTTTGAAAGAGCCAATTGGCTCCTGCAGTCTGCCACCCAGAAAATGGGCAGGTCAGTTTTGCTTCCTGGGAAAAGGGCCGTAGTTTGTGTTAGGGGGCCTGTGGTTGGGAGTGGCCGGCTGGCTCCTGAAAATCCACGATACGCAGGATTGTTTCCCAGACCCAAGGGGGCACCAGTGCCAAGTCGGCTCGTTTGATAGAGCCAAGTGGCTCCTGCAATCTGCCAGACAGAAGCGGGGCGGTTGAATTTTGTTGCCTGGGATAAGGGCCGTGGTTTTCTTCGGTGGCCTCTGGCTGGGAGTGGCCGGCTAGCTCCTGAAAATCCACGATACGCATGATGGTTCCCAGATGAAAGGTGGCACCAGTGCCAAGTTGGGCTGGTTTGATAGAGCCAAGTGGCTCCGGCAATCTGCCAGCCAGAAGCGGGGCGGGTGAGTTTTGTTGCCTGGGAAAATGGCCGTGGTTTAAGTTCGGTGGCCTGTGGCTGGGAGTGGCCGGCTGGCTCCTGAAAATCCACGATATGCAGGATGGTTCCCAGAAGAAAGTGGCACCAGTGCCGAGTCGGGCTGGTTTGATAGAGCCAAGTGGCTCCTGTAATCTGCCAGCCAGAAGATGGGCAGGTCAGTTTTACTTCCAGAGAAAAGGGCCGTAGATTTTGTTTGGGGGCCTGTGGCTGGGAGTGGCTGGCTGGCTCCTGAAAATCCACGATACGCAGGATGGTTCCCAGATGAAAGGTGGCACCAGTGCCGAGTCGGGCTGGTTTGATAGAGCCAAGTGGCTCCTGCAATCTGCCAGCCAGAAGCGGGGTGGGTGAGTTTTGTTTGCCGGGAAAAAGGGCCATGGTTTGTTTTTGGGTCCTGCGGCTGGGAATGGCCGGCTGGCTCCTAAAAACACATCCATCGCAGGATGGTTCCCAGATGAAAGGTGGCGCCAGTGCCGAGTCTGGCTGGTTTGATAGAGCCATGTGGCTCCTGCAATCTGCCAGCCAGAAGCGGGGTGGGTGAGTTTTGTTTCCCAGGGAAAAGGGCCGTGGTTTGTGTTGGGGGCCTGTGGCTTGGAGTGGCCGGCTGGCTCCTGAAAATCCACGATATGCCCGATATTTCCCAGATGAAAGGTGGCACCAGTGCCGAGTCGGGCTGGTTTGATAGAGGCAAGTGGCTCCCTCAATCTGCCAGCCAGAAGCGGGGTGGGTGGGTTTTGTTTGCCAGTAAACAGGGCCGTGGTTCTTTTTCGGGTGCCTGTGGCCGGGAATGGCCGGCTTGCTCCTGAAAATCCACGATACGCAGGATGGTTCCCAGATCAAAGGTAGCACCATTGCCAAGTCGGGCTGGTTTTATAGAGCCAAGTGGCTCCTGCAATCTGCCAGCCAGAAGATGGGCAGGTCAGTTTTGCTTCCAGGGAAAAGGGCCGTAGTTTGTGTTTGGGGTCCTGTGGCTGGGAGTGGCCGGCTGGCTCCTGAAAATCCACGTTACGCAGGATGGTTCCCAGATGAAAGGTGGCACCAGTGCCAAGTCGGCTGGTTTGATAGAGCCAAGTGGCTCCTGCAATCTGCAAGCCAGAAGCAGGGCGGTTGAGTATTGTTGCCTTAGAAAAGGGCCGTGGTTTTTCTTCGGTGGCCTCTGGCTGGGAGTGGCCGGCTGGCTCCTGAAAATCCACGATACGCAGGATGGTTCCCATATGAAAGGTGGCACCAGTGCCAAGTTGGGCTGGTTTGATAGAGCCATGTGGCTCCTTCAATCTGCCAGCCAGAAGCGGGGCGGGTGAGTTTTGTTGCCTGGGAAAAGGGCCGTGGTTTATGTTCGGTGGCCTGTGGCTGGGAGTGGCCGGCTGGCTCCTGAATATAAACGATACAGAGGATGGTTCCCAGATGAAAGTTGGCACCAGTGCCAATTCGGGCTGGTTAGATAGAGCCAAGTGGCTCCTGCAATCTGCCAGGCAGAAGATGGGCAGGTCTGTTTTACTTCCAGGGAAAAGGGCCGTAGTGTGTGATTGGGGTCCTGTGGCTGGGAGTGGCCGGCTGTCTCCTGAAAGTCCACGATACGCAGGTTGGTTCCCAGATGAAAGGTGGCACCAGTGCCGAGTCAGACTGGTTTGATAGAGCCAAGAGTCTCCTACCATCTGCCAGCCAGAAGCGGGGCGGGTGAGTTTTGTTGCCTGGGAAAAGGGTCGTTTTTTTTTTTCGGTTGCCTATGGCTGGGAGTGGCCGGCTGTCTCCTGAAAATCGACGATATGCAGGATGGTTCCCAGATGAAAGGTGGCGCCAGTGCCGAGTCGGGCTGGTTTGATAGAGTCAAGTGGCTCCTGCAATCTGCCAGCCAGAAGCGGGGGTGTGTGAGTTTTCTTTGCCAGGGAAAAGGGCTGTGGTTTGTGTTCGGGGGCCTGTGGCTGGGAGTGGCCGGCTGGCTCCTGAAAATCCACAATACGCAGGATGGTTCCCAGATGAAAGGTGGCACCAGTGCCGAGTCGGGCTGGTTTGATAGAGCCAAGTGGCTCCTGCAATCTGCCAGACAGAAGATGGGTAGGTCAGTTTTACTTCTTGGGGAAAGGACCATATTTTCTCTTTGGGGTCCTGTGGCTGGGAGTGGCCGGCTGGCTCCTGAAAATCTACCATACGCAGGATGGTTCCCAGATGAAAGGTGGCACCAGTGCCAAGTCGGACTGGTTTGATAGTACCAAGTGGCTCCTGCAATCTGCCAGCCAGAAGATGGGCAGGTCTGTTTTGCATCCAGGGAAAAGGGCCGTACTTTTTGTTTGGGGACCTGTGGCTGGTAGTGGCCGGCTGGCTCCTGAAAATCCACGCCGCGCAGGATGGTTCCCAGATGAAAGGTGGCACCAGTGCCAAGTCGGCTGGTTTGATAGGGCCAAGTGTCTCCTGCAATCTGCATGCCAGAAGCAGGGCGGTTGAGTATTGTTGCCTGGGAAAAGGGCAGTGGTTTTGGTTCGGTGGACTGTGGATGGGAGCGGCCGGCTGGCTCGTGAAAATCAACGATACGCAGGATGGTTCCCAGATGAAAGGTGGCACCAGTGCCAATTCGGGCTGGTTTGATAGAGCCAAGTGGCTTCTGCAATCTGCCAGCCAGTGGATGGGCAGGTCAGTTTTACTTCCAGGGAAAAGGGCCGTAGTGTGTGATTGGGGTCCTGTGGCTGGGAGTGGCCGGCTGGCTCCTGAAAGTCCACGATACGCAGGTTGGTTCCCAGATGAAAGGTGGCACCAGTGCCGAGTCAGACTGGTTTGATAGAGCCAAGTGGCTCCTTCAATCTGCCAGCAGGAAGCGGGGCGGGTGAGTTTTCTTTGCCAGGGAAAAGGGCTGTGGTTTATGTTCGGTGGCCTGCGGCTGGGAGTGGCCGGCTGGCTCCTGAAAATCCACGATACGCAGGATGGTTCCCAGATGAAAGGTGGCGCCAGGGCCGAGTCGGGCTGGTTTGATAGAGCCATGTGGCTCCTGCAATCTGCCAGCCAGAAGCGGGGTGGGTGAGTTTTGTTTGCCTGGGAAAAGGGCCGTGGGTTTTGTTGGGGGCCTGTGGCTGGGAGTGGCCGGCTGGCTCCTGAAAATCCACGATATGCAGGATGGTTCCCAGATGAAAGGTGGCACCAGTGCCAAGTCGGGCTGGTTTGATAGAGGCAAGTGGCTCCTGCAATCTGCCAGCCAGAAGCGGGGTGGGTGGGTTTTATTTGCCAGTAAACAGGGCCGTGGTTCTTTTTCGGGTGCCTGTGACGTTCAATGGGCGGCTAGCTCCTGAAAATCCACGATACGCAGGATGGTTCCCGGATCAAAGGTAGCACCATTGCCAAGTCGGGCTGGTTTGATAGAGCCAACCGGCTCCTGCAATCTGCCAGCCAGAAGATGGGCAGGTCAGTTTTGCTTCCAGGGAAAAGGGCCGTAGTTTGTCTTTGGGGGCCTGTGGCTGGGAGTGGCCGGCTGGCTCCTGAAAATCCACGTTACGCAGGATGGTTCCCAGATGAAAGGTGGCACCAGTGCAAAGTCGGCTGGTTTGATAGAGCCAAGTGGCTCCTGCAATCCGCATGCCAGAAGCAGGGCGGTTGAGTATTGTTGCCTGGGAAAAGGGCAGTGGTTTTTGTTCGGTGGACTGTGGCTGGGAGCGGCCGGCTGGCTCGTGAAAATCGACGATACGCAGGATGGATCCCAGATGAAAGGTGGCACCAGTGGCAATTCGGACTGGTTTGATAGAGCCAAGTGGCTCCTGCAATCGGCCAGCCAGAAGATGGGCAGGTCAGTTTTACTTCCAGGGAAAAGGGCCATAGTGTGTGATTGGGGTCCTGTGGCTGGGAGTGGCCGGCTGTCTCCTGAAAGTCCACGATACGCAGGTTGGTTCCCAGATGAAAGGTGGCACCAGTGCCGAGTAAGACTGGTTTGATAGAGCCAAGTGGCTCCTTCAATCTGCCAGCCAGAAGCGGGGCGGGTGAGTTTTGTTGCCTGGGAAAAGGGTCGTTTTTTTTGTTCGGTTGCTTATGGCTCGGAGTGGCCGGCTGGCTCCTGAAAATCGACGATACCCAGGATGGTTCCCAGATGAAAGGTGGCACCAGTGCCAAGTCGGGTCGGTTTGATAGAGCCAAGTGGCTCCTGCAATCTGCCAGCCAGAAGATGGGCAGGTCAGTTTTACTTCCTGGGAAAAGTGCAGAACTTTCTGTTTGGTTGCCTGTGGCTGGGAGTGGCCGGCTAGCTCCTGAAAATCCACGATACAGAGGATGGTTCGCAGATGAAAGGTGGCACCAGTGCCAAGTCGGGTTGGTTGGATAGAGCCAAGTGGCTCCTGCAATCTGCCAGCCAGAAGATGGGCAGGTCAGTTTTACTTCCAGGGAAAAGGACCATATTTTGTGTTTGGGGTCCTGTGGCTGGGAGTGGCCGGCTGGCTCCTGAAAATCCACGATACGCAGGATGGTTCCCAGATGAAATTTGGCACCAGTGCAAAGTCGGGCTGGCTTGATAGAGCCAAGTGGCTCCTGCAATCTGCCAGCCGGAAAATGTGCAGGTCAGTTTTACTTCCAGGGTAAAGGGCCGTAGTTTGTGTTTGGGGGCCTGTGGCTGGGAGTGGCCGGCTGGCTCCTGAAAATCCACATTACGCAGGATGATTCCAGACCCAAGGGTCCACCACGGCCAAGTCGGGCTGGTTGGATAGAGCCAACTGTCTCCTGCAATCTGCCAGCCAGAAGATGGGCAGGTCAATTTTCCTACCAGGGAAAATTGCAGTATTTTCAGTTTGGGGGCCTGTGCCTGGGAGTAGCCGGCTGGGTCCTGAAAATCCACCATACGCAGGATGGTTCCCAGATGAAACCATCTGATGAAAGGTGGCACCAGTGCCAAGTCGGGCTGGCTTGATAGAGCCAACTGGCTCCTGCAATCTGCCAGCCATAAGATGGGTGGGTGAGTTTTGTTGCTTAGGAAAAGGGCCGTTGTTTATGTTCGGTGGCCTGTGGCAGGGAGTGGCCGGCTGGCTCCTGAAAATCCACGATACGTTGGATGGTTCCCAGATGAAAGGTGGCACCAGTGCCAAGTCGGGCTGGCTTGATAGAGCCAAGTGGCTCCTGCAATCTGCCAGCCAGAAGATGGGCAGGTCAGTTTTACTTCCAGGGAAAAGTGCAGTACATTCTGTTTGCGTGCCTGTGGCTGGGAGTGGCCGTCTGGCTCCTGAAAATCCACGCCGCGCAGGATGGTTCCCAGATGCATGGTGGCACCAGTGCCAAGTCGGACTGGTTTGAAAGAGCCAAGTGGCTCCTGAAATCTGCCAGGCAGAAGCGGGGTGTGTGATTTTTGTTTGCCAGGGAAAATGTTTGTGGTTTCTTTTCCGGGGCCTGTGGCTGGGAGTGGCCGGCTGTCTCCTGAAAATCCACGATACGCAGGATGGTTCCCAGATGAAAGGTGGCACCAGTGCCGAGTCGGGCTGGTTTGACAGAGGCAAGTAGCTCTTGCAATCTGCCAGCCAGAAGTGGGACGGGTTAGTTTTGTTTACCCGGAAAAAATGGCCGCGGTTAGTGTTCGGGTGCCTGTGGCTGGGAGTAGTCAGGTGCCTCCTAAAAATCCACGCCAACCAGGATGGTTCCCAGATGAAAGGTGGCACCAGTGCCAAGTCGGGATGGTTTGATAGAGCCAAGTGGCTCCTGCAATCTGCCAGCCAGAAGATGGACAGGTCAGTTTTACTTCCGGGGAAAAGGACCATATTTTGTGTTTGGGGTCCTGTGGCTGGGAGTGGCCGGCTGGCTCCTGAAAATCCATGTTACGCAGGATGATTCCCAGACCCAAGGGTGCACCAGTGCCAAGTCGGGCTGGTTTGATAGAGCCAAGTGGCTCCTGCAATCTCCCAGCATGAAGATGGGCAGGTCAGTTTTACTACCAGGGAAAAGGACCATATTTTGTGTTTGGGGTCCTGAGGCGGGGAGTGGCCGGCTGGCTCCTGAAAATCCACGATACGCAGGATGGTTCCCAGATGAAAGGTGGCACCAGTGCCAATTTGGGCTGGTTTGATAGAGCCAAGTGGCTCCTGCAATCTGCCAGCCAGAAGATGGGCAGGTCAGTTTTACTACCAGGGAAAAGGGCCGTAGTTTGTGTTTGGGGCCTTTGGCTGGAAGTGGCCCGGAGGCTCCTGAAATCCACGATACGCAGGATGTTTCCCAGATGAATGGTGGCACCAGTGCCGACTCGGGCTGGTGTAATAGAGCCAAGTGGCTCCTGCAATCTGCCAGCCAGAAGCGGGGTGGGTGAGTTTTGTTTGCCGGGGAAAAGGGCCGTGGTTTGTTTTTGGGGCCGGCGGCTGGGAATGGCCAGCTGGCTCCTTAAAATACACGATTCGCATGATGGTTCCCAGACCCAAGGGGGTACCAGTTCCGAGTCAGGCTGGTTTGATAGAGCCATGTGGCTCCTGCAATCTGCCAGCCTGAAGATGGGCAGGTCAGTTTTACTTCCAGGGAAAAGGGCCGTGGTTTGTGTTCGAGGGCCTGTGGCTGGGAGTGGCCGGCTGGCTCCTGAAAATCAACAATACGCCGGATTGTTCCCAGATGAAAGGTGGCACCAGTGCCGAGTCGGGCTGTTTTGATAGAGCCAAGTGGCTCCTGCAATCTGCCAGCCAGAAGCGGGGTGTGTGAGTTTTGTTTGCCAGGGAAAAGTGCCGTGGTTTGTGTTCGGGGGCCTGTGGCCTGGAATGGCCGGCTTGCTCCTGAAAATCCACGATACGCAGGATGGTTCCCAGATCAAAGGTAGCACCATTGCCAAGTCGGGCTCGTTTGAAAGAGCCAATTGGCTCCTGCAGTCTGCCACCCAGAAAATGGGCAGGTCAGTTTTGCTTCCTGGGAAAAGGGCCGTAGTTTGTGTTAGGGGGCCTGTGGTTGGGAGTGGCCGGCTGGCTCCTGAAAATCCACGATACGCAGGATTGTTTCCCAGACCCAAGGGGGCACCAGTGCCAAGTCGGCTCGTTTGATAGAGCCAAGTGGCTCCTGCAATCTGCCAGACAGAAGCGGGGCGGTTGAATTTTGTTGCCTGGGATAAGGGCCGTGGTTTTCTTCGGTGGCCTCTGGCTGGGAGTGGCCGGCTAGCTCCTGAAAATCCACGATACGCATGATGGTTCCCAGATGAAAGGTGGCACCAGTGCCAAGTTGGGCTGGTTTGATAGAGCCAAGTGGCTCCGGCAATCTGCCAGCCAGAAGCGGGGCGGGTGAGTTTTGTTGCCTGGGAAAATGGCCGTGGTTTAAGTTCGGTGGCCTGTGGCTGGGAGTGGCCGGCTGGCTCCTGAAAATCCACGATATGCAGGATGGTTCCCAGAAGAAAGTGGCACCAGTGCCGAGTCGGGCTGGTTTGATAGAGCCAAGTGGCTCCTGTAATCTGCCAGCCAGAAGATGGGCAGGTCAGTTTTACTTCCAGAGAAAAGGGCCGTAGATTTTGTTTGGGGGCCTGTGGCTGGGAGTGGCTGGCTGGCTCCTGAAAATCCACGATACGCAGGATGGTTCCCAGATGAAAGGTGGCACCAGTGCCGAGTCGGGCTGGTTTGATAGAGCCAAGTGGCTCCTGCAATCTGCCAGCCAGAAGCGGGGTGGGTGAGTTTTGTTTGCCGGGGAAATGGGCCATGGTTTGTTTTTGGGGCCTGCGGCTGGGAATGGCCGGCTGGCTCCTAAAAATACATCCATCTCAGGATGGTTCCCAGATGAAAGGTTGCGCCAGTGCCGAGTCTGGCTGGTTTGATAGAGCCATGTGGCTCCTGCAATCTGCCAGCCAGAAGCGGGGTGGGTGAGTTTTGTTTCCCAGGGAAAAGGGCCGTGGTTTGTGTTGGGGGCCTGTGGCTTGGAGTGGCCGGCTGGCTCCTGAAAATCCACGATATGCCCGATATTTCCCAGATGAAAGGTGGCACCAGTGCCGAGTCGGGCTGGTTTGATAGAGGCAAGTGGCTCCCTCAATCTGCCAGCCAGAAGCGGGGTGGGTGGGTTTTGTTTGCCAGTAAACAGGGCCGTGGTTCTTTTTCGGGTGCCTGTGGCCTGGAATGGCCGGCTTGCTCCTGAAAATCCACGATACGCAGGATGGCTCCCAGATCAAAGGTAGCACCATTGCCAAGTCGGGCTGGTTTTATAGAGCCAACTCGCTCCTGCAATCTGCCAGCCAGAAGATGGGCAGGTCAGTTTTGCTTCCAGGGAAAAGGGCCGTAGTTTGTGTTTGGGGGCCTGTGGCTGGGAGTGGCCGGCTGGCTCCTGAAAATCCACGTTACGCAGGATGGTTCCCAGATGAAAGGTGGCACCAGTGCCAAGTCGGCTGGTTTGATAGAGCCAAGTGGCTCCTGCAATCTGCAAGCCAGAAGCAGGGCGGTTGAGTATTGTTGCCTGAGAAAAGGGCCGTGGTTTTTCTTCGGTGGCCTCTTGCTGGGAGTGGCCGGCTGGCTCCTGAAAATCCACGATACGCAGGATGGTTCCCATATGAAAGGTGGCACCAGTGCCAAGTTGGGCTGGTTTGATAGAGCCATGTGGCTCCTTCAATCTGCCAGCCAGAAGCGGGGCGGGTGAGTTTTGTTGCCTGGGAAAAGGGCCGTGGTTTATGTTAGGTGGCCTGTGGCTGGGAGTGGCCGGCTGGGTCCTGAAAATCCACCATACGCTGGATGGTTCCCAGAAGAAAGGTGGCACCAGTTCCAAGTCGAGCTGGCTTGATAGAGCCAAGTGTCTCCTGCAATCTGCCAGCCGGAAGATGGGGAGGTCCGTTTTACTTCCAGGGAAAAGGACCATATTATGTGTTTGCGGGCCTGTGGCTGGGAGTGGCCGGCTGGCTCCATAAAATCCACGATATGCAGGATGGTTCCCAGATCAAATGTGGCACCAGTGCCAAGTCGGGCTGGTTTGATAGAGCCAAGTGGCTCCTGCAATCTGCCAGCCAGAAGATGGGCAGGTCAGTTTTACTTCCAGGGAAAAGGGCCGTAGTTTGTGTTTGGGGGCTGTGGCTGGGAGTGGCCGGCTGGCTCCTGAAAATCCAGGTTACGCAGGATGATTCCCATACCCAAGGTGGCACCAGTGCCGAGTCAGACTGGTTTGATAGAGCCAAGTGGCTCCTGCAATCTGCCAGCCAGAAGATGGGCAGGTCAGTTTTACTTCCAGGGAAAAGGGCCGTAGATTTTGTTTGGGGGCCTGTGGCTGGGAGTGGCCGGCTGGCTCCTTAAAATCCACGCCGCGCTGGATGGTTCCCAGATGAAAGGTGGCACCAGTGCCAAGTTGGGCTGGTTTGATAGAGCCAAGTGGCTCCTTCAATCTGCAAGCCAGAAGCGGGGCGATTGAGTATTGTTGCCTGAGAAAAGGGCCGTGGTTTTTGTTCGGTGGCCTGTGGCTGGGAGTGGCCGGCTGGCTCCTGAAAATCCACGATACGCAGGATGGTTCCCATATGAAAGGTGGCACCAGTGCCAAGTTGGGCTGGTTTGATAGAGCCATGTGGCTCCTTCAATCTGCCAGGCCAGAAGCGGGGCAGGTGAGTTTTGTTGCCTGGGAAAAGGGCCGTGGTTTATGTTCGGTGTCCTGTGGCTGGGAGTGGCCGGCTGGCTCCTGAATATAAACGATACAGAGGATGGTTCCCAGATGAAAGGTGGCACCAGTGCCAATTCGGGCTGGTTAGATAGAGCCA
Source organism: Zonotrichia albicollis (assembly GCF_047830755.1). Taxonomy (NCBI): domain Eukaryota; kingdom Metazoa; phylum Chordata; class Aves; order Passeriformes; family Passerellidae; genus Zonotrichia; species Zonotrichia albicollis. The sequence goes on along the minus strand of NW_027428460.1, from coordinate 3,255,957 downwards.
AGTGGCTCCTGCAATCTGCCAGGCAGAAGATGGGCAGGTCTGTTTTACTTCCAGGGAAAAGGGCCGTAGTGTGTGATTGGGGTCCTGTGGCTGGGAGTGGCCGGCTGTCTCCTGAAAGTCCACGATACGCAGGTTGGTTCCCAGATGAAAGGTGGCACCAGTGCCGAGTCAGACTGGTTTGATAGAGCCAAGTGGCTCCTACCATCTGCCAGCCAGAAGCGGGGCGGGTGAGTTTTGTTGCCTGGGAAAAGGGTCGTTTTTTTTTTTCGGTTGCCTATGGCTGGGAGTGGCCGGCTGGCTCCTGAAAATCGACGATATGCAGGATGGTTCCCAGATGAAATGTGGCGCCAGTGCCGAGTCGGGCTGGTTTGATAGAGTCAAGTGGCTCCTGCCATCTGCCAGCCAGAAGCGGGGGTGTGTGAGTTTTCTTTGCCAGGGAAAAGGGCCGTGGTTTGTGTTCGGGGGCCTGTGGCTGGGAGTGGCCGGCTAGCTCCTGAAAATCCACGATACGGAGTATGGTTCCCAGATGAAAGGTGGCACCAGTGCCAAGTCGGGCTGGTTTGATAGAGCCAACTGGCTCCTGCAATCTGCCATCCAGAAGTGGGGCGGGTTTGTTTTGTTTACCCGGGAAAAGGGCCGCGGTTAGTGTTCGGGCGCCTGTGGCTGGGAGTGGCCAGCTGGCTCCTGAAAATTCACGATACGCAGGATGGTTCCCAGATGAAATTTGGCACCAGTGCAAAGTCGGGCTGGCTTGATAGAGCCAAGTGGCTCCTGCAATCTGCCAGCCGGAAAATGTGCAGGTCAGTTTTACTTCCAGGGTAAATGGCCGTAGTTTGTGTTTGGGGGCCTGTGGCTGGGAGTGGCCGGCTGGCTCCTGAAAATCCACATTACGCAGGATGATTCCAGACCCAAGGGTCTACCACGGCCAAGTCGGGCTGGTTGGATAGAGCCAACTGTCTCCTGCAATCTGCCAGCCAGAAGATGGGCAGGTCAATTTTCCTACCAGGGAAAATTGCAGTATTTTCAGTTTGGGGGCCTGTGCCTGGGAGTAGCCGGCTGGGTCCTGAAAATCCACCATACGCAGGATGGTTCCCAGATGAAGCCATCTGATGAAAGGTGGCACCAGTGCCAAGTCGGGCTGGCTTGATAGTGCCAACTGGCTCCTGCAATCTGCCAGCCATAAGATGGGTGGGTGAGTTTTGTTGCTTAGGAAAAGGGCCGTTGTTTATGTTCGGTGGCCTGTGGCAGGGAGTGGCCGGCTGGCTCCTGAAAATCCACGATACGTAGGATGGTTCCCAGATGAAAGGTGGCACCAGTGCCAAGTCGGGCTGGCTTGATAGAGCCAAGTGGCTCCTGCAATCTGCCAGCCAGAAGATGGGCAGGTCAGTTTTACTTCCAGGGAAAAGTGCAGTAAATTCTGTTTGCGTGCCTGTGGCTGGGAGTGGCCGTCTGGCTCCTGAAAATCCACGCCGCGCAGGATGGTTCCCAGATGCATGGTGGCACCAGTGCCAAGTCGGACTGGTTTGAAAGAGCCAAGTGGCTCCTGAAATCTGCCAGGCAGAAGCGGGGTGTGTGATTTTTGTTTGCCAGGGAAAATGTTTGTGGTTTCTTTTCCGGGGCCTGTGGCTGGGAGTGGCCGGCTGTCTCCTGAAAATCCACGATACGCAGGATGGTTCCCAGATGAAAGGTGGCACCAGTGCCGAGTCGGGCTGGTTTGACAGAGGCAAGTAGCTCTTGCAATCTGCCAGCCAGAAGTGGGACGGGTTAGTTTTGTTTACCCGGAAAAATTGGCCGCGGTTAGTGTTCGGGTGCCTGTGGCTGGGAGTAGTCAGCTGCCTCCTAAAAATCCACGCCAACCAGGATGGTTCCCAGATGAAAGGTGGCACCAGTGCCAAGTCGGGATGGTTTGATAGAGCCAAGTGGCTCCTGCAATCTGCCAGCCAGAAGATGGACAGGTCAGTTTTACTTCCGGGGAAAAGGACCATATTTTGTGTTTGGGGTCCTGTGGCTGGGAGTGGCCGGCTGGCTCCTGAAAATCCATGTTACGCAGGATGATTCCCAGACCCAAGGGTGCACCAGTGCCAAGTCGGGCTGGTTTGATAGAGCCAAGTGGCTCCTGCAATCTGCCAGCCAGAAGATGGGCAGGTCAGTTTTACTTCCGGGGAAAAGGACCATATTTTTTGTTTGGGGTCCTGTGGCTGGGAGTGGCCGGCTGGCTCCTGAAAATCCATGTTACGCAGGATGATTCCCAGACCCAAGGGTGCACCAGTGCCAAGTCGGGCTGGTTTGATAGAGCCAAGTGGCTCCTGCAATCTGCCATCCAGAAGATGGGGACGTCAATTTTACTTCCAGGGAAAAGGACCATATTTTGTGTTTGGGGTCCTGAGGCGGGGAGTGGCCGGCTGGCTCCTGAAAATCCACCATACGCAGGATGGTTCCCAGATGAAAGGTGGCACCAGTGCCAATTTGGGCTGGTTTGATAGAGCCAAGTGGCTCCTGCAATCTGCCAGACAGAAGATGGGCAGGTCAGTTTTACTACCAGGGAAAAGGGCCGTAGTTTGTGTTTGGGGCCTTTGGCTGGAAGTGGCCCGGAGGCTCCTGAAATCCACGATACGCAGGATGTTTCCCAGATGAATGGTGGCACCAGTGCCGACTCGGCCTGGTTTGGTCGTACCAAGTGGCTCCTGCAATCTGCCAGCCAGAAGATGGCAGGTCAGTTTTACTTCCAGGGAAAAGTGCCGTAACTTTTTTTTGGGGGCTGTGGCTGGGAGTGGCCGGCTGGCTCTAGAAAATCCACGATACGCAGGATTGTTCCCAGATGAAAGGTGGCACCAGTGCCAAGTCGGGCTGGTGTAATAGAGCCAAGTGGCTCCTGCAATCTGCCAGCCAGAAGCGGGGTGGGTGAGTTTTGTTTGCCGGGGAAAAGGGCCGTGGTTTGTTTTTGGGGCCGGCGGCTGGGAATGGCCAGCTGGCTCCTTAAAATACACGATTCGCATGATGGTTCCCAGACCCAAGGGGGTACCAGTGCCGAGTCAGGCTGGTTTGATAGAGCCATGTGGCTCCTGCAATCTGCCAGCCTGAAGATGGGCAGGTCAGTTTTACTTCCAGGGAAAAGGGCCGTGGTTTGTGTTCGAGGGCCTGTGGCTGGGAGTGGCCGGCTGGCTCCTGAAAATCAACAATACGCCGGATTGTTCCCAGATGAAAGGTGGCACCAGTGCCGAGTCGGGCTGTTTTGATAGAGCCAAGTGGCTTCTGCAATCTGCCAGCCAGAAGCGGGGTGTGTGAGTTTTGTTTGCCAGGGAAAAGTGCCGTGGTTTGTGTTCGGGGGCCTGTGGCCTGGAATGGCCGGCTTGCTCCTGAAAATCCACGATACGCAGGATGGTTCCCAGATCAAAGGTAGCACCATTACCAAGTCGGGCTCGTTTGAAAGAGCCAATTGGCTCCTGCAGTCTGCCACCCAGAAGATGGGCAGGTCAGTTTTGCTTCCTGGGAAAAGGGCCGTAGTTTGTGTTAGGGGGCCTGTGGTTGGGAGTGGCCGGCTGGCTCCTGAAAATCCAAGATACGCAGGATTGTTTCCCAGACCCAAGGGGGCACCAGTGCCAAGTCGGCTCGTTTGATAGAGCCAAGTGGCTCCTGCAATCTGCCAGCCAGAAGCGGGGCGGTTGAATTTTGTTGCCTGGGATAAGGGCCGTGGTTTTCTTCGGTGGCCTCTGGCTGGGAGTGGCCGGCTAGCTCCTGAAAATCCACGATACGCATGATGGTTCCCAGATGAAAGGTGGCACCAGTGCCAAGTTGGGCTGGTTTGATAGAGCCAAGTGGCTCCGGCAATCTGCCAGCCAGAAGCGGGGCGGGTGAGTTTTGTTGCCTGGGAAAATGGCCGTGGTTTATGTTCGGTGGCCTGTGGCTGGGAGTGGCCGGCTGGCTCCTGAAAATCCACGATATGCAGGATGGTTCCCAGAAGAAAGTTGCACCAGTGCCGAGTCGGGCTGGTTTGATAGAGCCAAGTGGCTCCTGTAATCTGCCAGCCAGAAGATGGGCAGGTCAGTTTTACTTCCAGAGAAAAGGGCCGTAGATTTTGTTTGGGGGCCTGTGGCTGGGAGTGGCCGGCTGGCTCCTGAAAATCCACGATACGCAGGATGGTTCCCAGATGAAAGGTGGCACCAGTGCCGAGTCGGGCTGGTTTGATAGTACCAAGTGTCTCCTGCAATCTGCCAGCCAGAAGCGGGGTGGGTGAGTTTTGTTTGCCGGGGAAATGGGCCATGGTTTGTTTTTGGGGCCTGCGGCTGGGAATGGCCGGCTGGCTCCTAAAAATACATCCATCGCAGGATGGTTCCCAGATGAAAGGTGGCGCCAGTGCCGAGTCTGGCTGGTTTGATAGAGCCATGTGGCTCCTGCAATCTGCCAGCCAGAAGCGGGGTGGGTGAGTTTTGTTTCCCAGGGAAAAGGGCCGTGGTTTGTGTTGGGGGCCTGTGGCTTGGAGTGGCCGGCTGGCTCCTGAAAATCCACGATATGCCCGATATTTCCCAGATGAAAGGTGGCACCAGTGCCGAGTCGGGCTGGTTTGATAGAGGCAAGTGGGTCCCTCAATCTGCCAGCCAGAAGCGGGGTGGGTGGGTTTTGTTTGCCAGTAAACAGGGCCGTGGTTCTTTTTCGGGTGCCTGTGGCCTGGAATGGCCGGCTTGCTCCTGAAAATCCACGATACGCAGGATGGCTCCCAGATCAAAGGTAGCACCATTGCCAAGTCGGGCTGGTTTTATAGAGCCAACTCGCTCCTGCAATCTGCCAGCCAGAAGATGGGCAGGTCAGTTTTGCTTCCAGGGAAAAGGGCCGTAGTTTGTGTTTGGGGGCCTGTGGCTGGGAGTGGCCGGCTGGCTCCTGAAAATCCACGTTACGCAGGATGGTTCCCAGATGAAAGGTGGCACCAGTGCCAAGTCGGCTGGTTTGATAGAGCCAAGTGGCTCCTGCAATCTGCAAGCCAGAAGCAGGGCGGTTGAGTATTGTTGCCTGAGAAAAGGGCCGTGGTTTTTCTTCGGTGGCCTCTGGCTGGGAGTGGCCGGCTGGCTCCTGAAAATCCACGATACGCAGGATGGTTCCCATATGAAAGGTGGCACCAGTGCCAAGTTGGCCTGGTTTGATAGAGCCATGTGGCTCCTTCAATCTGCCAGCCAGAAGCGGGGCGGGTGAGTTTTGTTGCCTGGGAAAAGGGCCGTGGTTTATGTTAGGTGGCCTGTGGCTGGGAGTGGCCGGCTGGCTCCTGAAAATCCACCATACGCTGGATGGTTCCCAGAAGTAAGGTGGCACCAGTTCCAAGTCGAGCTGGCTTGATAGAGCCAAGTGTCTCCTGCAATCTGCCAGCCGGAAGATGGGGAGGTCCGTTTTACTTCCAGGGAAAAGGACCATAATATATGTTTGGGGGCCTGTGGCTGGGAGTGGCCGGCTGGCTCCATAAAATCCACGATATGCAGGATGGTTCCCAGATCAAATGTGGCACCAGTGCCAAGTCGGGCTGGTTTGATAGAGCCAAGTGGCTCCTGCAATCTGCCAGCCAGAAGATGGGCAGGTCTGTTTTACTTCCAGGGAAAGGGGCCGTAGTGTGTGATTGGGGTCCTGTGGCTGGGAGTGGCCGGCTGGCTCCTGAAAGTCCACGATACGCAGGTTGGTTCCCAGATGAAAGGTGGCACCAGTGCCGAGTCAGACTGGTTTGATAGAGCCAAGTGGCTCCTACAATCTGCCAGCCAGAAGCGGGGCGGGTGAGTTTTGTTGCCTGGGAAAAGGGTCGTTTTTTTTTTCAGTTGCCTATGGCTGGGAGTGGCCGGCTGGCTCCTGAAAATCGACGATATGCAGGATGGTTCCCAGATGAAAGGTGGCGCCAGTGCCGAGTCGGGCTGGTTTGATAGAGTCAAGTGGCTCCTGCAATTTGCCAGCCAGAAGCGGGGGTGTGTGAGTATTCTTTGCCAGGGAAAAGGGCCGTGGTTTGTGTTCGGGGGCCTGTGGCTGGGAGTGGCCGGCTGGCTCCTGAAAATCCACGATACGCAGGATGGTTCCCAGATGAAAGGTGGCACCAGTGCCGAGTCGGGCTGGTTTGAGAGAGCCAAGTGGCTCCTGCAATCTGCCAGACAGAAGATGGGTAGGTCGGTTTTACTTCTTGGGGAAAGGACCATATTTTCTCTTTGGGGGCCTGTGGCTGGGAGTGGCCGGCTGGCTCCTGAAAATCCACGATACGCAGGATGGTTCCCAGATGAAAGGTGGCACCAGTGCCAAGTCGGACTGGTTTGATAGTACCAAGTGGCTCCTGCAATCTGCCAGCCAGAAGATGGGCAGGTCAGTTTTGCTTCCAGGGAAAAGGGCCGTACTTTTTGTTTGGGGACCTGTGGCTGGAAGTGGCCGGCTGGCTCCTGAAAGTCCACGATACGCGGGTTTTTTCCCAGATGAAAGGTGGCACCAGTGCCAAGTCAGACTGGTTTGATAGAGCCAAGTGGCTCCTTCAATCTGCCAGCCAGAAGCGGGGCGGGTGAGTTTTCTTTGCCAGGGAAAAGGGCTGTGGTTTATGTTCGGTGGCCTGCGGCTGGGAGTGGCCGGCTGGCTCCTGAAAATCCACGATATGCAGGATGGTTCCCAGATGAAAGGTGGCACCAGGGCCGAGTCGGGCTGGTTTGATAGAGCCATGTGGCTCCTGCAATCTGCCAGCCAGAAGCGGGGTGGGTGAGTTTTGTTTGCCTGGGAAAAGGGCCGTGGGTTTTGTTGGGGGCCTGTGGCTTGGAGTGGCCGGCTGGCTCCTGAAAATCCACGATACGCCCGATATTTCCCAGATGAAAGGTGGCACCAGTGCCAAGTCGGGCTGGTTTGATAGAGGAAAGTGGCTCCTGCAATCTGCCAGCCAGAAGCGGGGTGGGTGGTTTTGTTTGCCAGTAAACAGGGCCGTGGTTCTTTTTCGGGTGCCTGTGGCCTTCAATGGGCGGCTTGCTCCTGAAAATCCACGATACGCAGGATGGTTCCCAGATCAAAGGTAGCACCATTGCCAAGTCGGGCTGGTTTGATAGAGCCAACCGGCTCCTGCAATCTGCCAGCCAGAAGATGGGCAGGTCAGTTTTGCTTCCTGGGAAAAGGGCCGTAGTTTGTGTTTGGGGGCCTGTGGCTGGGAGTGGCCGGCTGGCTCCTGAAAATCCACGTTACGCAGGATGGTTCCCAGATGAAAGGTGGCACCAGTGCAAAGTCGGCTGGTTTGATAGAGCCAAGTGTCTCCTGCAATCCGCATGCCAGAAGCAGGGCGGTTGAGTATTGTTGCCTGGGAAAAGGGCAGTGGTTTTGGTTCGGTGGACTGTGGCTGGGAGCGGCCGGCTGGCTCGTGAAAATCGACGATACGCAGGATGGTTCCCAGATGAAAGGTGGCGCCAGTGCCGAGTCGGGCTGGTTTGATAGAGTCAAGTGGCTCCTGCAATCTGCCAGCCAGACGCGGGGGTGTGTCAGTTTTCTTTGCCAGGGAAAAGGGCCGTGGATTGTGTTCGGGGGCCTGTGGCTGGGAGTGGCCGGCTGGCTCCTGAAAATCCACGATACCCAGGATGGTTCCCAGATGAAAGGTGGCACCAGTGCCAAGTCGGGTCGGTTTGATAGAGCCAAGTGGCTCCTGCAATCTGCCAGCCAGAAGATGGGCAGGTGAGTTTTACTTCCTGGGAAAAGTGCAGTATTTTCTGTTTGGTTGCCTGTGGCTTGGAGTGGCCGGTTGACTCCTTAAAATCCACGCCGCGCAGGATGATTCCCAGATGAAAGGTGGCACCAGTGCCGAGTCGGCCTGGTTTGATAGTACCAAGTGGCTCCTGCAATCTGCCAGCCAGAAGATGGGCAGGTAGTTTTACTTCGAGGGAAAAGGACCATATTTTTTGTTTGGGGGCCTGTGGCTGGGAGTGGCCGGCTGGCTCCTAAAAATCCACCATACGCAGGATGGTTCCCAGATGAAAGGTGGCACCAGTGCCAAGTCTGGCTGGTTTGATAGAGCCAAGTGGCTCCTGCCATCTGCCAGCTAGAAGATGGGCAGGTCAGTTTTACTTCCAGGGTAAAGTGCCGTAGTTTGTGTTGGGGGCCTGTGGCTGGGAGTGGCCGGCTGGCTCCTGAAAGTCCACGATACGCAGGTTGGTTCCCAGATAAAAGGTGGCACCAGTGCCAAGTCGGGATGGTTTGATAGAGTCAAGTGGCTCCTGCAATCTGCCAGGCAGAAGCGGGGTGTGTGAGTTTTGTTTTCCAGGGAAAAGCGTCGTGGTTTGTTTTCCGGTGCCTGTGGTTGGGAGTGGACGGCTGGCTCCTGAAAATCCACGATATGAAGGATGGTTCCCAGATGAAAGGTGGCATCAGTGCCAAGTCAGGCTGGTTTGATAGAGGCAAGTGGCTCCTGCAATCTGCCAGCCAGAAGATGGGCAGGTCAGTTTTCCTTCCAGGGTAAAGGGCCGTAGTTAGTGTTTTGGGGCCTGTGGCTGGGAGTGGCCGGCTGGCTCCTGAAAATCCACGATACGGAGTATGGTTCCCAGATGAAAGGTGGCACCAGTGCCAAGTCGGGCTGGTTTGATAGAGCCAACTGGCTCCTGCAATCTGCCAGCCAGAAGTGGGGCGGGTTAGTTTTGTTTACCCGGGAAAAGGGCCGCGGTTAGTGTTCGGGTGCCTGTGGCTGGGAGTGGCCGGCTGGCTCCTGAAAATCCACGATACGCAGGATGGTTCCCAGATGAAATTTGGCACCAGTGCAAAGTCGGGCTGGCTTGATAGAGCCAAGTGGCTCCTGCAATCTGCCAGCCAGAAGATGGGCAGATCAGTTTTACTTCCAGGGTAAAGTGCCGTAGTTTGTGTTTGGGGGCCTGTGGCTGGGAGTGGCCGGCTGGCTCCTGAAAATCCACATTACGCAGGATGATTCCCAGATGAAACCATCTGATGAAAGGTGGCACCAGTGCCAAGTCGGGCTGGCTTGATTGAGCCAACTGGCTCCTGCAATCTGCCAGCCAGAAGATGGGCAGGTCAGTTTTCCTACCAGGGAAAAGTGCAGTATTTTCAGTTTGGGGGCCTGTGCCTGGGAGTAGCCGGCTGGGTCCTGAAAATCCACCATACGCAGGATGGTTCCCAGATGAAACCATCTGATGAAAGGTGGCACCAGTGCCAAGTCAGGCTGGCTTGATAGAGCCAACTGGCTCCTGCAATCTGCCAGCCATAAGATGGGTGGGTGAGTTTTGTTGCTTAGGAAAAGGGCCGTTGTTTATGTTCGGTGGCCTGTGGCAGGGAGTGGCCGGCTGGCTCCTGAAAATCCACGCCGCGCAGGATGGTTTCCAGATGAAAGGTGGCACCAGTGCCGAGTCGGGCTGGTTTGATAGTAGCAAGTGTCTCCTGAAATCTGCCAGCCAGAAGATGGGCAGGTCAGTTGTACTTCCAAGGAAAAGGGTCGTGGTATGTGTTCGGGGGGCTAGTGGCTGGGAGTGGCCGGCTGGCTCCTGAAAATCCACGATACGCAGGATGGTTCCCAGATGAAAGGTGGCACCAGTGCCAAGTAGGGCTGGTTTGATTGAGCCAAGTAGCTCCTGCAATCTGCCAGGCAGAAGATGGGCAGGGCAGTTTTACTTCCAGGGAAAAGCGCCGTAGTTTTTGTTTGGGGGTCTGTGGCTGGGAGTGGACAGCTGGCATCTGAAAATCGACGATACGGAGGATGGTTTCCAGATGAAAGGTGGCACCAGTGCCGAGTCGGGCTGGTTTGATAGTAGCAAGTGGCTCCTGCAATCTGCCAGGCAGAAGTGGGGTGGGTGAGTTTTCTTTGCCAGGGAAAAGGGTCGTGGTTTGTTTTCCGGGGCCTGTGGCTGGGAGTGGCCGGCTGGCTCCTGAAAATCCACGATACGCAGGATGGATCCCAGATGAAAGGTGGCACCAGTGCCAATTGGGGCTTGTTTGACAGAGGTAAGTGTCTCCTGCAATCTGCCAGCCAGAAGTGGGGTGGGTGAATTTTGTTTGCCAGGGAAAAGGGCCGTGGTTTGTGTTTGGGGCCTGTGGGTGCGAATGGCCGGCTGGCTCCTTAAAATCCAGGCAGCGCAGGAAGGTTCCCAGGCCCAAGGGGGCACCACTGCCAAGTTGGGCTGGTTTGATAGAGCCAAAAGTCTCCTGCAATCTGCCAGCCAGAAGATGGGCAGGTCAGTTCTACTTCCAAGGAAAAGTGTCCGGTTTATCTCACCCCGAAAGGTTGTGGTGGTGGAGCCCAGCCAGGGAACGCCAAGTGTCCGGTTTATCTCGGCTGTTTGAGGGGCCTGGGAAGGCCCGAGGTGACCTGGAGGTGGCCTTGGGGCAGCCCGGGTATCGAAAGACGAGAAGAGGCTTCAGTTCTTCTTTCTGGTTTTATGTTTATTAATTGTTTATCTAAAAGATGTTCTTTCAGCCGAACAAAGATCCGCACAGCAGTCAGCCATGGGCACACTGTACCGTCCCCCTGACCGCCACGTATCTTTATACACCTTGTTACGTATATAATATTTATCATTTTTCCCCAATACCATCTATTCTTATAACTCGGTGTACTCTTAGTAATAACCAATAGAAAGGTGCCACCGTGGCCAAAGAAGATGGAGGAGAGGAGGAAGAAGGAGAAGGACAGGACACACCCCAATTCCTCCATCTTACTCCTCTAAACCCCCCTGTACATAAATCCTAAACCTTGTGTCTCACTCTCTAATTAACTAATCCCTTCACCATTCACCCAGTGAAGCCCTCATCCTTGTCGTCTCCTGCGCAGGGTAAAGTCCTGCCACCAGACACTTCTGGCAACATTCCAGGACTCCCGAGACCCCCCCCAGGGTCTCGGAGGCTCAGATCTCAGGACTGAGATCTTGAGATCCGACAGAAAAGGGCCGTGGTATGTGTTCGGGGGGCTAGTGGCCGGGAGTGGCCGGCTGGCTCCTGAAAATGCACGATACGCAGGATGATTGCCAGAACCAAGGGACACCAGTGCCCAGTCGGGCTGGTTTGATAGAGCCAAGTGGCTCCTGCAATCTGCTAGCCAGATGCCAGGCAGCTGAGTTTTTTTTGCCAGGTCAAAGGGCCGTGGTTTGTGTTCGGGGGCAGGTGGCTGGGAGTGGCCGGCTGGCTCCTGAAAATCCTCGATACGAAGGATGGTTCCCAGATGAAAGGTGGCACCAGTGCCCAGTCGGGCTGGTTTGATAGAGGCAAGTGGCTCCTGCAATCTGACAGCCAGAAGATGGGCAGGTCAGTTTTACTTCTAGGGAAAAGGGCCGCAGTTTGTGTTTGGGGTCCTGTGGCTGGGAGTGGCCGGCTGGCTCCTGAAAATCCACCATACGCATGATGGTTCCAGATGAAAGGTGGCACCAGTGCCAAGTCGGGCTGGTTTGATACAGCCAAGTTGCTCCTGCAATCTGCCAGCCAGAAGATGGGCAGGTCAGTTCTACTTCCAGGGAAAAGGGCCGTGTTATGTGTTCGGTGGCCTGAGGCTGGGAGTGGCCGGCTGGCTCCTGAAAATCCACGCAGCGCAGGATGGCTCCCAGATGAAAGGTCACACCAGTGCCAAGTCGGGCTGGTTTGATTCAGCCAAGTGGCTCCTGCAATCTGCCAGCCAGAAGCGGGGTGGGTGAGTTTTGTTGCTTGGGAAAGGGGCCGTGGTTTGTGTTCGGGGTCCTGTGGCTGGGAATGGCCGGCTGGCTCCTGAAAATCCACGATACGCAGGATGATTCCCAGATGAAAGGTGGCACCAGTGCCGAGTCGGGCTGGTTTGATAGAGCCAAGTGGCTCCTGCAATCTGCCAGCCAGAAGCGGGGTGGGTTAGTTTTGTTTACCCGGGAAAAGGGCCGCGGTTTGTGTTCGGGTGCCTGAGGCTGGGAGTGGCCGGCTGGCTCCTAAAAATCCACGCCACCCAGGATGGTTCCGAGATGAAAGGTGGCACCAGTGCCAGGTCGGGCTGGTTTGATAGAGCCAAGTGGCTCCTGCAATCTGCCAGCCAGAAGATGGGCAGGTCAGTTTTACTTCCAGGGAAAAGGACCATAATTTGGGTTTGGGCTCCTGTGGCTGGGAGTGGCCTGCTGGCTCCTTTAAATCCACCATAAGCAGGATGGTTCCCAGATGAAAGGTGGCACCAGTGCCAAGTCGGGCTGGTTTGATAGAGCCAAGTGTCTCCTGCAATCTGCTAGCCAGATGCCAGGCAGCTGAGTTTTTTTTGCCAGGTCAAAGGGCCGTGGTTTGTGTTTGGGGGCCTGTGGCTGGGAGTCGCAGGCTGGCTCCTGAAAATCCACGATACGCAGGATGGTTCCCAGATGAAAGGTGCCACCAGTGCCGAGTGGGGCTGGTTTGATAGAGGGAAGTGTCTCCTGCAATCTGCCAGCCAGAAGATGGGCAGGTAAATTTTAATTCCAGGGAAAAGTGCAGTATTTTGTGTTTGGGAGCCTATGGCTGGGAGTGGCCGTCGGTCTCCTGAAGATCCACGAAACGCAGGATTATTCCCAGACCCAAGGGGACACCAGTGCCCAGTCAGGCTGGTTTGATAGAGCCAAGTGGATCCTTCAATCTGCAAGCCAGAAGCGGGGTGGGTGAGTTTTGTTGCTTGGGAAAGGGGCCGTGGTTTGTGTTCGGTGTCCTGTGGCTGGGAGTGGCCGGCTGGCTCCTGAAAATCCACGATACGCAGGATGGTTCCCAGATCAAAGGTAGCACCATTGCCAAGTCGGGCTGGTTTGATAGAGCCAACCGGCTCCTGCAATCTGCCAGCCAGAAGATGGGCAGGTCAGTTTTGCTTCCAGGGAAAAGGGCCGTAGTTTGTGTTTGGGGGCCTGTGGCTGGGAGTGGCCGGCTGGCTCCTGAAAATCCACGTTACGCAGGATGGTTCCCAGATGAAAGGTGGCACCAGTGCAAAGTCGGCTGGTTTGATAGAGCCAAGTGTCTCCTGCAATCCGCATGCCAGAAGCAGGGCGGTTGAGTATTGTTGCCTGGGAAAAGGGCAGTGGTTTTGGTTCGGTGGACTGTGGCTGGGAGCGGCCGGCTGGCTCGTGAAAATCGACGATACGCAGGATGGTTCCCAGATGAAAGGTGGCGCCAGTGCCGAGTCGGGCTGGTTTGATAGAGTCAAGTGGCTCCTGCAATCTGCCAGCCAGAAGCGGGGGTGTGTCAGTTTTCTTTGCCAGGGAAAAGGGCCGTGGATTGTGTTCGGGGGCCTGTGGCTGGGAGTGGCCGGCTGGCTCCTGAAAATCCACGATACCCAGGATGGTTCCCAGATGAAAGGTGGCACCAGTGCCAAGTCGGGTCGGTTTGATAGAGCCAAGTGGCTCCTGCAATCTGCCAGCCAGAAGATGGGCACGTGAGTTTTACTTCCTGGGAAAAGTGCAGAACTTTCTGTTTGGTTGCCTGTGGCTTGGAGTGGCCGGTTGACTCCTTAAAATCCACGCCGCGCAGGATGATTCCCAGATGAAAGGTGGCACCAGTGCCGAGTCGGCCTGGTTTGATAGTACCAAGTGGCTCCTGCAATCTGCCAGCCAGAAGATGGGCAGGTAGTTTTACTTCGAGGGAAAAGGACCATATTTTTTGTTTGGGGGCCTGTGGCTGGGAGTGGCCGGCTGGCTCCTAAAAATCCACCATACGCAGGATGGTTCCCAGATGAAAGGTGGCACCAGTGCCAAGTCTGGCTGGTTTGATAGAGCCAAGTGGCTCCTGCCATCTGCCAGCTAGAAGATGGGCAGGTCAGTTTTACTTCCAGGGTAAAGTGCCGTAGTTTGTGTTGGGGGCCTGTGGCTGGGAGTGGCCGGCTGGCTCCTGAAAGTCCACGATACGCAGGTTGGTTCCCAGATGAAAGGTGGCACCAGTGCCAAGTCGGGATGGTTTGATAGAGTCAAGTGGCTCCTGCAATCTGCCAGGCAGAAGCGGGGTGTGTGAGTTTTGTTTTCCAGGGAAAAGCGTCGTGGTTTGTTTTCCGGTGCCTGTGGTTGGGAGTGGACGGCTGGCTCCTGAAAATCCACGATATGAAGGATGGTTCCCAGATGAAAGGTGGCATCAGTGCCAAGTCAGGCTGGTTTGATAGAGGCAAGTGGCTCCTGCAATCTGCCAGCCAGAAGATGGGCAGGTCAGTTTTCCTTCCAGGGTAAAGGGCCGTAGTTAGTGTTTTGGGGCCTGTGGCTGGGAGTGGCCGGCTGGCTCCTGAAAATCCACGATACGGAGTATGGTTCCCAGATGAAAGGTGGCACCAGTGCCAAGTCGGGCTGGTTTGATAGAGCCAACTGGCTCCTGCAATCTGCCAGCCAGAAGTGGGGCGGGTTAGTTTTGTTTACCCGGGAAAAGGGCCGCGGTTAGTGTTCGGGTGCCTGTGGCTGGGAGTGGCCGGCTGGCTCCTGAAAATCCACGATACGCAGGATGGTTCCCAGATGAAATTTGGCACCAGTGCAAAGTCGGGCTGGCTTGATAGAGCCAAGTGGCTCCTGCAATCTGCCAGCCAGAAGATGGGCAGATCAGTTTTACTTCCAGGGTAAAGTGCCGTAGTTTGTGTTTGGGGGCCTGTGGCTGGGAGTGGCCGGCTGGCTCCTGAAAATCCACATTACGCAGGATGATTCCCAGATGAAACCATCTGATGAAAGGTGGCACCAGTGCCAAGTCGGGCTGGCTTGATAGAGCCAACTGGCTCCTGCAATCTGCCAGCCAGAAGATGGGCAGGTCAGTTTTCCTACCAGGGAAAAGTGCAGTATTTTCAGTTTGGGGGCCTGTGCCTGGGCGTAGCCGGCTGGGTCCTGAAAATCCACCATACGCAGGATGGTTCCCAGATGAAACCATCTGATGAAAGGTGGCACCAGTGCCAAGTCGGGCTGGCTTGATAGAGCCAACTGGCTCCTGCAATGTGCCAGCCATAAGATGGGTGGGTGAGTTTTGTTGCTTAGGAAAAGGGCCGTTGTTTATGTTCGGTGGCCTGTGGCAGGGAGTGGCCGGCTGGCTCCTGAAAATCCACGCCGCGCAGGATGGTTTCCAGATGAAAGGTGGCACCAGTGCCGAGTCGGGCTGGTTTGATAGTAGCAAGTGTCTCCTGAAATCTGCCAGCCAGAAGATGGGCAGGTCAGTTGTACTTCCAAGGAAAAGGGTCGTGGTATGTGTTCGGGGGGCTAGTGGCTGGGAGTGGCCGGCTGGCTCCTGAAAATCCACGATACGCAGGATGGTTCCCAGATGAAAGGTGGCACCAGTGCCAAGTAGGGCTGGTTTGATTGAGCCAAGTAGCTCCTGCAATCTGCCAGGCAGAAGATGGGCAGGGCAGTTTTACTTCCAGGGAAAAGCGCCGTAGTTTTTGTTTGGGGGTCTGTGGCTGGGAGTGGACAGCTGGCATCTGAAAATCGACGATACGGAGGATGGTTCCCAGATGAAAGGTGGCACCAGTGCCGAGTCGGGCTGGTTTGATAGTAGCAAGTGGCTCCTGCAATCTGCCAGGCAGAAGTGGGGTGGGTGAGTTTTCTTTGCCAGGGAAAAGGGTCGTGGTTTGTTTTCCGGGGCCTGTGGCTGGGAGTGGCCGGCTGGCTCCTGAAAATCCACGATACGCAGGATGGATCCCAGATGAAAGGTGGCACCAGTGCCAATTGGGGCTTGTTTGACAGAGGTAAGTGTCTCCTGCAATCTGCCAGCCAGAAGTGGGGTGGGTGAATTTTGTTTGCCAGGGAAAAGGGCCGTGGTTTGTGTTTGGGGCCTGTGGGTGCGAATGGCCGGCTGGCTCCTTAAAATCCAGGCAGCGCAGGAAGGTTCCCAGGCCCAAGGGGGCACCACTGCCAAGTTGGGCTGGTTTGATAGAGCCAAAAGGCTCCTGCAATCTGCCAGCCAGAAGATGGGCAGGTCAGTTCTACTTCCAAGGAAAAGTGTCCGGTTTATCTCACCCCGAAAGGTTGTGGTGGTGGAGCCCAGCCAGGGAACGCCAAGTGTCCGGTTTATCTCGGCTGTTTGAGGGGCCTGGGAAGGCCCGAGGTGACCTGGAGGTGGCCTTGGGGCAGCCCGGGTATCGAAAGACGAGAAGAGGCTTCAGTTCTTCTTTCTGGTTTTATGTTTATTAATTGTTTATCTAAAAGATGTTCTTTCAGCCGAACAAAGATCCGCACAGCAGTCAGCCATGGGCACACTGTACCGTCCCCCTGACCGCCACGTATCTTTATACACCTTGTTACGTATATAATATTTATCATTTTTCCCCAATACCATCTATTCTTATAACTCGGTGTACTCTTAGTAATAACCAATAGAAAGGTGCCACCGTGGCCAAAGAAGATGGAGGAGAGGAGGAAGAAGGAGAAGGACAGGACACACCCCAATTCCTCCATCTTACTCCTCTAAACCCCCCTGTACATAAATCCTAAACCTTGTGTCTCACTCTCTAATTAACTAATCCCTTCACCATTCACCCAGTGAAGCCCTCATCCTTGTCGTCTCCTGCGCAGGGTAAAGTCCTGCCACCAGACACTTCTGGCAACATTCCAGGACTCCCGAGACCCCCCCCAGGGTCTCGGAGGCTCAGATCTCAGGACTGAGATCTTGAGATCCGACAGAAAAGGGCCGTGGTATGTGTTCGGGGGGCTAGTGGCCGGGAGTGGCCGGCTGGCTCCTGAAAATGCACGATACGCAGGATGATTGCCAGAACCAAGGGACACCAGTGCCCAGTCGGGCTGGTTTGATAGAGCCAAGTGGCTCCTGCAATCTGCTAGCCAGATGCCAGGCAGCTGAGTTTTTTTTGCCAGGTCAAAGGGCCGTGGTTTGTGTTCGGGGGCAGGTGGCTGGGAGTGGCCGGCTGGCTCCTGAAAATCCTCGATACGCAGGATGGTTCCCAGATGAAAGGTGGCACCAGTGCCCAGTCGGGCTGGTTTGATAGAGGCAAGTGGCTCCTGCAATCTGACAGCCAGAAGATGGGCAGGTCAGTTTTACTTCTAGGGAAAAGGGCCGCAGTTTGTGTTTGGGGTCCTGTGGCTGGGAGTGGCCGGCTGGCTCCTGAAAATCCACCATACGCATGATGGTTCCAGATGAAAGGTGGCACCAGTGCCAAGTCGGGCTGGTTTGATACAGCCAAGTTGCTCCTGCAATCTGCCAGCCAGAAGATGGGCAGGTCAGTTCTACTTCCAGGGAAAAGGGCCAAGGTATATGTTTGGGGGCCTGTGGCTGGGAGTGGCCGGCTGGCTCCTGAAAATCCACCATACGCAGGATGGTTCCCAGACCCAAGGGGACACCAATGCCCAGTCAGGCTGGTTTGATAGAGCCAAGTGGCTCCTTCAATCTGCCAGCCAGAAGCGGGGTGGGTGAGTTTTGTTGCCAAGGAAAGGGACCGTGGTTTGTGTTCGGTGTCCTGTGGCTGGGAGTGGCCGGCTGGCTCCTGAAAATCCACGATATGCAGGATGGTTCCCAGATGAAAGGTGGCACCAGTGCCGAGTCGGGCTGGCTTGATAGAGCCAAGTGGCTCCTGCAATCTGCCAGCCAGAAGCGGGGCGGGTTAGTGTTGTTTGCCCGGGAAAAGCGCCGCGGTTTGTGTTCGGGTGCCTGAGGCTGGGAGTGGCCGGCTGGCTCCTGAAAATCCACGCCACCCACGATGGCTCCGAGATGAAAGGTGGCACCAGTGCCAAGTCGGGCTGGTTTGATAGAGCCAAGTGGCTCCTGCAATCTGCCAGCCAGAAGATGGGCAGGTCAGCTTTACATCCAGGGAAAAGGACCATATTTTCGGTTTGGGGTCCTGTGGCTGGGAGTGGCCGGCTGGCTCCTTTAAATCCACCATACGCAGGATGGTTCCCAGATGAAAGGTGGCACCACTGCTAAGTCGGTCTGGCTTGATAGAGCCAAGTGGCTCCTGCAATCTGCCAGCCAGAAGATGGGCAGGGCAGTTTTACTTCCCGGGAAAAGGCCCGTAGTTTGTGTTTGGGAGCCGGTGGCCGGGAGTATCCGGCTGGCTCCTAAAAATCCACCATACGCAGGATGGTTCTCCATTGAAAGGTGGCACCAGTGCCAAGTCGGGCTGGTTTGATAGAGCCAAGTTGCTCCTGCAATCTGCCAGCCAGAAGATGGGCAGGTCAGTTCTACTTCCAAGGGAAAGGGCCGTGGTATGTGTTCGGGGGCCTGAGGCTGGGAGTGGCCGGCTGGCTTCTGAAAATCCACGCCGTGCAGGATGATTCCCAGATGAAAGGTGGCACCAGTGCCAAGTCGGGCTGGTTTGATTGAGCCAAGTGGCTCCTGCAATCTGCCAGCCAGAAGCGGGGTGGGTGAGTTTTGTTTGCCAGGGAAACGGGAAGTGGTTTGTTTTCGAGGGCCTGTGGCTGGGAATGGCCGGCTGGCTCCTGAAAATCCACGCCGCGCAGGATGGTTCCCAGATGAAAGGTGGCACCAGTGCCATGTCGGGTTGGTTTGAGAGTACCAAGTGGCTCCTGCAATCTGCCAGCCAGAAGATGGGCAGGTCAGTTTTACTTCCAGGGAAAAGGGCCGTAGATTTGTTTGGGGGTCTGTTGCTGGTAGTGGACAGCTGGCATCTGAAAATCGACGATACGCAGCATGGTTCCCAGATGAAAGGTGGCACCAGTGCCAAGTCGGGTTGGTTTGATAGTAGCAAGTGTCTCCTGCAATCTGCCACCCAGAAGATGGGCAGGTCAGTTTTACTTCCAGGGAAAAGGGCCGTGGAATTTGTTCGGGGGCCTGTGGCTGGGAGTGGCAGGCTGGCTTCTGAAAATCCACGATATGCTGGATGGGTCCCAGATGAAAGGTGGCACCAGTGCCCCGTCGGGCTGGTTTCATAGAGCCAAGTGGCTCCTGCAACCTGCCAGCCAGAAGATGGGCAGGTCAGTTTTACTTCTGGGGAAAAGGAACATATTTCGTGTTTGGGGTCTTGTGGCTGGGAGTGGCCGGCTGGCTCCTGAAAATCCATGTTACGCAGGATGATTCCCAGACCCAAGGGTGTGCCACGGCCAAGTCGGGCTGGTTTGATAGAGCCAAGTTGCTCCTGCAATCTGCCAGCCAGAAGATGGGCAGGTCAGTTTTACTTCCAGGGAAAAGGGCCGAGGTATGTGTTTGGGGGGCTAGTGGCTGGGAGTGGCCAGCTGGCTCCTGAAAATCCACGATACGCAGGATGTTTCCAAGACCCAAGGGGGCACCAGTGCCAAGTCAGGCAGGTTTGATAGTACCAAGTGGCTCCTGCAATCTGCCAGGCAGTTGCGTGGCGGGTTAGTTTTGTGTGCCAGTGAAAAAGGCCCGTGGTTTGTGTTTGGGAGCCTGTGGCTGGGAGTGGCCAGCTGGCTCCTGAAAATCCACCATACGCAGGATGGTTCCCAGATGAAAGGTGACACCAGTGCCAAGTCGGGCTGGTTTTATAGAGCCAAGTGTCTCCTGCAATCTGCCAGCCAGAAGATGGGCAGGTCAGTTCTACTTCCAAGGAAAAGGGTCGTGGTATGTGTTCGGGGGGTTAGTGGCTGGGAGTGGCTGTCTGGCTCCTGAAAATCCACGATACGCAGGATGATTCCCAGACCCAAGGGGACACCAGTGCCCAGTCGGGCTGGTTTGATAGAGCCAAGTGGCTCCTGCAATCTGCTAGCCAGATGCCAGGCAGCTGAGTTTTTTTTGCCAGGGAAAAGGGCCGTGGTTTGTGTTCGGGGGCACGTGGCTGGGAGTGGCCGGCGGGCTCCTGAAAATCCACGATACGCAGGATGGTTCCCATATGAAAGGTGGCACCAGTGTCAAGTCGGGCTGGTTTGATTGAGCCAAGTAGCTCCTGCAACTTGCCAGCCAGAAGATGGGCAGGTCAGTTTTACTACCAGGGAAAAGGGCCGTAGTTTTTGTTTGGGGGTCTGTGGCTGGGAGTGGACCGCTGGCATCTGAAAATCGACGATACGCAGGATGGTTCCCAGATGAAAGGTGGCACTAGTGCCGAGTCGGGCTGGTTTGATAGTAGCAAGTGTCTCCTGCAATCTGCCAGCCAGAAGATGGGCAGGTTAGTTTTACTTCCAGGGAAAAGGGCCGTAGTTTGTGTTTGGGGGCCTATGGCTGGGAGTGGCCGGCTGGCTCCTGAAAATCCACGATACGCAGGATGGTTCCCAGATGAAAGGTGGCACCTGTGCCGAGTTGGGCTGGTTTGATAGAGGCAAGTGTCTCCTGCAATCTGCCAGCCAGAAGTGGGGTGGGTGAATTTTGTTTGCCAGGGAAAAGGGCCGTGGTTTGTGTTTGGGGCCTGTGGGTGGGAATGGCCGGCTGGCTCCTGAAAATCCACGATACGCAGGATGGTTCCCAGATGAAAGGTGGCACCAGTGCCGAGTCGGGCTGCTTTGATAGAGCCAAGTTGGTCCAGCAATCTGCCAGCCAGAAGATGGACAGGTCAGTTCTACTTCCAGGGAAAAGGGCCGTGCTATATGTTCGGGGGCCGGAGGCTGTGAGTGGCAGGCTGGCTTCTGAAAATCCACGCAGCGCAGGATGGTTCCCAGATGAAAGGTGGCAGCAGTGCCAAGTCGGGCTGGTTTGAGAGTACCAAGTGGCTCCTGCAATCTGCCAGCCAGAAGCGGGGTGGGTGAGTTTTGTTTGCCAGGGAAACGGGAAGTAGTTTGTTTTCGGGGGCCTGTGGCTGGGAGTGGCCGGCTGGCTCCTGAAAATCCACGATACGCAGGATGGTTCCCAGATGAAACGTGGCACCAGTGCCCAGTCGGGCTGGTTTGATAGAGCCAAGTGGCTCCTGCAATCTGCCAGGCAGAAGATGGGCAGGTCAATTTTAATACCAGGGAAAAGTGCAGTATTTTGTGTTTGGGAGCCTGTGGCTGGGAGTGGCCGTCGGTCTCCTGAAGATCCACGATACGCAGGATGATTCCCAGACCCAAGGGGACACCAGTGCCCAGTCAGGCTGGTTTGATAGAGCCAAGTGGCTCCTTCAATCTGCAAGCCAGAAGCGGGGTGGGTGAGTTTTGTTGCTTGGGAAAGGGGCCGTGGTTTGTGTTCGGTGTCCTGTGGCTGGGAGTGGCCGGCTGGCTCCTGAAAATCCACGATACGCAGGATGGTTCCCAGATGAAAGGTGGCACCAGTGCCGAGTCGGGCTGGTTTGATAGAGCCAAGTTGCTCCTGCAATCTGCCAGCCAGAAGATGGGCAGGTCAGTTCTACTTCCAAGGGAAAGGGCCGTGGTATGTGTTCGGGGGCCTGAGGCTGGGAGTGGCCGGCTGGCTTCTGAAAATCCACGCCGTGCAGGATGATTCCCAGATGAAAGGTGGCACCAGTGCCAAGTCGGGCTGGTTTGATTGAGCCAAGTGGCTCCTGCAATCTGCCAGCCAGAAGCGGGGTGGGTGAGTTTTGTTTGCCAGGGAAACGGGAAGTGGTTTGTTTTCGAGGGCCTGTGGCTGGGAGTGGCCGGCTGGCTCCTGAAAATCCACGCCGCGCAGGATGGTTCCCAGATGAAAGGTGGCACCAGTGCCATGTCGGGTTGGTTTGAGAGTACCAAGTGGCTCCTGCAATCTGCCAGCCAGAAGATGGGCAGGTCAGTTTTACTTCCAGGGAAAAGGGCCGTAGATTTGTTTGGGGGTCTGTTGCTGGTAGTGGACAGCTGGCATCTGAAAATCGACGATACGCAGCATGGTTCCCAGATGAAAGGTGGCACCAGTGCCAAGTCGGGCTGGTTTGATAGTAGCAAGTGTC
The DNA here is from genome assembly GCF_047830755.1 of Zonotrichia albicollis. NCBI lineage: Eukaryota > Metazoa > Chordata > Aves > Passeriformes > Passerellidae > Zonotrichia > Zonotrichia albicollis. Next base: position 3,234,359 of record NW_027428460.1, on the reverse strand, counting down.
TCCTGCAATCTGCCACCCAGAAGATGGGCAGGTCAGTTTTACTTCCAGGGAAAAGGGCCGTGGAATGTGTTCGGGGGCCTGTGGCTGGGAGTGGCAGGCTGGCTTCTGAAAATCCACGATAGGCTGGATGGGTCCCAGATGAAAGGTGGCACCAGTGCCCCGTCGGGCTGGTTTCATAGAGCCAAGTGGCTCCTGCAACCTGCCAGCCAGAAGATGGGCAGGTCAGTTTTACTTCTGGGGAAAAGGAACATATTTCGTGTTTGGGGTCTTGTGGCTGGGAGTGGCCGGCTGGCTCCTGAAAATCCATGTTACGCAGGATGATTCCCAGACCCAAGGGTGTGCCACGGCCAAGTCGGGCTGGTTTGATAGAGCCAAGTTGCTCCTGCAATCTGCCAGCCAGAAGATGGGCAGGTCAGTTTTACTTCCAGGGAAAAGGGCCGAGGTATGGGTTTGGGGGGCTAGTGGCCGGGAGTGGCCAGCTGGCTCCTGAGAATCCACGATACGCAGGATGTTTCCAAGACCCAAGGGGGCACCAGTGCCAAGTCAGGCAGGTTTGATAGTACCAAGTGGCTCCTGCAATCTGCCAGGCAGTTGCGTGACGGGTTAGTTTTGTGTGCCAGTGAAAAAGGCCCGTGGTTTGTGTTTGGGAGCCTGTGGCTGGGAGTGGCCAGCTGGCTCCTGAAAATCCACCATACGCAGGATGGTTCCCAGATGAAAGGTGACACCAGTGCCAAGTCGGGCTGGTTTTATAGAGCCAAGTGTCTCCTGCAATCTGCCAGCCAGAAGATGGGCAGGTCAGTTCTACTTCCAAGGAAAAGGGTCGTGGTATGTGTTCGGGGGGTTAGTGGCTGGGAGTGGCCGTCTGGCTCCTGAAAATCCACGATACGCAGGATGATTCCCAGACCCAAGGGGACACCAGTGCCCAGTCGGGCTGCTTTGATAGAGCCAAGTGGCTCCTGCAATCTGCTAGCCAGATGCCAGGCAGCTGAGTTTTTTTTGCCAGGGAAAAGGGCCGTGGTTTGTGTTCGGGGGCACGTGGCTGGGAGTGGCCGGCGGGCTCCTGAAAATCCACGATACGCAGGATGGTTCCCATATGAAAGGTGGCACCAGTGTCAAGTCGGGCTGGTTTGATTGAGCCAAGTAGCTCCTGCAACTTGCCAGCCAGAAGATGGGCAGGTCAGTTTTACTACCAGGGAAAAGGGCCGTAGTTTTTGTTTGGGGGTCTGTGGCTGGGAGTGGACCGCTGGCATCTGAAAATCGACGATACGCAGGATGGTTCCCAGATGAAAGGTGGCACTAGTGCCGAGTCGGGCTGGTTTGATAGTAGCAAGTGTCTCCTGCAATCTGCCAGCCAGAAGATGGGCAGGTCTGTTTTACTTCCAGGGAAAAGGGCCGTAGTTTGTGTTTGGGGGCCTGTGGCTGGGAGTGGCCGGATGGCTCCTGAAAATCCACCTTACGCAGGATGGTTCCCAGATGAAAGGTGCCACCAGTGCCGAGTGGGGCTGGTTTGATAGAGGCAAGTGTCTCCTGCAATCTGCCAGCCAGAAGTGGGGTGGGTGAATTTTGTTTGCCAGGGAAAAGGGCCGTGGTTTGTGTTTGGGGCCTGTGGGTGGGAATGGCCGGCTGGCTCCTGAAAATCCACCATACGCAGGATGGTTCCCAGATGAAAGGTGGCACCAGTGCCGAGTCGGGCTGCTTTGATAGAGCCAAGTTGGTCCAGCAATCTGCCAGCCAGAAGATGGACAGGTCAGTTCTACTTCCAGGGAAAAGGGCCGTGCTATATGTTCGGGGGCCGGAGGCTGTGAGTGGCAGGCTGGCTTCTGAAAATCCACGCAGCGCAGGATGGTTCCCAGATGAAAAGTGGCAGCAGTGCCAAGTCGGGCTGGTTTGAGAGTACCAAGTGGCTCCTGCAATCTGCCAGCCAGAAGCGGGGTGGGTGAGTTTTGTTTGCCAGGGAAACGGGAAGTGGTTTGTTTTCGGGGGCCTGTGGCTGGGAGTGGCCGGCTGGCTCCTGAAAATCCACGATACGCAGGATGGTTCCCAGATGAAAGGTGGCACCAGTGCCCAGTCGGGCTGGTTTGATAGAGCCAAGTGGCTCCTGCAATCTGCCAGGCAGAAGATGGGCAGGTCAATTTTAATACCAGGGAAAAGTGCAGTATTTTGTGTTTGGGAGCCTGTGGCTGGGAGTGGCCGTCGGTCTCCTGAAGATCCACGATACGCAGGATGATTCCCAGACCCAAGGGGACACCAGTGCCCAGTCAGGCTGGTTTGATAGAGCCAAGTGGCTCCTTCAATCTGCAAGCCAGAAGCGGGGTGGGTGAGTTTTGTCGCTTGGGAAAGGGGCCGTGGTTTGTGTTCGGTGTCCTGTGGCTGGGAGTGGCCGGCTGGCTCCTGAAAATCCACGATACGCAGGATGGTTCCCAGATGAAAGGTGGCACCAGTGCCGAGTCGGGCTGGTTTGATAGAGCCAAGTGGCTCCTGCAATCTGCCAGCCTGAAGCGGGGTGGGTTAGCTTTGTTTACCCGGGAAAAGGGCCGCGGTTTTTGTTCGGGTGCCTGAGGCTGGGAGTGGCCGGCTAGCTCCTAACAATCCACGCCACCCAGGATGGTTCCGAGATGAAAGGTGGCACCAGTGCCCAGTCGGGCTGGTTTGATAGTAGCAAGTGTCTCCTGCAATCTGCCAGCCAGAAGATGGGCAGGTTAGTTTTACTTCCAGGGAAAAGGGCCGTAGTTTGTGTTTGGGGGCCTGAGGCTGGGAGTGGCCGGCTGGCTCCTGAAAATCCACGATACGCAGGATGGTTCCCAGATGAAAGGTGGCACCTGTGCCGAGTTGGGCTGGTTTGATAGAGGCAAGTGTCTCCTGCAATCTGCCAGCCAGAAGTGGGGTGGGTGAATTTTGTTTGCCAGGGAAAAGGGCCGTGGTTTGTGTTAGGGGCCTGTGGGTGGGAGTGGCCGGCTGGCTCCTGAAAATCCACGATACGCAGGATGGTTCCCAGATGAAAGGTGGCACCAGTGCCGAGTCGGGCTGCTTTGATAGAGCCAAGTTGGTCCAGCAATCTGCCAGCCAGAAGATGGACAGGTCAGTTCTACTTCCAGGGAAAAGGGCCGTGCTATATGTTCGGGGGCCGGAGGCTGTGAGTGGCAGGCTGGCTTCTGAAAATCCACGCAACGCAGGATGGTTCCCAGATGAAAGGTGGCAGCAGTGCCAAGTCAGGCTGGTTTGAGAGTACCAAGTGGCTCCTGCAATCTCCCAGCCAGAAGCGGGGTGGGTGAGTTTTGTTTGCCAGGGAAACGGGAAGTAGTTTGTTTTCGGGGGACTGTGGCTGGGAATAGCCGGCTGGCTCCTGAAAATCCACATAACGCAGGATGGTTCCCAGATGAAAGGTGGCACCAGTGCCCAGTCGGGCTGGTTTGATAGAGCCAAGTGGCTCCTGCAATCTGCCAGGCAGAAGATGGGCAGGTCAATTTTAATACCAGGGAAAAGTGCAGTATTTTGTGTTTGGGAGCCTGTGGCTGGGAGTGGCCGTCGGTCTCCTGAAGATCCACGATACGCAGGATGATTCCCAGACCCAAGGGGACACCAGTGCCCAGTCAGGCTGGTTTGATAGAGCCAAGTGGCTCCTTCAATCTGCAAGCCAGAAGCGGGGTGGGTGAGTTTTGTTGCTTGGGAAAGGGGCCGTGGTTTGTGTTCGGTGTCCTGTGGCTGGGAGTGGCCGGCTGGCTCCTGAAAATCCACGATACGCAGGATGGTTCCCAGATGAAAGGTGGCACCAGTGCCGAGTCGGGCTGGTTTGATAGAGCCAAGTTGCTCCTGCAATCTGCCAGCCAGAAGATGGGCAGGTCAGTTCTACTTCCAAGGGAAAGGGCCGTGGTATGTGTTCGGGGGCCTGAGGCTGGGAGTGGCCGGCTGGCTTCTGAAAATCCACGCCGTGCAGGATGATTCCCAGATGAAAGGTGGCACCAGTGCCAAGTCGGGCTGGTTTGATTGAGCCAAGTGGCTCCTGCAATCTGCCAGCCAGAAGCGGGGTGGGTGAGTTTTGTTTGCCAGGGAAACGGGAAGTGGTTTGTTTTCGAGGGCCTGTGGCTGGGAATGGCCGGCTGGCTCCTGAAAATCCACGCCGCGCAGGATGGTTCCCAGATGAAAGGTGGCACCAGTGCCATGTCGGGTTGGTTTGAGAGTACCAAGTGGCTCCTGCAATCTGCCAGCCAGAAGATGGGCAGGTCAGTTTTACTTCCAGGGAAAAGGGCCGTAGATTTGTTTGGGGGTCTGTTGCTGGTAGTGGACAGCTGGCATCTGAAAATCGACGATACGCAGCATGGTTCCCAGATGAAAGGTGGCACCAGTGCCAAGTCGGGCTGGTTTGATAGTAGCAAGTGTCTCCTGCAATCTGCCACCCAGAAGATGGGCAGGTCAGTTTTACTTCCAGGGAAAAGGGCCGTGGAATGTGTTCGGGGGCCTGTGGCTGGGAGTGGCAGGCTGGCTTCTGAAAATCCACGATAGGCTGGATGGGTCCCAGATGAAAGGTGGCACCAGTGCCCCGTCGGGCTGGTTTCATAGAGCCAAGTGGCTCCTGCAACCTGCCAGCCAGAAGATGGGCAGGTCAGTTTTACTTCTGGGGAAAAGGAACATATTTCGTGTTTGGGGTCTTGTGGCTGGGAGTGGCCGGCTGGCTCCTGAAAATCCATGTTACGCAGGATGATTCCCAGACCCAAGGGTGTGCCACGGCCAAGTCGGGCTGGTTTGATAGAGCCAAGTTGCTCCTGCAATCTGCCAGCCAGAAGATGGGCAGGTCAGTTTTACTTCCAGGGAAAAGGGCCGAGGTATGTGTTTGGGGGGCTAGTGGCCGGGAGTGGCCAGCTGGCTCCTGAAAATCCACGATACGCAGGATGTTTCCAAGACCCAAGGGGGCACCAGTACCAAGTCAGGCAGGTTTGATAGTACCAAGTGGCTCCTGCAATCTGCCAGGCAGTTGCGTGGCGGGTTAGTTTTGTGTGCCAGTGAAAAAGGCCCGTGGTTTGTGTTTGGGAGCCTGTGGCTGGGAGTGGCCAGCTGGCTCCTGAAAATCCACCATACGCAGGATGGTTCCCAGATGAAAGGTGACACCAGTGCCAAGTCAGGCTGGTTTTATAGAGCCAAGTGTCTCCTGCAATCTGCCAGCCAGAAGATGGGCAGGTCAGTTCTACTTCCAAGGAAAAGGGTCGTGGTATGTGTTCGGGGGGTTAGTGGCTGGGAGTGGCCGTCTGGCTCCTGAAAATCCACGATACGCAGGATGATTCCCAGACCCAAGGGGACACCAGTGCCCAGTCGGGCTGGTTTGATAGAGCCAAGTGGCTCCTGCAATCTGCTAGCCAGATGCCAGGCAGCTGAGTTTTTTTTGCCAGGGAAAAGGGCCGTGGTTTGTGTTCGGGGGCACGTGGCTGGGAGTGGCCGGCGGGCTCCTGAAAATCCACGATACGCAGGATGGTTCCCATATGAAAGGTGGCACCAGTGTCAAGTCGGGCTGGTTTGATTGAGCCAAGTAGCTCCTGCAACTTGCCAGCCAGAAGATGGGCAGGTCAGTTTTACTACCAGGGAAAAGGGCCGTAGTTTTTGTTTGGGGGTCTGTGGCTGGGAGTGGACCGCTGGCATCTGAAAATCGACGATACGCAGGATGGTTCCCAGATGAAAGGTGGCACTAGTGCCGAGTCGGGCTGGTTTGATAGTAGCAAGTGTCTCCTGCAATCTGCCAGCCAGAAGATGGGCAGGTCTGTTTTACTTCCAGGGAAAAGGGCCGTAGTTTGTGTTTGGGGGCCTGTGGCTGGGAGTGGCCGGATGGCTCCTGAAAATCCACCTTACGCAGGATGGTTCCCAGATGAAAGGTGCCACCAGTGCCGAGTGGGGCTGGTTTGATAGAGGCAAGTGTCTCCTGCAATCTGCCAGCCAGAAGTGGGGTGGGTGAATTTTGTTTGCCAGGGAAAAGGGCCGTGGTTTGTGTTTGGGGCCTGTGGGTGGGAATGGCCGGCTGGCTCCTGAAAACCCACCATACGCAGGATGGTTCCCAGATGAAAGGTGGCACCAGTGCCGAGTCGGGCTGCTTTGATAGAGCCAAGTTGGTCCAGCAAACTGCCAGCCAGAAGATGGACAGGTCAGTTCTACTTCCAGGGAAAAGGGCCGTGCTATATGTTCGGGGGCCGGAGGCTGTGAGTGGCAGGCTGGCTTCTGAAAATCCACGCAGCGCAGGATGGTTCCCAGATGAAAAGTGGCAGCAGTGCCAAGTCGGGCTGGTTTGAGAGTACCAAGTGGCTCCTGCAATCTGCCAGCCAGAAGCGGGGTGGGTGAGTTTTGTTTGCCAGGGAAACGGGAAGTGGTTTGTTTTCGGGGGCCTGTGGCTGGGAGTGGCCGGCTGGCTCCTGAAAATCCAAGATACGCAGGATGGTTCCCAGATGAAAGGTGGCACCAGTGCCCAGTCGGGCTGGTTTGATAGAGCCAAGTGGCTCCTGCAATCTGCCAGGCATAAGATGGGCAGGTCAATTTTAATACCAGGGAAAAGTGCAGTATTTTGTGTTTGGGAGCCTGTGGCTGGGAGTGGCCGTCGGTCTCCTGAAGATCCACGATACGCAGGATGATTCCCAGACCCAAGGGGACACCAGTGCCCAGTCAGGCTGGTTTGATAGAGGCAAGTGGCTCCTTCAATCTGCAAGCCAGAAGCGGGGTGGGTGAGTTTTGTCGCTTGGGAAAGGGGCCGTGGTTTGTGTTCGGTGTCCTGTGGCTGGGAGTGGCCGGCTGGCTCCTGAAAATCCACGATACGCAGGATGGTTCCCAGATGAAAGGTGGCACCAGTGCCGAGTCGGGCTGGTTTGATAGAGCCAAGTGGCTCCTGCAATCTGCCAGCCTGAAGCGGGGTGGGTTAGCTTTGTTTACCCGGGAAAAGGGCCGCGGTTTTTGTTCGGGTGCCTGAGGCTGGGAGTGGCCGGCTAGCTCCTAACAATCCACGCCACCCAGGATGGTTCCGAGATGAAAGGTGGCACCAGTGCCCAGTCGGGCTGGTTTGATAGTAGCAAGTGTCTCCTGCAATCTGCCAGCCAGAAGATGGGCAGGTTAGTTTTACTTCCAGGGAAAAGGGCCGTAGTTTGTGTTTGGGGGCCTATGGCTGGGAGTGGCAGGCTGGCTCCTGAAAATCCACGATACGCAGGATGGTTCCCAGATGAAAGGTGGCACCTGTGCCGAGTTGGGCTGGTTTGATAGAGGAAATTGTCTCCTGCAATCTGCCAGCCAGAAGATGGGCAGGTCAGCTTTACATCCAGGGAAAAGGACCAAATTCTCATTTTGGGGTCCTGTGGCTGGGAGTGGCGGGCTGGCTCCTTTAAATCCACCATACGCAGGATGGTTCCCAGATGAAAGGTGGCACCACTGCTAAGTCGGGCTGGCTTGATAGAGCCAAGTGGCTCCTGCAATCTGCCAGCCAGAGGATGGGCAGGACAGTTTTACTTCCGGGGAAAAGGGCCGTAGTTTGTGTTTGGGAGCCTGTGGCTGGGAGTATCCGGCTGGCTCCTAAAAATCCACCATACGCAGGATGGTTCTCCATTGAAAGGTGGCACCAGTGCCAAGTCGGGCTGGTTTGATAGAGCCAAGTTGCTCCTGCAATCTGCCAGCCAGAAGATGGGCAGGTCAGTTCTACTTCCAAGGGAAAGGGCCGTGGTATGTGTTTGGGGGCCTGAGGCTGGGAGTGGCCGGCTGGCTTCTGAAAATCCACGCAGCGCAGGATGATTCCCAGATGAAAGGTGGCACCAGTGCCAAGTCGGGCTGGTTTGATTGAGCCAAGTGGCTCCTGCAATCTGCCAGCCAGAAGCGGGGTGGGTGAGTTTTGTTTGCCAGGGAAACGGGAAGTGGTTTGTTTTCGGGGGCCTGTGGCTGGGAATGGCCGGCTGGCTCCTGAAAATCCACGCCGCGCAGGATGGTTCCCAGATGAAAGGTGGCACCAGTGCCATGTCGGGTTGGTTTGAGAGTACCAAGTGGCTCCTGCAATCTGCCAGCCAGAAGATGGGCAGGTCACTTTTACTTCCAGGGAAAAGGGCCGTAGTTTTTGTTTGGGGGTCTGTTGCTGGTAGTGGAAAGCTGGCATCTGAAAATCGACGATACGCAGCATGGTTCCCAGATGAAAGGTGGCACCAGTGCCGAGTCGGGGTGGATTGATAGAGCCAAGTGGCTCCTGCAATCTGCCAGGCAGAAGCGGGGTGGGTGAGTTTTGTTTGCCAGGGAAAAGGGTCGTGGAATGTGTTCGGGGGCCTGTTGCTGGGAGTGGCCGGCTGGCTTCTGAAGATCCACGATACGCTGGATGGGTCCCAGATGAAAGGTGGCACCAGTGCCAAGTTGGGCTGGTTTGATAGAGCCAAGTGGCTCCTGCAATCTCCCAGCATGAAGATGGGCAGGTCAATTTTAATTCCAGGGAAAAGGGCAGTATTTTGTGTTTGGGAGCCTGTGGCTGGGAGTGGCCGGCTGTCTCCTGAAAATCCATGATACGCAGGATGATTCCCAGACCCAAGGGTCCACCACGGCCAAGTCGGGATGGTTTGACAGAGCCACGTGGCTCCTGCAATCTGCAAGCCAGAAGATGGGCGGGTGAGTTTTGTTGCCTGGGAAAAGGGCCGTGGTTTTTGTTCCGTGGCTGTGGCTGGGAGTGGCCAGCTGGCTCCTGAAAATCCACGATACGCAGGATGGTTCCCAGATGAAAGGTGGCACCAGTGCCAAGTCGGGATGGTTTGATAGAGTCAACTGGCTCCTGCAATCTGCCAGCCAGAAGATGGGCAGGTCAGTTTTAAGTCCAGGGAAAAGGGCCGTAGTTTTTTTTTGTGGGCTTGTGGCTGGGAGTGGCCGGCTGTCTCCTGAAAATCCATGTTACGCAGGATGATTCCCAGACCCAAGGGTGCACCACCGCCATGTCGGGCTGGTTTGATAGAGCCAACTGGCTCCTGCAATCTGCCAGCCAGAAGATGGGCAGGTCAGTTTTACTTCCAGGGAAAAGTGCAGTACTTTCTGTTTGCGGGCCTGTGGCTGGGAGTGGCCGGCTGGCTCCTGAAAATCCACCATACGCAGGATGGTTCCCAGATGAAAGGTGGCACCAGGGCCAAGTGGGGATTGTTTGATAGAGCCAAGTGGCTCCTGCAATCTGCCAGCCATAAGCGGGTTGTGTGAGTTTTTTTTCCCAGGGAAAATGGTCGTGGTTTTTTTTCCGGGGCCTGTGGCTTGTAGTGGCTGGCTGGCTCCTGAAAATCCACGATACGCACAACGGTTCAAGGATGAAAGGTCGCACCAGGGCTGAGTCGGGCTGGTTTGATAGAGCCAAGTGGCTCCTGCAATCTGCCAGCTATAGGCGGGGTGTGTGAGTCTTGTTTGCCAGGGAAACAGGTCGTGGTTTGTTTTCCGGGGCCTGTGGCTGGGAGTGGCCGTCTGGCTCCAGAAAATCCACGATATGCAGGATGGTTCCCAGATGAAAGGTGGCACCAGTGCCAAGTCGGGCTGGTTTGATAGAGCCAAGTGGCTCCTGCAATCTGCCAGCCAGAAGATGGGCAGGTCAGTTTTACTTCCCGGGTAAGTGGCCGTAATTTGTGTTCGGGGGCCTGTGGCTGGGAGTGGCCGGCTGGCTCTTGAAACTCCACGTTATGCAGGATGATTCCCAGACCCGAGGGTCCACCACGGCCAAGTCGGGCTGGTTTGATTGAGCCAAGTGGCTCCTGCAATCTGCCCGCCAGAAGATGGGCAGGTCAGTTTTACTTCCAGGGAAAAGTGCAGTACTTTCTGTTTGGGGGCCTGTGGCTGGGAGTGGCCGGCTGGCTCCTGAAAATCCACCATACGCAGGATGGTTCCCAGAAGAAAGGTGACACCAGTGCCAAGTCAGGCTGGTTTGATAGAGCCAAGTGGCTCCTGCAATCTGCCAGCCAGAAGATGGGCAGGTCAGTTTTACTTCCAGGGTAAATGGCCGTAGTTTGTGTTTGGGGGCCTGTGGCTGGGAGTGGCCGGCTGGCTCCTGAAAATCCACGTTATGCAGGATGATTCCCACACCCGAGGGTACACCACGGCCAAGTCGGTCTGGTTTGATAGAGCCAAGTGGCTCCTGCAATCTGCCAGCCAGAAGATGGGCAGGTCAGTTTTACTTCCAGGGAAAAGTGCAGTACTTTGTGTTTGCGGGCCTGTGGCTGGGAGTGGCCGGCTGGCTCCTGAAAATCCACCATACGCAGGATGGTTCCTAGATGAAAGGTGGCACCAGGGCCAAGTGGGGATTGTTTGATAGAGCCAAGTGGCTCCTGCAATCTGCCTGCCAGAAGCGGGTTCTGTGAGTTTTTTTTGCCAGGGAAAATGGTCGTGGTTTTTTTTCCGGGGCCTGTGGCTGGTAGTGGCTGGCTGGCTCCTGAAAATCCACGATACGAACAACGGTTCAAGGATGAAAGGTGGCACCAGTGCTGAGTCGGGCTGGTTTGATAGAGCCAAGTGGCTCCTGCAATCTGCAGCTATAGGCGGGGTGTGTGAGTCTTGTTTGCCAGGGAAACAGGTCGTGGTTTGTTTTCCGGGGCCTGTGGCTGGGAGTGGCCGGCTGGCTCCAGAAAATCCACGATATGCAGGATGGTTCCCAGATGAAAGGTGGCACCAGTGCCAAGTCGGGCTGGTTTGATAGAGCCAAGTGGCTCCTGCAATCTGCCAGCCAGAAGATGGGCAGGTCAGTTTTACTTCCAGGGAAAGTTCAGTACTTTCTGTTTGTGGGCCTGTGGCTGGGAGTGGTCGGCTGGCTCCTGAAAATCCACAATACGCAGGATGGTTCCCAGACCCAAGGGGACACCAGTGCCGAGTCGGCCTGGTTTGATAGAGCCAAGTGGCTCCTTCAATCTGCCAGCCAGAAGATTGCCAGGTCAGTGTTACTTCCAGGGAAAAGGGCCGTAGTTTTTGTTTGGTGGACTGTGGCTGGGAGTGGCCGGCTGGCTCCTGAAAATCCACGATACGCAGGATGATTCCCAGACCCAAGGGGACATCAGTGCCAAGTCGGGCTGGTTTGATAGAGCCAAGTGGCTCCTGCAATCTGCCAGCCGGAAGATGGGCAGGTCAGTTTTACTTCCAGGGAAAAGGACCATATTTTGGGTTTGGGGGCCTGTGGCTGGGAGTGGCCGGCTGGCTCCTGAGAATCCAACTTACGCAGGATGGTTCCCAGATGAAAGGTGGCACCAGAGCCAAGTCGGGATGGCTTGATAGAGCCAAGTGGCTCCTGCAATCTGCCAGCCAGAAGCGGGGCGGGTGAGTTTTGTTGCCTTGGCTAAGGGCCGTAGTTTTTGTTCGGTGGCCTGTGGCTGGGAGTGGCCAGCTGGCTCCCGAAAATCCACGATACGCAGGATGGTTCCCAGATGAATGGTGGCACCAGTGCCAAGTCAGGATCGTTTGATACAGCCAACTGGCTCCTGCAATCTGCCAGCCAGAAGCGGGGCGGGTTAGTTTTATTTGCTCGGGAAAAGGGCCGTGGCATGTGTTCGGGTGCCTGTGGCTGGGAGTGGCCGGCTGGTTCCTGAAAATCCACGATATGCAGGATGATTCCTAGACCAAGGGTCCACCAGTGCCAAGTCGGGCTGGTTTGATAGAGCCAAGTGGCTCCTGCAATCTGCCAGCCAGAAGATGGGCAGGTCAATTTTAATTCCAGGGAAAGGGGCAGTATTTTGTGTTTGGGGGCCTCTTGCTGGGAGTGGCCGGCTGTCTCCTGAAAATCCACGATATGCAGGATGATTCCCAGACCGAAGGTGACACCAGTGCCGTGTCGGGCTGGTTTGACAGAGCCAAGTGGCTCCTGCAATCTGCCAGCCATAAGCGGGGTGTGTGGGTTTTGTTTGGCAGGGAAAATGGTCGTGGTTTCTTTTCCGGGGCCTGTGGCTGGGAGTGGCCGGCTGGCTCCTGAAAATCCACGATACGCACGACGGTTCCCATATGAAAGGTGGCACCAGTACCGAGTCGGGCTGGTTTGATAGAGCCAAGTGGCTCCTGCGATCTGCCAGCCAGAAGATGGGCAGGTCAGTTTTACTTCCAGGGAAAAAAGCCGTAGTTTTTCTTTGGGGACCTGTGGCAGGGAGTGGCCGGCAGGCTCCTGAAAATCCACGCCGCGCTGCATGGTTCCCAGATGAAAGGTGGCACCAGTGCCGAGTCGGGCTGGTTTGATAGAGCCAAGTGGCTCCTGCAATCTGCCAGCCAGAAGAGTGACAGGTCTGAGTTACTTCTAGAGAAAAGGGCCGTAGTTTGTGTTTGGGGACCTGTGGCTGGGAGTGGCCGGCTGGCTCCTGAAAATCCACGTTACGCAGGATGATTCCCAGACCCAAGGGTGCACCACGGACAAGTCGAGCTGGTTTGATAGAGCCAAGTGGCTCCTGCAATTTGCCAGCCAGAAGATGGGCAGGTCTTTTTTACTTCCAGGGAAAAGGGCCGTAGATTGTGTTTGGGGTCCTCTGGCTGGGAGTGGCCGGCTGGCTCCTGAATATCCACGCCGCGCAGGATGGTTCCCAGATGAAAGGTGGCACCAGTGCCGAGTCGGGCTGGTTTGGTTGATCCAAGTGGCTCCTGCAATCTGCCAGCCATAAGCGGGATGTGTGAATTTTGTTTGCCAGGGATAAGGGTCGTGGTTTATTTTCCGGGGCCTGTGGCTGGGAGTGGCCGGCTGGCTCCTGAAAATCCACCATACGCAGGATGGTTCCCAGGTGAAAGGTGGCACCTGTGCCAAGTCGGGCTGGTTTTGCAGAGCCAAGTGGCTCCTGCAATCTGCCAGCCAGAAGATGGGCAGGTCAGTTTTACTTCCAGGGAAAAGGACCATATTTTGTGTTCGGGGGCCTGTGGCTGGGAGTGGCCGGCTGGCTGCTGAAAAGCCACCATTCGAAGGATGGTTCCCAGATGAAAGGTGGCACCAGTGCCAAGTCGGGCTGGCTTGATAGAGCCAAGTGGCTCCGGCAATCTGCCAGCCAGAAGTTGGACAGGTCTGTGTTACTTCCAGGGAAAAGGGCCGTTGTTTGTGTTTGGGGCCTGTGGCTGGGAGTGGCGGGCTGGCTCCTGAAAATCCACGTTGCGCAGCATGATTCCCAGACTCAAGGGTGCGCCACAACCAAATCGGGCTGGTTTGATAGAGCCAAGCGTCTCCTGCAATCTGCCAGCCAGAAGATGGGCAGGTCAGTTTTACTTCCAAGGAAAAGGGCTGTAGATTTGTTTGGGGTCCTGTGGTTGGGAGTGGCCGGCTGGCTCCTGAAAATCCACGCCGCGCAGGATGGTTCCCAGATGAAAGGTGGCACCAGTGCCGAGTCGGGTTGGTTTGAGAGTACCAAGTGGCTCCTGCAATCTGCCAGCCAGAAGATGGGCATGTCAGTTTTACTTCCAGGGAAACGGGCCGTAGTTTTTTTTTGGATAACTGTGGCTTGGAGTGGCCGGCTGGCTCCGGAAAATCCACGCCGCCCTGGATGGTTCCCAGATGAAAGGTGGCACCAGTGCCGAGTCGGGCTGGTTTGGTAGAGCCAAGTGGCTCCTGCAATCTGCCAGCCAGAAGATGGGCAGGTCAGTTCTCCTTCCAGGGAAAAGAGACGTAGTTTGTGTGTGGGGGCCTGTGGCTGGGAGTGGCTGGCTGGCTCCTGAAAATTCACGCCGCGCAGCATGGATCCCAGACGAAAGGTGGCACCAGTGCCGAGTCGGGCTGGTTTGATAGAGCCAAGTGGCTCCTGCAACCTGCCAGCCATAGGCGGGGTGTGTGACTTTTGTTTGCCAGGGAAAAGTGTCGTGGTTTGTGTTCCGGGGCCTGTGGCTGGGAGTGGCCGGCTGGCTCCTGAAAATCCACCATACGCAGGATGGTTCCCAGATGAAAGGTGGCACCAGTGCCAAGTCGGGCTGGTTTGATAGAGCCAAGTGGCTCCTGCAATCTGCCAGCCAGAAGATGGGCAGGTCAGTTTTACTTCCAGGGAAAAGGACCATATTTGTGTTCGGGGGCCTGTGGCTGGGAGTTGCCGGCTGGCTCCTGAAAATCCACGCCGCGCTGCATGGTTCCCAGATGAAAGGTGGCACCAGTGCCGAGTCGGGCTGGTTTGATAGAGCCAAGTGGCTCCTGCAATCTGCCAGCCAGAAGAGTGACAGGTCTATGTTACTTCCAGAGAAAAGGGCCGTAGTTTGTGTTTGGGGACCTGTGGCTGGGAGTGGCCGGCTGGCTCCTGAAAATCCACGTTACCCAGGATGATTCCCAGACCCAAGGGTGCACCACGGACAAGTCGAGCTGGTTTGATAGAGCCAAGTGGCTCCTGCAATTTGCCAGCCAGAAGATGGGCAGGTCTTTTTTACTTCCAAGGAAAAGGGCCGTAGATTGTGTTTGGGGTCCTGTGGCTGGGAGTGGCCGGCTGGCTCCTGAAAATCCACGATAGGCAGGATGGTTCCCAGATGAAAGGTGGCACCAGTGCCAAGTCGGGTTGGTTTGATAGTACCAAGTGGCTCCAGCAATCTGCCAGCCAGAAGATGGGCAGGTCAGTTTTACTTCCAGGGAAAAGGGCCGTAGTTTTATTTGGGGGCCTGTGGCTGGGAGTGGCCGGCTGGCTCCTGAAAATCGACGATACGCAGGATGGGTCCCTGATGAAAGGTGGCACCAGTGCCAAGTCGGACTGGTTTGATAGTACCAAGTGGCTCCTGCAATCTGCCACCCAGAAGATGGGCAGGTCAGTTTTACTTCCAGGGAAACTGGCCGTAGTTTGTGTTTGGGGACCTGTGGCTGGGAGTGGCCGGCTGGCTCCTGAAAATCCACGCCGCGCAGCATGGATCCCAGATGAAAGGTGGCACCAGTGCCGAGTCGGGCTGGTTTGGTTGATCCAAGTGGCTCCTGCAATCTGCCAGCCATAAGCGGGGTGTGTGAGTTTTGTTTGCCTGGGATAAGGGTCGTGGTTTATTTTCCGGGGCCTGTGGCTGGGAGTGGCCGGCTGGCTCCTGAAAATCCACCATACGCAGGGTGGTTCCCAGATGAAAGGTGGCACCTGTGCCAAGTCGGGCTGGCTTGATAGAGCCAAGTGGGTACTGCAATATGCCAGCCAGAAGATGGGCAGGTCAGTTTTACTTCCAGGGAAAAGGACCATATTTTGTGTTCGGGGGCCTGTGGCTGGGAGTGGCTGGCTGGCTCCTGAAAATCCACCATACGCAGGATGGTTCCCAGGTGAAAGGTGGCACCTGTGCCAAGTCGGGCTGGTTTTGCAGAGCCAAGTGGCTACTACAATCTGCCAGCCAGAAGATGGGCAGGTCAGTTTTACTTCCAGGGAAAAGGACCATATTTTGTGTTCGGGGGCCTGTGGCTGGGAGTGGCCGGCTGGCTGCTGAATATCCACCATTCGAAGGATGGTTCCCAGATGAAAGGTGGCACCAGTGCCAAGTCGGGCTGGTTTGATAGTACCAAGTGGCTCCTGCAATCTGCCAGCCAGAAGATGGGCAGGTCAGTTTTACTTCCAGGGAATAGGGCCGTAGTTTGTGTTTGGGGGCCTGTGGCTGGGAGTGGCCGGCTGGCTCCTGAAATCCACGTTACGCAGGATGAATCCCATGCCCAAGGGTGCACCACGGCCAAGTCTGGCTGGTTTGATAGAGCCAAGCGTCTCCTGCAATCTGCCAGCCAGAAGATGGGCAGGTCAGTTTTACTTCCAGGGAAACGGGCAGTAGTTTGTGTTTGGGGACCTGTGGCTGGGAGTGGCCGGCTGTCTCCTGAAAATCCACGCCGGGCAGGATGGTTCCCAGATGAACGCTGGCACCAGTGCCGAGTCGGGCTGGTTTTGCAGAGCCAAGTGGCTCCTGCAATCTGCCAGCCAGAAGATGGGCAGGTCAATTTTAATTCCAGGGAAAGGGGCAGTATTTTGTGTTTGGGGGCCTGTTGCTGGGAGTGGCCGGCTGTCTCCTGAAAATCCACGATACGCAGGATGATTCCCAGACCGAAGGGGACACCAGTGCCCAGTCGGGCTGGTTTGATAGAGCCAAGTGGCTCCGGCAATCCGCCAGCCAGAAGAGGGGCGGGTGAGTTAGGTTGCCAGGGAAAAGGGCCGTGGTTTATGTTCGGTGGCCTGGGGCTGGGAGTGGCTGGCTGGCTCCTGAAAATCCACGATATGCAGGATGATTCCCAGACCGAAGGTGACACCAGTGCCGTGTCGGGCTGGTTTGACAGAGCCAAGTGGCTCCTGCAATCTGCCAGCCATAAGCGGGGTGTGTGGGTTTTGTTTGGCAGGGAAAATGGTCGTGGTTTCTTTTCCGGGGCCTGTGGCTGGGAGTGGCCGGCTGGCTCCTGAAAATCCACGATACGCACGACGGTTCCCATATGAAAGGTGGCACCAGTACCGAGTCGGGCTGGTTTGATAGAGCCAAGTGGCTCCTGCGATCTGCCAGCCAGAAGATGGGCAGGTCAGTTTTACTTCCAGGGAAAAAAGCCGTAGTTTTTCTTTGGGGACCTGTGGCAGGGAGTGGCCGGCAGGCTCCTGAAAATCCACGCCGCGCTGCATGGTTCCCAGATGAAAGGTGGCACCAGTGCCGAGTCGGGCTGGTTTGATAGAGCCAAGTGGCTCCTGCAATCTGCCAGCCAGAAGAGTGACAGGTCTGAGTTACTTCTAGAGAAAAGGGCCGTAGTTTGTGTTTGGGGACCTGTGGCTGGGAGTGGCCGGCTGGCTCCTGAAAATCCACGTTACGCAGGATGATTCCCAGACCCAAGGGTGCACCACGGACAAGTCGAGCTGGTTTGATAGAGCCAAGTGGCTCCTGCAATTTGCCAGCCAGAAGATGGGCAGGTCTTTTTTACTTCCAGGGAAAAGGGCCGTAGATTGTGTTTGGGGTCCTCTGGCTGGGAGTGGCCGGCTGGCTCCTGAATATCCACGCCGCGCAGGATGGTTCCCAGATGAAAGGTGGCACCAGTGCCGAGTCGGGCTGGTTTGGTTGATCCAAGTGGCTCCTGCAATCTGCCAGCCATAAGCGGGATGTGTGAATTTTGTTTGCCAGGGATAAGGGTCGTGGTTTATTTTCCGGGGCCTGTGGCTGGGAGTGGCCGGCTGGCTCCTGAAAATCCACCATACGCAGGATGGTTCCCAGGTGAAAGGTGGCACCTGTGCCAAGTCGGGCTGGTTTTGCAGAGCCAAGTGGCTCCTGCAATCTGCCAGCCAGAAGATGGGCAGGTCAGTTTTACTTCCAGGGAAAAGGACCATATTTTGTGTTCGGGGGCCTGTGGCTGGGAGTGGCCGGCTGGCTGCTGAAAAGCCACCATTCGAAGGATGGTTCCCAGATGAAAGGTGGCACCAGTGCCAAGTCGGGCTGGCTTGATAGAGCCAAGTGGCTCCGGCAATCTGCCAGCCAGAAGTTGGACAGGTCTGTGTTACTTCCAGGGAAAAGGGCCGTTGTTTGTGTTTGGGGCCTGTGGCTGGGAGTGGCGGGCTGGCTCCTGAAAATCCACGTTGCGCAGCATGATTCCCAGACTCAAGGGTGCGCCACAACCAAATCGGGCTGGTTTGATAGAGCCAAGCGTCTCCTGCAATCTGCCAGCCAGAAGATGGGCAGGTCAGTTTTACTTCCAAGGAAAAGGGCTGTAGATTTGTTTGGGGTCCTGTGGTTGGGAGTGGCCGGCTGGCTCCTGAAAATCCACGCCGCGCAGGATGGTTCCCAGATGAAAGGTGGCACCAGTGCCGAGTCGGGTTGGTTTGAGAGTACCAAGTGGCTCCTGCAATCTGCCAGCCAGAAGATGGGCATGTCAGTTTTACTTCCAGGGAAACGGGCCGTAGTTTTTTTTTGGATAACTGTGGCTTGGAGTGGCCGGCTGGCTCCGGAAAATCCACGCCGCCCTGGATGGTTCCCAGATGAAAGGTGGCACCAGTGCCGAGTCGGGCTGGTTTGGTAGAGCCAAGTGGCTCCTGCAATCTGCCAGCCAGAAGATGGGCAGGTCAGTTCTCCTTCCAGGGAAAAGAGACGTAGTTTGTGTGTGGGGGCCTGTGGCTGGGAGTGGCTGGCTGGCTCCTGAAAATTCACGCCGCGCAGCATGGATCCCAGACGAAAGGTGGCACCAGTGCCGAGTCGGGCTGGTTTGATAGAGCCAAGTGGCTCCTGCAACCTGCCAGCCATAGGCGGGGTGTGTGACTTTTGTTTGCCAGGGAAAAGTGTCGTGGTTTGTGTTCCGGGGCCTGTGGCTGGGAGTGGCCGGCTGGCTCCTGAAAATCCACCATACGCAGGATGGTTCCCAGATGAAAGGTGGCACCAGTGCCAAGTCGGGCTGGTTTGATAGAGCCAAGTGGCTCCTGCAATCTGCCAGCCAGAAGATGGGCAGGTCAGTTTTACTTCCAGGGAAAAGGACCATATTTGTGTTCGGGGGCCTGTGGCTGGGAGTTGCCGGCTGGCTCCTGAAAATCCACGCCGCGCTGCATGGTTCCCAGATGAAAGGTGGCACCAGTGCCGAGTCGGGCTGGTTTGATAGAGCCAAGTGGCTCCTGCAATCTGCCAGCCAGAAGAGTGACAGGTCTATGTTACTTCCAGAGAAAAGGGCCGTAGTTTGTGTTTGGGGACCTGTGGCTGGGAGTGGCCGGCTGGCTCCTGAAAATCCACGTTACCCAGGATGATTCCCAGACCCAAGGGTGCACCACGGACAAGTCGAGCTGGTTTGATAGAGCCAAGTGGCTCCTGCAATTTGCCAGCCAGAAGATGGGCAGGTCTTTTTTACTTCCAAGGAAAAGGGCCGTAGATTGTGTTTGGGGTCCTGTGGCTGGGAGTGGCCGGCTGGCTCCTGAAAATCCACGATAGGCAGGATGGTTCCCAGATGAAAGGTGGCACCAGTGCCGAGTCGGGTTGGTTTGATAGTACCAAGTGGCTCCAGCAATCTGCCAGCCAGAAGATGGGCAGGTCAGTTTTACTTCCAGGGAAAAGGGCCGTAGTTTTATTTGGGGGCCTGTGGCTGGGAGTGGCCGGCTGGCTCCTGAAAATCGACGATACGCAGGATGGGTCCCTGATGAAAGGTGGCACCAGTGCCAAGTCGGACTGGTTTGATAGTACCAAGTGGCTCCTGCAATCTGCCACCCAGAAGATGGGCAGGTCAGTTTTACTTCCAGGGAAACTGGCCGTAGTTTGTGTTTGGGGACCTGTGGCTGGGAGTGGCCGGCTGGCTCCTGAAAATCCACGCCGCGCAGCATGGATCCCAGATGAAAGGTGGCACCAGTGCCGAGTCGGGCTGGTTTGGTTGATCCAAGTGGCTCCTGCAATCTGCCAGCCATAAGCGGGGTGTGTGAGTTTTGTTTGCCTGGGATAAGGGTCGTGGTTTATTTTCCGGGGCCTGTGGCTGGGAGTGGCCGGCTGGCTCCTGAAAATCCACCATACGCAGGGTGGTTCCCCGATGAAAGGTGGCACCTGTGCCAAGTCGGGCTGGCTTGATAGAGCCAAGTGGGTACTGCAATATGCCAGCCAGAAGATGGGCAGGTCAGTTTTACTTCCAGGGAAAAGGACCATATTTTGTGTTCGGGGGCCTGTGGCTGGGAGTGGCTGGCTGGCTCCTGAAAATCCACCATACGCAGGATGGTTCCCAGGTGAAAGGTGGCACCTGTGCCAAGTCGGGCTGGTTTTGCAGAGCCAAGTGGCTACTACAATCTGCCAGCCAGAAGATGGGCAGGTCAGTTTTACTTCCAGGGAAAAGGACCATATTTTGTGTTCGGGGGCCTGTGGCTGGGAGTGGCCGGCTGGCTGCTGAATATCCACCATTCGAAGGATGGTTCCCAGATGAAAGGTGGCACCAGTGCCAAGTCGGGCTGGTTTGATAGTACCAAGTGGCTCCTGCAATCTGCCAGCCAGAAGATGGGCAGGTCAGTTTTACTTCCAGGGAATAGGGCCGTAGTTTGTGTTTGGGGGCCTGTGGCTGGGAGTGGCCGGCTGGCTCCTGAAATCCACGTTACGCAGGATGAATCCCATGCCCAAGGGTGCACCACGGCCAAGTCGGGCTGGTTTGATAGAGCCAAGCGTCTCCTGCAATCTGCCAGCCAGAAGATGGGCAGGTCAGTTTTACTTCCAGGGAAACGGGCCGTAGTTTGTGTTTGGGGACCTGTGGCTGGGAGTGGCCGGCTGTCTCCTGAAAATCCACGCCGGGCAGGATGGTTCCCAGATGAACGCTGGCACCAGTGCCGAGTCGGGCTGGTTTTGCAGAGCCAAGTGGCTCCTGCAATCTGCCAGCCACAAGCGGGTGTGTTAGTTTTGTTTGCCAGGGAAAAGGGTCGTGGTTTGTTTGCCGGGGCCTGTGGCTGGGAGTGGCCGGCTGGCTGCTGAAAATCCACACCGCGCAGGATGGTTCCCAGATGAAAGGTGGCACCAGTGCCAAGTCGGACTGGTTTGATAGTACCAAGTGGCTCCTGTAATCTGCCAGCCAGAAGATGGGCAGGCCTGTTTTACTTCCAGGGAAAAGGGCCAAGGTATGTGTTTGGGGGCCTGTGGCTGGGTGTGGCCGGCTGGCCACTAAAAATCCACGATACGCAGGATGGTTCCCAGAAGAAAGGTGCCACCAGTGCCAAGTCAGGCTGGCTTGATAGAGCCAAGTGGCTCCTGCAATCTGCCAGCCGGAAGATGGCCAGGTCAGTTTTACTTCCAGAGGTAAGGGGCCGTAGTTTGTGTTTGGGGTCCTGTGGCTGGGAGTGGCCGGCTGGCTCCTGAAAATCCACGATACGCAGGATGGTTCCCAGATGAAAGGTGGCACCAGTGCCAAGTCGGACTGGTTTGATAGTACCAAGTGGCTCCTGCAATCTGCCAGCCAGAAGATGGGCCAGTCAGTTTTACTTCCAAGGAAAAGGGCCGTGGTATGTGTTTGGGGACCTGTGGCTGGGAGTGGCCGGCTGGCTCCTGTAAATCCACGCCGCGCAGGATGGTTCCCAGATGAAAGGTGGCACCAGTGCCAAGTCAGGCTGGTTTGATAGTACCAAGTGGCTCCTGCAATCTGCCAGCCAGAAGATGGGCAGGTCAGTTTTACTTCCAGGGAAAACGGCCGTAGTTTGTGTTTGGGGGCCTGTGGCTGGGAATGGCCGGCTGGCTCCTGAAAATCCACGTTACGCAGGATGATTCCCAGACCCAAGGGTGCACCACGGCCAAGTCGGGGTGGTTTGATAGAGCCAAGTGCCTCCTGCAATCTGCCACCCAGAAGATGGGCAGGTCAGTTTTACTTCCAGAGTAAAGGGCCGTAGATTTTGTTTGCGGTCCTGAGGCTGGGAGTGGCCGGCTGTCTCCTGAAAATCCACGATACGCAGGATGGTTCCCAGATGAAAGGTGGCACCAGTGCCAAGTCGGGCTGGTTTCATAGTACCAAGTGGCTCCTGCAATCTGCCAGCCAGAAGATGGGCAGGTCAGTTTTACTTCCTGGGAAAAGGGCGAGATTTGTGTTTGGGGGCCTGTGGCTGGGAGTGGCCGGCTGGCTCCTGAAAATCCACCATACGCAGGATGGTTCCCAGATTAATGGTGGCACCAGTGCCAAGTCGGGCTGGCTTGATAGAGCCTAATGGCTCCTGCAATCTGCCAGCCAGAAGATGGGCAGGTCAGTTTTACTTCCAGGGAAAAGGACCATATTTTGTGTTCGGGGGCCTGTGGCTGGGAGTGGCCGGCTGGCTCCTGAAAATGCACCATTCGAAGGATGGTTCCCAGATGAAAGGTGGCACCAGTGCCAAGTCGGGCTGGCTTGATAGAGCCAAGTGGCTCCGGCAATCTGCCAGCCAGAAGATGGACAGGTCTTTGTTACTTCCAGGGAAAAGGGCCTTTGATTGTGTTTGGGGCCTGTGGCTGGGAGTGGCCGGATGGCTCCTGAAAATCCACGATACGCAGCATGAGTCCCAGACTCAATGGTGCACCACAGCCAAGTCGGGCTTGTTTGATAGAGCCAAGCGTCTCCTGCAATCTGCCAGCCAGAAGATGGGCAGGTCAGTTTTACTTCCAAGGAAAAGGGCTGTAGATTTGTTTGGGGTCCTGTGGCTGGGATTGGCCGGCTGGCTCCTGAATATCCACGCCGCGCAGGATGGTTCCCAGATGAAAGGTGGCACCAGTGCCAAGTAGGACTGGTTTGATAGTACCAAGTGGCTCCTGCAATCTTCCACCCAGAAGATGGGTAGGTCAGTTTTACTTCCAGGCAAACGTGCCGTAGTTTTTGTTTGGGGACCTGTGGCTGGGAGTGGCCGGCTGGCTCCTGAAAATCCACGATACGCAGGATGGTTCCCAGAAGAAAGGTGGCACCAGTGCCAAGTCGGGTTGGTTTGATAGTACCAAGTGGCTCCTGCAATCTGCCAACCAGAAGATGGGCAGGTCTGTTTTACTTCCAGGGAAAAGGGCCAAATTATGTGTTTGGGGGCCTGTGGCTGGGAGTGGCCGTCTGGCTCCTGAATATCCACGATACGCAGGATGGTTCCCAGAAGAAAGGTGGCACCAGTGCCAAGTCAGGCTGGCTTGATAGAGCCAAGTGGCTCCTGCAATCTGCCAGCCGGAAGATGGCCAGGTCAGTTTTACTTCCAGAGGTAAGGGGCCGTAGTTTGTGTTTGGGGTCCTGTGGCTGGGAGTGGGCGGCTGGCTCCTGAAAATCCACGATACGCAGGATGGTTCCCAGATGAAGGGTGGCACCAGTGCCAAGTCGGACTGGTTTGATAGTACCAAGTGGCTCCTGCAATCTGCCAGCCAGACGCTGCGCCGGTCAGTTTTACTTCCAGGGAAAAGGGCCGTGGTATGTGTTTGGGGACCTGTGGCTGGGAGTGGCCGGCTGGCTCCTGTAAATCCACGCCGCGCAGGATGGTTCCCAGATGAAAGGTGGCACCAGTGCAAAGTCGGGCTGGTTTGATAGTACCAAGTGGCTCCTGCAATCTGCCAGCCAGAAGATGGGCAGGTCAGTTTTACTTCCAGGGAAAACGGCCGTAGTTTGTGTTTGGGGGCCTGTGGCTGGGAATGGCCGGCTGGCTCCTGAAAATCCACGTTACGCAGGATGATTCCCAGACCTAAGGGTGCACCACGGCCAAGTCGGGGTGGTTTGATAGAGCCAAGCGTCTCCTGCAATCTGCCACCCAGAAGATGGGCAGGTCAGTTTTACTTCCACAGTAAAGGGCCGTAGATCGTGTTTGTGGTCCTGTGGCTGGGAGTGGCCGGCTGTCTCCTGAAAATCCACGATACGCAGGATGGTTCCCAGATGAAAGGTGGCACCAGTGCCAAGTCGGGCTGGTTTCATAGTACCAAGTGGCTCCTGCAATCTGCCAGCCAGAAGATGGGCAGGTCAGTTTTACTTCCTGGGAAAAGGGCGAGGTTTGTGTTTGGGGGCCTGTGGCTGGGAATGGCCGGCTGGCTCCTGAAAATCCACCATACGCAGGATGGTTCCCAGATTAATGGTGGCACCAGTGCCAAGTCGGGCTGGCTTGATAGAGCCAAGTGGCTCCGGCAATCTGCCAGCCAGAAGATGGACAGGTCTGTTTTACTTCCAGGGAAAAGGGCCTTTGATTGTGTTTGGGGCCTGTGGCTGGGAGTGGCCGGATGGCTCCTGAATATCCACCATACGCAGGATGGTTCCCAGATGAAAGGTGGCACCAGTGCCAAGTCGGACTGGTTTGATAGTACCAAGTGGCTCCTGCAATCAGTCAGCCAGAAGATGGGCAGGTCAGTTTTACTTCCAGGGAAAAGGGCCGTAGATTTGTTTGGGGTCCTGTGGCTGGGAGTGGGCGGCTGGCTCCTGAAAATCCACGTTACGCAGCGTGATTCCCAGACTCAAGGGTGCGCCACAGCCAAGTCGGGCTTGTTTGATAGAGCCAAGCGTCTCCTGCAATCTGCCACCCAGAAGATGGGCAGGTGAGTTTTACTTCCAGGGAAAAGGGCCGTAGTTTGTGATTGGGGACCTGTGGCTGGGAGTGGCTGGCTGGCTCCTGAAAATCCACGATAGGCAGGATGGTTCCCAGATGAAAGGTGGCACCAGTGCCAAGTCGGGATGGTTTGATAGAGCCAAGTGGCTCCTGCAATCTGCCACCCAGAAGATGGCAGGTGAGTTTTACTTCCAGGGAAAAGGGCCGTAGTTTGCCTTTGGGGACCTGTGGCTGGGAGTGGCCGGCTGGCTCCAGAAAATCCAGGCCGCGCAGCATGGTTCCCAGATGAAAGGTGGCACCAGTGCCGAGTCGGGCTGGTTTGATAGAGCCAACTGGCTCCTGCAATCTGCCAGCCAGAAGATGGCCAGGTCAGTTTTACTTCCAGGGAAAAGGGCCGTAGTTTGTGATTGGGGGCCTGTGGCTGGGAGTGGCCGGCTGGCTCCTGAAAATCCACGGTACGGAGGATGGTTCCCAGATGAAAGGTGGCACCAGTGCCAAGTAGGGATGGTTTGATAGAGCCAAGTGGCTCCTTCAATCTGCCAGCCAGAAGCGGGGCTGGTGAGTTTTGTTACCTGGGAAAAGGGCCGTGTTTTCTTTTCGGTGGCCAGTGGCTGGGAGTGGCCGGCTGGCTCCTGAAAATCCACGTTACGCAGGATGGTTCCCAGATTAAAGGTGGCACCAGTGCCAAGTCGGACTGGTTTGATAGTACCAAGTGGCTCCTGCAATCTGCCAGCCAGAGGATGGACAGGTCAGATTTACTTCCAGGGAAACGGGCCGTAGTTTTTGTTTGGGGACCTGTGGCTGGGAGTGGCTGGCTGGCTCCTCAAAATCCACCATACGCAGGATGGTTCCCAGATGAAAGGTGGCACCAGTGCCAAGTCTGGTTGGTTTGATAGTACCAAGTGGCTCCTGCAATCTGCCAGCCAGAAGATGGGCAGGTCTGTTTTACTTCCAGGGAAAAGGGCCGTGGTTTGTGTTTGGGGGCCTGTGGCTGGGAGTGGCCGGCTGGCTCCTGAAAATCCACGCCGCGCAGGATGGTTCCCAGATGAAAGGTGGTACCAGTGCCAAGTCGGGCTGGTTTCATCGTACCAAGTGGCTCCTGCAATCGGCCACCCAGAAGATGGGCAGGTCAGTTTTACTTCCAGGGAAAAGGGCCGTAGTTTGTGTTTGGGGGCCTGTGGCTGGGAGTGGCCGGCTGGCTCCTGAAAATCCACGCCGGGCAGGAGGGTTCCCAGATGAAAGGTGGCAGCAGTGCCAAGTCGGGCTGGCTTGATAGAGCCAAATGGCTCCTGCAATCTGCCAGCCAGAAGATGGGCAGGTCAGTTTTACTTCCAGGGAAAAGGACAATATTTTGTGTTCGGGGGCCTGTGGCTGGGAGTGGCCGGTGGCTCCTGAAAATCCGCGTTACTTAGGATGATTCCCAGACCCAAGGGTGGACCAGTGCCGAGTCGGGCTGGTTTGATAGAGCCATGTGGCTCCGGCAATCTGCCAGCCAGAAGATGGACAGGTCTGTGTTACTTCCAGGGAAAAGGGCCGTAGTTTTTCTTTGGGGACCTGTGGCTGGGAGTGGCCGGCTGGCTCCTGAAAATCCACTATACGCAGGATGGTTCCCAGATCAAAGGTGGCACCAGTGCCAAGTAAGGCTGGCTTGATAGAGCCAAGTGTCTCCTGCAATCTGTCAGCCAGAAGATGGGCAGGTCAGTTTTACTTCCAGAGGTAAGGGGCCGTAGTTTGTGTTTGGGGTCCCGTGGCTGGGAGTGGCCGGCTGGCTCCTGAAAATCCGCGATACGCAGGATGGTTCCCAGATGAAAGGTGGCACCAGTGCCAAGTCGGACTGGTTTGATAGTACCAAGTAGCTCCTGCAATCTGCCAGCCAGAAGATGGGCAGGTCAGTTTTACTTCCAGGGAAAAGGGCCGTGGTATGTGTTTGGGGACCTGTGGCTGGGAGTGGCCGGCTGGCTCCTGTAAATCCACGCCGCACAGGATGGTTCCCAGATGAAAGGTGGCACCAGTGCCAAGTCGGGCTGGTTTGATAGTACCAAGTAGCTCCTGCAATCTGCCAGCCAGAAGATGGGCAGGTCAGTTTTACTTCCAGGGAAAACGGCCGTAGTTTGTGTTTGGGGGCCTGTGGCTGGGAATGGCCGGCTGGCTCCTGAAAATCCACGTTGCGCAGCTTGATTCCCAGACCCAAGGGTGCACCACGGCCAAGTCGGGGTGGTTTGATAGAGCCAAGCGTCTCCTGCAATCTGCCAGCCAGAAGATGGGCAGGTCAGTTTTACTACAACGGTAAAACGCCATAGATTTTGTTTGTGGTCCTGTGGCTGGGAGTGGCCGGCTGTCTCCTGAAAATCCACGATACGCAGGATGGTTCCCAGATAAAAGGTGGCACCAGTGCCAAGTCGGGCTGGTTTCATAGTACCAAGTGGCTCTTGAAATCTGCCAGCCAGAAGATGGACAGGTCTGTGTTACTTCCAGGGAAAAGGGCCGTTGTTTCTGTTTGGGGCCTGTGGCTGGGTGTGGCCGGCTGGCTCCTGAAAATCCACGCCGCGCAGGATGGTTCCCAGATGAAAGGTGGCACCAGTGCCGAGTCGGGCTGGTTTGGTAGAGCCAAGTGGCTCCTGCAATCTGCCAGCCAGAAGATGGGCAGGTCAGTTTTACTTCCAGGGAAAAGGACCATATTTTGTGTTCGGGGGACTGTGGCTGGGAGTGGCCAGCTGGCTCCTGAAAATCCACCATTCGAAGGATGGTTCCCAGATGAAAGGTGGCACCAGTGCCAAGTCGGGCTGGCTTGATAGAGCCAAGTGGCTCCGGCAGTCTGCCAGCCAGAAGATGGACAGGTCTGTGTTACTTCCAGGAAAAAGGGCCGTACTTTGTGTTTGGGGCCTGTGGCTGGGAGTGGCCGGCTGGCTCCTGAAAATCCACGTTACGCAGCATGATTCCCAGACCCAAGGGTGCACCACAGCCAAGTCGGGCTGGTTTGTAGAGCCAAGCGTCTCCTGCAATCTGCCAGCCAGAAGATGGGCAGGTCAGTTTTACTTCCAAGGAAAAGGGCTGTAGATTTGTTTGGGGTCCTGTGGCTGGGAGTGGCCGGCTGGCTCCTGAATATCCACGCCGCGTAGGATGGTTCCCAGATGAAAGGTGGCACCAGTGCCAAGTCGGACTGGTTTGATAGTACCAAGTGGCTCCTGCAATCTTCCACCCAGAAGATGGGTAGGTCAGTTTTACTTCCAGGGAAGCGGGCCGTAGTTTGTGTTTGGGGACCTGTGGCTGGGAGTGGCCGGCTGGCTCCTGAAAATCCACGCCGCGCAGGATGGTTCCCAGATGAAAGGTGGCACCAGTGCCAAGTCGGGCTGGTTTGATAGTACCAAGTGGCTCCTGCAATCTGCCAGCCAGAAGATGGGCAGGTCAGTTTTACTTCCAGGCAAAAGGGCTGTAGTTTGTGTTTGGGGACCTGTGGCTGGGAGTGGCTGGCTGGCTCCTGAAATCCACGCCGCGCAGCATGGTTCCCAGATGAAAGGTGGAACTTGGGCCAAGTCGGGCTGGTTTGATAGAGCCAAGTGGCTCCGGCAATCTGCCAGCCAGACGCGGGGCGGTTGAGTTTTGTTACAAGGGAAAAGGGCCGTGGTTTTTTTTCGGTGGCCTGTGGCTGGGAGTGGCCGGCTGGCTCCTGAAAATCCACCATACGCAGGATGGTTCCCAGATGAAAGGTGGCACCAGTGCCAAGTCTGGTTGGTTTGATAGTACCAAGTGGCTCCTGCAATCTGCCAGCCAGAAGATGGGCATGTCAGTTTTACTTCCAGGGAAAAGGGCCGTAGTTTGTGTTTGGGGGCCTGTGGCTGGGAGTGGCCGGCTGGCTCCTGAAAATCCACGCCGGGCAGGATGGTTCCCAGATGAAAGGTGGCAGCAGTGCCAAGTCGGGCTGGCTTGATAGAGCCAAATGGCTCCTGCAATTGCCAGCCAGAAGATGGGCAGGTCACTTTTACTTCCAGGGAAAAGGACAATATTTTGTGTTCGGGGGCCTGTGGTTGGGAGTGGCCGGTGGCTCCTGAAAATCCACGATAGGCAGGATGGTTCCCAGAAGAAAGGTGGCACCAGTGCCAAGTCAGGCTGGCTTGATACAGCCAAGTGGCTCCTGCAATCTGCCAGCCAGAAGATGGGCAGGTCAGTTTTACTTCCAGAGGTAAGGGGCCGTAGTTTGTGTTTGGGTTCCTGTGGCTGGGAGTGGCCGGGGGGCTCTTGAAAATCCACGCCGCGCAGCATGGTTCCCAGATGAAAGGTGGAACCAGTGCCGAGTCGGGCTGGTGTGATAGTACCAAGAGGCTCTTGCAATCTGCCAGGCAGAAGATGGGCATATCAGTTTTACTTTCTGGTAAAAGGGCCGTAGTTTGTGTTTGGCGGCCTGTGGCTGGGAGTGGCCGGCTATCTCCTGAAAATCCGCGTTACTCAGGATGATTCCCAGACCCAAGGGTGGACCAGTGCCGAGTCGGGCTGGTTTGATAGAGCCATGCGTCTCCTGCAATCTGCCAGCCAGAAGATGGGCAGGTCAGTTTTACTTCCAGGGAAAAGGGCCGTAATTGTTGTTAGGGGGCCTGTGGCTGGGAGTGGCCGGCTAGTTCCTGAAAATCCACGGTACGCAGGATGGTTCCCAGATGAAACGTGGAACCTGGGCCAAGTCGGGCTGGTTTGATAGAGCCAAGTGGCTCTGGCAATCTGCCAGCCAGAAGCGGGGCGGGTGAGTTTTGTTACCTGAGAAAAGGGCCGTGTTTTTTTTTCGGTGGCCTATGGCTGGGAGTGGCCGGCTGGCTCCTGAAAATCCACGATACGCAGGATGGTTCCCAGATGAAAGGTGGCACCAGTGCCACGTCGTGCTGGTTTGATAGAGCCAAACGGCTGCTGCAATCTGCCAGCCAGAAGATGGGCAGGTCAGTTTTACTTCCAGGGAAAAGGGCCGTAGTTTGTTTTTGGGGGAATATGGCTGGGAGTGGCCAGCTGGATCCTGAAAATCCACTATACGCAGGATGGTTCCCAGATGAAAGGTGGCACCAGTGCCAAGTTGGGCTGGTTTGATAGAGCCAAGTGGTTCCGGCAATCTGCCACCCAGAAGATGGGCAGGTCAGTTTTACTTCCAGGGAAAAGGGCCGTAGTTTGTGTTTGGGGTCCTGTGGCTGGGAGTGGCCGGCTGGCTCCTGAAAATCCACCATACGCATGACGGTTCCCAGATGAAAAGTGGCACCAGTGCCAAGTCGGAATGTTTTGATAGTACCAAGTGGCTCCTGCAATCTGCCACCAAGAAGATGGGCAGGTCAGTTTTAGTTCCAGGAAAACGGGCCGTAGATTTTGTTTGGGGACCTGTGGCTGGGAGTGGCCGGCTGGCTCCTGAAAATCCACGCCGCGCAGGATGGTTCCCAGATGAAAGGTGGCACCAGTGCCAAGTCGGGCTGGTTTGATAGTACCAAGTGGCTCCTGCAATCTGTCAGCCAGAAGATGGGCAGGTCAGTTTTACTTCCAGACAAAAGGGCTGTAGTTTGTGATTGGGGAGCTGTGGCTGGGAGTGGCCGGGGGGCTCCTGAAAATCCACGCCGCGCAGCATGGTTCTCAGATGAAAGGTGGCACCAGTGCCGAGTCGGGCTGGTTTGATAGTACCAAGAGGCTCTTGCAATAAGCCAGGCAGAGGATGGGCATATCAGTTTTACTTTCTGGGAAAAGGGCCGTAGTTTGTGTTTGGCGGCCTGTGGCTGGGAGTGGCCGGCTGGCTCCTGAAAATCCGTGTTACGCAGGATGATTCCCCGACCCAAGGGTGGACCAGTGCCGAGTCGGGCTGGTTTGATAGAGCCATGCGTCTCCTGCAATCTGCCAGCCAGAAGATGGGCAGGTCAGTTTTACTTCCAGGGAAAAGGGCCGTAGATTTTTTTGTGGTCCTGTGGCTGGGAGTGGGCGGCTGGCTCCTGAAAATCCACGTTACGCAGCGTGATTCCCAGACTCAAGGGTGCACCACGGCCAAGTCGGGCTGGTTTGATAGAGCCAAGCGTTTCGTGCAATCTGCCACCGAGAAGATGCGCAGGTGAGTTTGACTTCCAGGGAAAAGGGCCGTAGTTTTTGTTTGGGGACCTGTGGCTGGGAGTGGCCGGATGGCTCCTGAAAATCCACGATAGGCAGGATGGTTCCCAGATGAAAGGTGGCACCAGTGTCGAGTCGGACTGGTTTGATAGTACCAAGTGGCTTCTGCAATCTGCCACCCAGAAGATGGGCAGGTCAGTTTTACTTGCAGGGAAACTCGCCGTAATTTGTGTTTGGGGGCCTGTGGCTGGGAGTGGCCGGCTGGCTCCTGTAAATCCCCGCCGCGCAGGATGGTTCCCAGATGAAAGGTGGCATCAGTGCCGAGTCGGGCTGGTTTGATAGAGGAAACTGGCTCCTGCAATCTGCCAGCCAGAAGATGGGCAGGTCAGTATTACTTCCAGGGACAAGGGCCGCGGTTAGTGTTCGGGTGCCTGTGGCTGGGAGTGGCCGGCTGGCTCCTGAAAATCCACGATACGCAGGATGGTTCCCAGATGAAATTTGGCACCAGTGCAAAGTTGGGCTGGCTTGATAGAGCCAAGTGGCTCCTGCAATCTGCCAGCCAGAAGATGGGCAGGTCAGTTTTACTTCCAGGGTAAAGGGCCGTCGTGTGTGTTTGGGGGCCGGTGGCTGGGAGTGGCCGGCTGGCTCCTGAAAATCCACATTACGCAGGATGATTCCAGACCCAAGGGTCCACCACGGCCAAGTCGGGCTGGTTTGATAGAGCCAACTGGCTCCTGCAATCTGCCAGCCAGAAGATGGGCAGGTCAGTTTTCCTACCAGGGAAAAGTGCAGTATTTTCAGTTTGGGGGCCTGTGCCTGGGAGTAGCCGGCTGGGTCCTGAAAATGCACCATACGCAGGATGGTTCCCTGATGAAACCATCTGATGAAAGGTGGCACCAGTGCCAAGTCGGGCTGGCTTGATAGAGCCAACTGGCTCCTGCAATCTGCCAGCCATAAGATGGGTGGGTGAGTTTTGTTGCTTAGGAAAAGGGCCGTTGTTTATGTTCGGTGGCCTGTGGCAGGGAGTGGCCGGCTGGCTCCTGAAAATCCACGATACGTAGGATGGTTCCCAGATGAAAGGTGGCACCAGTGCCAAGTCGGGCTGGCTTGATAGAGCCAAGTGGCTCCTGCAATCTGCCAGCCAGAAGATGGGCAGGTCAGTTTTACTACCAGGGAAAAGTGCAGTACATTCTGTTTGCGTGCCTGTGGCTGGGAGTGGCCGTCTGGCTCCTGAAAATCCATGTTACGCAGGATGATTCCCAGACCCAAGGGTGCACCAGTGCCAAGTCGGGCTGGTTTGATAGAGCCAAGTGGCTCCTGCAATCTG
The DNA here is from genome assembly GCF_047830755.1 of Zonotrichia albicollis. Lineage (NCBI taxonomy): Eukaryota > Metazoa > Chordata > Aves > Passeriformes > Passerellidae > Zonotrichia > Zonotrichia albicollis. Next base: position 3,203,171 of record NW_027428460.1, on the reverse strand, counting down.
CCATCCAGAAGATGGGGACGTCAGTTTTACTTCCAGGGAAAAGGACCATATTTTGTGTTTGGGGTCCTGTGGGGGGAGTGGCCGGCTGGCTCCTGAAAATCCACGATACGCAGGATGGTTCCCAGATGAAAGGTGGCACCAGTGCCGAGTTGGGCTGGTTTGATAGAGCCAAGTGGCTCCTGCAATCTGCCAGCCAGAAGATGGGCAGGTCAGTTTTACTTCCAGGGAAAAGGGCCGTAGTTTGTGTTTGGGGCCTTTGGCTGGAAGTGGCCCGGAGGCTCCTGAAATCCACGATACGCAGGATGTTTCCCAGATGAATGGTGGCACCAGTGCCGACTCGGGCTGGTTTGGTAGTACCAAGTGGCTCCTGCAATCTGCCAGCCAGAAGATGGGCAGGTCAGTTTTACTTCCAGGGAAAAGTGCCGTAGCTTTTTTTTGGGGGCCTGTGGCTGGGAGTGGCCGGCTGGCTCTAGAAAATCCACGATACGCAGGATTGTTCCCAGATGAAAGGTGGCACCAGTGATGAGTCGGGCTGGTTTAATAGAGCCAAGTGGCTCCTGCAATCTGCCAGCCAGAAGCGGGGTGGGTGAGTTTTGTTGGCCGGGGAAAAGGGCCGTGGTTTGTTTTTGGGGCCGGCGGCTGGGAATGGCCAGCTGGATCCTTAAAATACACGATTCGCATGATGGTTCCCAGACCCAAGGGGGTACCAGTGCCAAGTCGGCTCGTTTGATAGAGCCAAGTGGCTCCTGCAATCTGCCAGACAGAAGCGGGGCAGTTGAATTTTGTTGCCTGGGATAAGGGCCGTGGTTTTCTTCGGTGGCCTCTGGCTGGGAGTGCCGGCTGGCTCCTGAAAATCCACGATACGCAGGATGGTTCCCAGATGAAAGGTGGCACCAGTGCCAAGTCGGGCTTGTTTGATAGAGCCAAGTGGCTCCTGCAATCTGCCTGCTAGAAGATGGGCAGGTCAGTTTTACTTCCAGAGTAAAGTGCCGTAGTTTGTGTTGGGGGCCTGTGGCTGGGAGTGGCCGGCTGGCTCCTGAAAATCCACCATACGCAGGATGGTTCCCAGATGAAAGGTGGCACCAGTGCCAAGTCGGGATGGTTAGATAGAGTCAAGTGGCTCCTGCAATCTGCCAGGCAGAAGCGGGGTTTGTGAGTTTTGTTTTCCAGGGAAAAGCGTCGTGGTTTGTTTTCCGGTGCCTGTGGTTGGGAGTGGACGGCTGGCTCCTGAAAATCCACGATATGAAGGATGGTTCCCAGATGAAAGGTGGCATCAGTGCCAAGTCGGGCTGGTTTGATAGAGGGAAGTGGCTCCTACAATCTGCCCGCCAGAAGATGGGCAGGTCAGTTTTACTTCCAGGGTAAAGGGCCGTAGTTAGTGTTTGGGGGCCTGTGGCTGGGAGTGGCCGGCTGGCTACTGAAAATCCACGATACGGAGTATGGTTCCCAGATGAAAGGTGGCACCAGTGCCAAGTCGGGCTGGTTTGATAGAGCCAACTGGCTCCTGCAATCTGCCAGCCAGAAGTGGGGCGGTTTAGTTTTGTTTACCCGGGAAAAGGGCCGCGGTAAGTGTTCGGGTGCCTGTGGCTGGGAGTGGCCGGCTGGCTCCTGAAAATCCACGATACGCAGGATGGTTCCCAGATGAAATTTGGCACCAGTGCAAAGTCGGGCTGGCTTGATAGAGCCAAGTGGCTCCTGCAATCTGCCAGCCGGAAGATGGGCAGGTCAGTTTTACTTCCAGGGTAAAGGGCCGTAGTTTGTGTTTGGGGGCCTTTGGCTGGGAGTGGCCGGCTGGGTCCTGAAAATCCACCATACGCAGGATGGTTCCCAGATGAAACCATCTGATGAAAGGTGGCACCAGTGCCAAGTCGGGCTTGCTTGATAGAGCCAACTGGCTCCTGCAATCTGCCAGCCATAAGATGGGTGGGTGAGTTTTGTTACTTAGGAAAAGGGCCGTTGTTTATGTTCGGTGGCCTGTGGCAGGGAGTGGCCGGCTGGCTCCTGAAAATCCACGATACGTAGGATGGTTCCCAGATGAAAGGTGGCACCAGTGCCAAGTCGGGCTGGCTTGATAGAGCCAAGTGGCTCCTGCAATCTGCCAGCCATAATCGGGGTGTGTGAGTTTTGTTTGCCAGGGAAAATGTTTGTGGTTTCTTTTCCGGGGCCTGTGGCTGGGAGTGGCCAGCTGGCTCCTGAAAATCCACCATACGCAGGATGGTTCCCAGATGAAATGTGGCACCAGTGCCGAGTCGGGCTGGTTTGACAGAGGCAAGTAGCTCTTGCAATCTGCCAGCCAGAAGTGGGACGGGTTAGTTTTGTTTACCCGGAAAAAATGGCCGCGGTTAAGGTTCGGGTGCCTGTGGCTGGGAGTGGTCAGCTGCCTCCTAAAAATCCACGCCAACCAGGATGGTTCCCAGATGAAAGGTGGCACCAGTGCCAAGTCGGGATGGTTTGATAGAGCCAAGTGGCTCCTGCAATCTGCCAGCCAGAAGATGGACAGGTCAGTTTTACTTCCGGGGAAAAGGACCATATTTTGTGTTTGGGGTCCTGTGGCTGGGAGTGGCCGGCTGGCTCCTGAAAATCCATGTTACGCAGGATGATTCCCAGACCCAAGGGTGCACCAGTGCCAAGTCGGGCTGGTTTGATAGAGCCAAGTGGCTCCTGCAATCTGCCAGCCAGAAGATGGGCAGGTCAGTTTTACTTCCAGGGAAAAGGACCATATTTTGTGTTTGGGGTCCTGTGGCTGGGAGTGGCCGGCTGGCTCCTGAAAATCCATGTTACGCAGGATGATTCCCAGACCCAAGGTTGCACCAGTGCCAAGTCGGGCTGGTTTGATAGAGCCAACTGGCTCCTGCAATCTGCCATCCAGAAGATGGGGACGTCAGTTTTACTTCCAGGGAAAAGGACCATATTTTGTGTTTGGGGTCCTGTGGCGGGGAGTGGCCCGTTGGCTCATGAAAATCCACGATACGCAGGATGGTTCCCAGATGAAAGGTGGCACCAGTGCCCAGTCGGGCTGGTTTGATAGAGCCAAGTGGCTCCTGCAATCTGCCAGCCAGAAGCGGGGTGTGTGAGTTTTGTTTGCCGGGGAAAAGGCCATGGTTTTTTTTGGGGCCTGCGGCTGGGAATGGCCGGCTGGCTCCTAAAAATTCATCCATCGCAGGATGGTTCCCAGATGAAAGGGGGCGCCAGTGCCGAGTCTGGCTGGTTTGATAGAGCCATGTGGCTCCTGCAATCTGCCAGCCAGAAGATGGGCAGGTCAGTTTTACTACCAGGGAAAAGAGCCGTAGTTTGTGTTTGGGGCCTTTGGCTGGAAGTGGCCTGGAGGCTCCTGAAATCCACGATACGCAGGATGTTTCCCAGATGAATGGTGGCACCAGTGCCGACTCGGGCTGGTTTGGTAGTACCAAGTGGCTCCTGCAATCTGCCAGCCAGAAGATGGGCAGGTCAGTTTTACTTCCAGGGAAAAGTGCCGTAGCTTTTTTTTGGGGGCCTGTGGCTGGGAGTGGCCGGCTGGCTCTAGAAAATCCACGATACGCAGGATTGTTCCCAGATGAAAGGTGGCACCAGTGCCGAGTCGGGCTGGTTTAATAGAGCCAAGTGGCTCCTGCAATCTGCCAGCCAGAAGCGGGGTGGGTGAGTTTTGTTTGCCGGGCAAAAGGGCCTTGGTTTGTTTTTGGGGCCGGCGGCTGGGAATGGCCAGCTGGCTCCTTAAAATACACGATTCGCATGATGGTTCCCAGATCAAAGGTAGCACCATTGCCAAGTCGGGCTCGTTTGAAAGAGCCAATTGGTTCCTGCAGTCTGCCACCCAGAAGATGGGCAGGTCAGTTTTGCTTCCTGGGAAAAGGGCCGTAGTTTGTGTTAGGGGGCCTGTGGTTGGGAGTGGCCGGCTGGCTCCTGAAAATCCACGATACGCATGATGGTTCCCAGATGAAAGGTGGCACCAGTGCCAAGTTGGGCTGGTTTGATAGAGCCAAGTGGCTCCGGCAATCTGCCAGCCCGAAGCGGGGCGGGTGAGTTTTGTTGCCTGGGAAAATGGCCGTGGTTTATGTTCAGTGGCCTGTGGCTGGGAGTGGCCGGCTGGCTCCTTAAAATCCACGCCGCGCTGGATGGTTCCCAGATGAAAGGGGGCACCAGTGCCAAGTTGGGCTGGTTTGATAGAGCCAAGTGACTCCTGCAATCTGCCAGCCATAAGCGGGGTGTGTGAGTTTTGTTTGCCAGGGAAAAGTGCCGTGGTTTGTGTTCGGGGGCCTGTGGCCTGGAATGGCCGGCTTGCTCCTGAAAATCCACGATACGCAGGATGGTTCCCAGATCAAAGGTAGCACCATTGCCAAGTCGGGCTCGTTTGAAAGAGCCAATTGGCTCCTGCAGTCTGCCACCCAGAAGATGGGCAGGTCAGTTTTGCTTCCTGGGAAAAGGGCCGTAGTTTGTGTTAGGAGGCCTGTGGTTGGGAGTGGCCGGCTGGCTCCTGAAAATCCACGATACGCATGATGGTTCCCAGATGAAAGGTGGCACCAGTGCCAAGTTGGGCTGGTTTGATAGAGCCAAGTGGCTCCGGCAATCTGCCAGCCCGAAGCGGGGCGGGTGAGTTTTGTTGCCTGGGAAAATGGCCGTGGTTTATGTTCGGTGGCCTGTGGCTGGGAGTGGCCGGCTGGCTCCTTAAAATCCACGCCGCGCTGGATGGTTCCCAGATGAAAGGGGGCACCAGTGCCAAGTTGGGCTGGTTTGATAGAGCCAAGTGACTCCTTCAATCTGCAAGCCAGAAGCGGGGCGGGTGAGTTTTGTTGCCTGGGAAAAGGGCCGTGGTTTATGTTCGGTGGCCTGTGGCTCGGAGTGGCAGGCTGGCTCCTGAATATAAACGATACAGAGGATGGTTCCCAGATGAAAGGTGGCACCAGTGCCAATTCGGGCTGGTTTGATAGAGCCAAGTGTCTCCTGCAATCTGCCAGCCAGAAGATGGGCAGGTCAGTTTTACTTCCAGGGAAAAGGGCCGTAGTGTGTGATTGGGGACCTGTGGCTGGGAGTGGCCGGCTGGCTCCTGAAAATCCACGATACGCAGGATGGTTCCCAGAAGAAAGTGGCACCAGTGCCGAGTCGGGCTGGTTTGATAGAGCCAAGTGGCTCCCTCAATCTGCCAGCCAGAAGCGGGGTGGGTGGGTTTGGCTGCCAGTAAACAGGGCCGTGGTTCTTTTTCGGGTGCCTGTGGCCTGGAACGGCCGGCTGGCTCCTGAAAATCCACGATACGCAGGATGGTTCCCAGATCAAAGGTAGCACCCTTGACAAGTCGGGCTGGTTTTATAGAGCCAACTCGCTCCTGCAATCTGCCAGCCAGAAGATGGGCAAGTCAGTTTTGCTTCCAGGGAAAAGGGCCGTAGTTTGTGTTTGGGGGCCTGTGGTTGGGAGTGGCCGGCTGGCTCCTGAAAATCCACGTTACGCAGGATGGTTCCCAGATGAAAGGTGGCACCAGTGCCAAGTCGGCTGGTTTGATAGAGCCAAGTGGCTCCTGCAATCTGCAAGCCAGAAGCAGGGCGGTTGAGTATTGTTGCCTGAGAAAAGGGCCATGGTTTTTCTTCGGTGGCCTCTGGCTGGGAGTGGCCGGCTGGCTCCTGAACATCCACGATACGCAGGATGGTTCCCATATGAAAGGTGGCACCAGTGCCAAGTTGGGCTGGTTTGATAGAGCCATGTGGCTCCTTCAATCTGCCAGCCAGAAGCGGGGCGGGTGAGTTTTGTTGCCTGGGAAAAGGGCCGGGGTTTATGTTAGGTGGCCTGTGGCTGGGAGTGGCCGGCTGGCTCCTGAATATCCACGATACAGAGGATGGTTCCCAGATGAAAGGTGGCACCAGTGCCAAGTCGGGTCGGTTTGATAGAGCCAAGTGGCTCCTGCAATCTGCCAGCCAGAAGATGGGCAGGTCAGTTTTACTTCCAGGGAAAAGGACCATATATTGTGTTTGGGGTCCTGTGGCTGGGAGTGGCCGGCTGGGTCCTGAAAATCCACCATACGCTGGATTGTTCCCAGAAGAAAGGTGGCACCAGTGCCAAGTCGAGCTGGCTTGATAGAGCCAAGTGTCTCCTGCAATCTGCCAGCCGGAAGATGGGGAGGTCCGTTTTACTTCCAGGGAAAAGGACCATATTATGTGTTTGGGGGCCTGTGGCTGGGAGTGGCCGGCTGGCTCCTGAAAATCCACGATACGCAGGATGGTTCCCAGATGAAAGGTGGCACCAGTGCCAAGTCGGGTCGGTTTGATAGAGCCAAGTGGCTCCTGCAATCTGCCAGCCAGAAAATGGGGAGGTCAGTTTTACTTCCAGTTAAAAGTGCAGAACTTTCTGTTTGGGGGCCTGTGGATGGGAGTGGCCGCCTGGCTCCATAAAATCCACGATATGCAGGATGGTTCCCAGATCAAAGGTGGCACCTGTGCCAAGTCGGGCTGGTTTGATAGAGCCAAGTGGCTCCTGCAATCTGCCAGCCAGAAGATGGGCAGGTCAGTTTTTCTTCCAGGGAAAAGGACCATATTTTTTGTTTGGGGGCCTTTGGCTGGGAGTGGCCGGCTGGCTCCTGGAAATCCACCATACGCAGGATGGTTCCCAGAAGAAAGGTGGCACCAGTGCCATGTCGAGCTGGCTTGATAGAGCCATGCGTCTCCTGCAATCTGCTAGCCGGAAGATGGGGAGGTCCGTTTTACTTCCAGGGAAAAGGGCCGTAGTTTGTGTTTGGGGGCTGTGGCTGGGAGTGGCCGGCTGGCTCCTGAAAATCCAGGTTACGCAGGATGATTCCCATACCCAAGGTGGCACCAGTGCCGAGTCGGACTGGTTTGATAGAGCCAAGTGGCTCCTGCAATCTGCCAGCCAGAAGATGGGCAGGTCAGTTTTACTTCCAGGGAAAAGGGCCGTAGATTTTGTTTGGGGGCCTGTGGCTGGGAGTGGACGGCTGGCTCCTGATAATCCACGATACTCAGGATGGTTCCCAGATGAAAGGTGGCACCAGTGCCAAGTCGGGATGGTTTGATAGAGCCAAGTGGCTCCTGCAATTTGCCACCCAGAAGTAGGGCGGGTGAGTTTTGTTGCCAGGGATAAGGGCCGTGGTTTTTGTTCTGTGGCCTGTGGCTGGGAGTGGCCGTCTGGCTCCTGAAAATCCACGCCGCGCAGGATGGTTCCCAGAAGAAAGGTGGCACCAGTGCCGAGTCGGGATGGTTTGATAGAGCCAACTGGCTCCTGCAATCTGCCAGCCAGAAGATGGGCATGTCAGTTTTACTTCCAGGGAAAAGGGCCGTAGTTTGTGTTTGGGGGCCTGTGGCTGGGAGTGGCCGGCTGGCTCTAGAAAATCCACGATACGCAGGATGGTCCCCATATGAAAGGTGGCACCAGTGCCAAGTCGGACTGGTTTGATAGTACCAAGTGGCTCCTGCAATCTGCCAGCCATAAGCGGGGTGTGTGAGTTTTTTTTGCCAGGGAAAAGGGACGTGGTTTGTTTTCCGGGGCCCGTGGCTGGGAGTGGACGGATGGCTCCTGATAATCCACGATACGCAGGATGGTTCCCAGAGGAAAGGTGGCACTAGTGCCAAGTCGGGCTGGTTTGATAGAGCCAAGTGGCTCCTGCAATCTGCCAGACAGGAGCGGGGCGGGTGACTTTTGTTGCCTGGGATAAGGGCAGATGTTTTGTTCGGTGGCCTGTGGCTGGGAGTTGCCGGCTGGCTCCTGAAAATCCACGCCGCGCAGGATGGTTCCCAGATGAAAGGTGGCACCAGTTCCGAGTCGGCCTGGTTTGATAGTACCAAGTGGCTCTTGCAATCTGCCAGACAGAAGATGGGCATGTCTGTTTTACTTCCAGGGAAAAGGGCCGTAGTTTGTCTTAGGGGGCCTGTGGCTGGGAGTGGCCGGCTGGGTCCTGAAAATCCACCATACGCTGGATGGTTCCCAGAAGAAAGGTGGCACAAGTGCCAAGTCGGGTCGTTTTGATAGAGCCAAGTGGCTCCTGCAATCTGCCAGCCAGAAGATGGGCAGGTCAGTTTTACTTCCAGGGAAACGGGCCGTAGTTTGTGTTTGGGGGCCTGTGGCTGGGAGTGGCCGGCTGGCTCCTCAAAATCCACGATACGCATGATGGTTCCCAGATGAAAGGTGGCACCAGTGCCAAGTCGGGCTGGTTTGATAGAGCCAACTGGCTCCTGCAATCTGCCAGCCAGAAGATGGGCAGGTCAGTTTTACTTCCAGGGAAAAGGGCCGTAGTGTGTGTTAGGTGTCCTGTGGCTGGGAGTGGCCGGCTGGCTCCTGGAAATCCACGATACGCAGGATTGTTCCCAGATGAAAGGTGGCACCAGTGCCGAGTCGGGCTGGTTTGATAGAGCCAAGTGGCTCCTGCAATCTGCCAGCCAGAAGCGGGGTGGGTGAGTTTTGTTTGCCGGGGAAAAGGGCCGTGGTTTGTTTTTGTGGCATGCGGCTGGGAATGGCCGGCTGGCTCCTTAAAATACATCCATCGCAGGATGGTTCCCAGATGAAAGATGGCGCCAGTGCCGAGTCGGGCTGGTTTGATAGAGCCATGTGGCTCCTGCAATCTGCCAGCCAGAAGCGGGGTGGGTGAGTTTTTTCTACCAGGGAAAAGGGCCGTGGTTTTTGTTGGGGGCCTGTGGCTTGGAGTGGCCGGCTGGCTCCTGAAAATCCACGATATGCCCGATATTTCCCAGATGAAAGGTGGCACCTGTGCCGAGTCGGGCTGGTTTGATAGAGGCAAGTGGCTCCTGCAATCTGCCAGCCAGAAGCGGGGTGGGTGGGTTTTGTTTGCCAGTAAACAGGGCCGTGGTTCTCTTTCGGGTGCCTGCGGCCTGGAATGGCCGGCTTGCTCCTGAAAATCCACTATACGCAGGATGGTTCCCAGATCAAAGGTAGCACCATTGCCAAGTAGGGCTGGTTTGATAGAGCCAACCGGCTCCTGCAATCTGCCAGCCAGAAGATGGGCAGGTCAGTTTCGCTTCCAGTGAAAAGGGCCGTAGTTTGTGTTTGGGGGCCTGTGGCTGGGAGTGGCCGGCTGGCTCCATAAAATCCACGATATGCAGGATCGTTCCCTGATGAAAGGTGGCACCAGTGCCAAGTCGGGCTGGTTTGATAGAGCCAAGTGTCTCCTGCAATCTGCCACCCAGAAGATGGGCAGGTCAGTTCAACTTCCAGGGAAAAGTTCAGTACTTTCTGTTTTGGGGCCTGTGGCTGGGAGTGGCTGGCTGGCTCCTGAAAATCCACCATACGCACGATGGTTCCCAGAAGAAAGGTGGCACCAGTGCCAAGTCGGGATGGTTTGATAGAGCCAAGTGGCTCCTGCAATCTGCCAGCCAGAAGATGGGCATGTCAGTTTTACTTCCAGGGAAAAGGGCCGTAGTTTGTGTTTGGGGGCCTATGGTTGGGAGTGGCCGGCTGGCTCCTGAAAATCCACGATACGCAGGATGGTCCCCAGATGAAAGGTGGCACCAGTGCCAAGTCGGACTGGTTTGATAGTACCAAGTGGCTCCTGCAATCTGCCAGCCATAAGCGGGGTGTGTGAGTTTTTTTTGCCAGGGAAAAGGGACGTGGTTAGTTTTCCGGGGCCCGTGGCTGGGAGTGGACGGCTGGCTCCTGATAATCCACGATACGCAGGATGGTTCCCAGAGGAAAGGTGGGACTAGTGCCAAGTCGGGCTGGTTTGATAGAGCCAAGTGGCTCCTGCAATCTGCCAGACAGGAGCGGGGCGGGTGAGTTTTGTTGCCTGGGATAAGGGCAGAGGTTTTGTTCGGTGGCCTGTGGCTGGGAGTGCCCGGCTGGCTCCTGAAAATCCACCATACGCAGGATGGTTCCCAGATGAAATTGGCACCAGTGCTGAGTCGGGCTGGTTTGATAGAGCCAAGTGGCTCCTGCAATCTGCCAGCCATAAGCGGGGTGTGTGAGTTTTGTTTGCCAGGGAAAAGGGTCATGGTTTGTTTTCCGGGGCCTGTGGCTGGGAGTGGCCGGCTGGCTCCTGAGAATCCACGATATGCAGGATGGTTCCCAGATGCATGGTGGCACCAGTGCCAAGTCGGGCTGGTATGACAGAGCCAAGTGGCTCCTGCAATCTGCCAGCCAGAAGATGGGCAGGTCAGTTTTACTTCCAGGGAAAAGTCCTATATTTTTTGTTTGGGGTCCTGTGGTTGGGAGTGGCCAGCTGGCTCCTGAAAATCCACGTTACGCAGGATGGTTCCCAGATGAAAGGTGGCACCAGTGCCAAGTCGGGGTGGTTTGATAGAGCCAAGTGGCTCCTGCAATCTGCCAGCCAGAAGATGGGCAGGTCAGTTTTACTTCCAGGGAAAAGGACCATATTTTGTGTTTGGGGGCCAGTGGCTGGGAGTGGCCAGCTGGCTCCCTAAAATCCACGATACGCAGGATGGTTCCCAGATGAAAGGTGGCACCAGTGCCAAGTCGGGCTGGCTTGATAGAGCCAAGTGGCTCCTGCAATCTGCCAGACAGAAGATGGGCAGGTCAATTTTACTTCCAGGGAAAAGGGCCGTAGTTTTTGTTTGGGGGCCTGTGGCTGGGAGTGGCCGGCTGGCTCCTGAAAATCCACGATACGCAGGATGGTTCCCAGATGAAAGGTGGCACCGGTGACAAGTCGAACTGGTTTGATACTACCAATTGGCTCCTGCAATCTGCCACCCAGAAGATGGGCAGGTCAGTTTCACTTCCAGGGAAAAGGGCTGTAGTTTGTGTTTGGGGACCTGTGGCTGGGAGTGGCCGGCTGGCTCCTGAAAATCCACGATACGCAGGATGGTTCCCAGATGAAAGGTGGCCCCAGTGACGATTCGGGCTGGTTTGATAGAGCTAAGTGGCTCCTGCAATCTGCCAGCCTTAAGCGGGGTGTGTCAGTTTGGTTTGCCAGGGAAACGGGCCGTGGTTTGTTTTCCGGGGCCTGTGGCTGGGAGTGGCCAGCTGGCTCCTGAATATTGACGATACGCAGGATGGTTCCAAGATGAAAGGTGGCACCAGTGCCAAGTCGGGCTGCTTTGGTAGTACCCAGTGGCTCCTGCAATCTGCCAGGCAGAAGATGGGCAGGTCAGTTTTACTTCCAGGGAAAAGGGCCGTAGTTTGTGTTTGGGGGCCTGTGGCTGGGAGTGGCCGGCTGGCTCCTGAAAATGCACGATACGCAGGATGGTTCCCAGGTGAAAGGTGGCACCAGAGCCGAGTCGGGCTGGCTTGATAGAGCCAAGTGGCTCCTGCAATCTGCCAGCCAGAAGATGGGCAGGCCAGTTTTATTTCCAGGGAAAATTCCAGTACTTTCTCTTTGGGGGCCTGCGGCTAGGAGTGGCCGGCTGGCTCCTGAAAATCCACGATACGGAGGATGGTTCCCAGATGAAAGGTGGCACCACTGCCAAGTCGGGCTGGTTTGATAGAGCCAAGTGGCTCCTGCAATCTGCCAGACAGAAGCGGGGCGGGTGAGTTTTGTTGCCTGGGAAAAGGGCAGTGGTTTTAGTTCGGTGGGCTGCGGCTGGGAGTGACCGGCTAGCTCCTGAGAATCCACGATATGCAGGATGGTTCCCAGATGAAAGGTGGCACCAGTGCCAAGTCGGGCTGGTTTGATAGAGCCAAGTGGCTCCTGCAATCTGCAAGCCAGAAGATGGGCAGGTCAGTTTTATTTCCCGGGAAAACTCCAGTACTTTCTCTTTGGGGGCCTGTGGCTGGGAGTGGCCGGCTGGCTCCTGAAAATCCACCATACGCAGGATGGTTCCCACATGAAAGGTGGCACCAGTGCCAAGTCGGGCTGGTTTGATAGAGCCAAGTGGCTCCTGCAATATGCCAGCCAGAAGATGGGCAGGTCAGTTTTACTTCCAGGGTAAAGGGCCGTAGTTTGTGTTTGGGGACCTGTGGCTGGGAGTGGCCGGCTGGCTTCTGAAAATCCACGTTACACAGGATGATTCCCAGACCCAAGGGTCCACCACGGCCAAGACCGGCTGGTTTGATAGAGCCAAGTGGCTCCTGCATTCTGCCAGCCAGAAGATGGGCAGGTCAGTTTTACTTCTAGGGAAAAGGGCCGTAGTTTTTGTTTGGGGACCTGTGGCTGGGAGTGGCCGGTTGGCTCCTGAAAATCCACGCCGTGCAGGATGATTCCCAGATGAAAGGTGGCACCAGTGCCGAGTCGGCCTGGTTTGATAGTACCAAGTGGCTCCTGCAATCCGCCACCCAGAAGATGGGTAGGTCAGTTTTACTTCCAGGGAAAAGGGCTGTAGTTTGTGTTTGGGGGCCTGTGGCTGGGAGTGGCCGGCTGGCTCCGGAAAATCCACCATACGCAGGATGGTTCCCAGATGAAAGGTGGCACCGGTGCCAAGTCGGGATGGTTTGATAGAGCCAAGTGGCTCCTGCAATCTGCCAGCCAGAAGATGGGTAGGTCAGTTTTACTTCTTGGGGAAAGGACCATATTTTTTGTTTGGGGGCCTGTGGCTGCGAGTGGCCGGCTGGCTCCTGAAAATCCGCCATACGCAGGATGGTTCCCAGATGAAAAGTGGCACCAGTGCCAAGTCGGACTGGTTTGATAGTACCAAGTGGCTCCTGCAATCTGCCGGCCAGAAGATGGGCAGGTCAGTTTTACTTCCAGGGAAAAAAGGCCGTACTTTTAGTTTGGGGACCTGTGGCGGGAAGTGGCCGGCTGGCTCCTGAAAATCCACGCCGCGCAGGATTTTTCCCAGATGAAAGGTGGCACCAGTGACGATTCGGGCTGGTTTGATAGAGCTAAGTGGCTCCTGCAATCTGCCAGCCATAAGCGGGGTGTGTCAGTTTTGTTTGCCAGGGAAACGGGTCGTGGTTTGTTTTCCGGGACCTGTGGCAGGGAGTGGCCGGTTGGCTCCTGAAAATCCACGCCGCGCAGGATGGTTCGAAGATGAAAGGTGGCACCTGTGCCGAGTCGGACTGGTTTGATAGTACCAAGTTGCTCTTGCAATCTACCAGCCAGAAGATGGGCTTGTCAGTTTTACTTCCAGGGAAAAGGGCCGTAGTTTGTGTTGGGGGGCCTGTGGCTGGGAGTGGCCGGCTGGCTCCTGAAAATCCACGTTACGCAAGATGGTTTCCAGATAAAAGGTGGCACCAGTGCCGAGTCGGGCTGGTTTGATAGAGCCAAGTGGCTCCTGCAATCTGCCAGGCAGAAGCGGGGTGGGTGAGTTTTTTTTTCCCGGGAAAAGCGTCGTGGTTTGTTTTCCGGTGCCTGTGGTTGGGAGTGGACGGCTGGCTCCTGAAAATCCACGATTTGAAGGATGGTTCCCAGATGAAAGGTGGAAACGAGTGCCAAGTCGGGCTGGTTTGATAGAGCCAAGTGGCTCCTGAAATCTGCCAGCCAGAAGATGGGCAGGTCAGTTTTACTTCCAGGGAAACGGGCCGTAGTTTGTGTTTGGGGACCTGTGGCTGGGAGTGGCCGGCTGGCTACTGAAAATCCACGATACGCAGGATGGTTCCCAGATGAATGGTGGCACCAGTGCCAAGTCGGGCTGGTTTGATAGAGCCAACTGGCTCCTGCAATCTGCCAGCCAGAAGCGGGGTGGGTGAGTTTTGTTTGCCAGGGAAAAGGGTCGTGGTTTGTTTTCCGGGGCCTGTGGCTTGGAGTGGCCGGCTGGCTCTTAAAAATCCACGATACGCAGGATGGTTCCCAGATGAAAGGTGGCACCAGTGCCAAGTTGGGCTGGTTTGATAGAGCGAACTGGCTCCTGCAATCTGCCAGCCAGAAGATGGGCAGGTCAGTTTTACTTCCGGGGAAAAGGACCATATTTTGTGTTTGGGGTCCTGTGGCTGGGAGTGGCCGGCTGGCTCCAGAAAATCAATGTTACGCAGGATGATTCCCAGACCCAAGGGTGCACCACGGCCAAGTCGGGCTGGTTTGATAGAGCCAAGTTGCTCCTGCAATTTGCCATCCAGAAGATGGGCAGGTCAGTTTTACTTCCCGGGAAAAGGACCATATTTTGTGTTTGGGGTCCTGTGGCTGGGAGTGGCTGGCTGGCTCCTGAAAATCCACGATACGCAGGATGGTTCCCAGATGAAAGGTGGCACCAGTGCCAAGTCGGGCTGGGTTGATAGAGCCAAGTGGCTCCGGCAATATGCCAGCCAGAAGATGGGCAGGTCAGTTTTACCTCCAGGGAAAAGGACCATATTTTTTGTTTGGGGTCCTGTGGCTGGGAGTGGCCGGCTGGCTCCTGAAAATCCACGATACGCAGGATGGTTCCCAGATGAAAGGTGCCACCAGTGCCGAGTCGGGCTGGTTTGATAGAGGCAAGTAGCTCCTGCAATCTGCCAGGCAGAAGCGGGGTGGGTGAGTTTTGTTTGCCTGGGAAAAGGGTCGTGGTTTGTTTTCCGGAGCCTGTGGCTGGGAGTGGCCTGCTGGCTACTGAAAATCCACGATAAGGAGGATGGTTCCCAGATGAAATGTGGCACCAGTGCAAAGTCAGGCTGGCTTGATAGAGCCAAGTGGCTCCTGCAATCTGCCAGCCGGAAGATGGGCACGTCAGTTTTACTTCCAGGGTAAAGGGCCGTAGTTTTTGTTTGGGGGCCTGTGGCTGGGAGGGGCCGGCTGGCTCCTGAAAATCCACGTTACGCAAGATGGTTTCCAGATAAAAGGTGGCACCAGTGCCGAGTCGGGCTGGTTTGATAGAGCCAAGCGGCTCCTGCAATCTGCCCGGCAGAAGCGGGGTGTGTGAGTTTTGTTTTCCTGGGAAAAGCGTCGTGGTTTGTTTTCCGGTGCCTGTGGTTGGGAGTGGACGGCTGGCTCCTGAAAATCCACGATACGGAGTATGGTTCCCAGATGAAAGGTGGCACCAGTGCCAAGTCGGGCTGGTTTGATAGAGCCAACTGGCTCCTGCAATCTGCCAGCCAGAAGCGGGGTGGGTGAGTTTTGTTTGCCAGGGAAAAGGGTCGTGGTTTGTTTTCCGGGGCCTGTGGCTTGGAGTGGCCGGCTGGCTCTTGAAAATCCACGATACGCAGGATGGTTCCCAGATGAAAGGTGGCACCAGTGCCAAGTTGGGCTGGTTTGATAGAGCGAACTGGCTCCTGCAATCTGCCAGCCAGAAGATGGGCAGGTCAGTTTTACTTCCGGGGAAAAGGACCATATTTTGTGTTTGGGGTGCTGTGGCTGGGAGTGGCTGGCTGGCTCATGAAAATCCACGATACGCAGGATGGTTCCCAGATGAAAGGTGGCACCAGTGCCAAGTCGGGCTGGTTTGATAGAGCCAAGTGGCTCCGGCAATCTGCCAGCCAGAAGATGGGCAGGTCAGTTTTACCTCCAGGGAAAAGGACCATATTTTTTGTTTGGGGTCCTGTGGCTGGGAGTGGCCGGCTGGCTCCTGAAAATCCACCAAGCGCAGGATGGTTCCCAGATGAAAGGTGCCACCAGTGCCGAGTCGGGCTGGTTTGATAGAGGCAATTAGCTCCTGCAATCTGCCAGGCAGAAGTGGGTTGGGTGAGTTTTGTTTGCCTGGGAAAAGGGTCGTGGTTTGTTTTCCGGGGCCTGTGGCTGGGAGTGGCCTGCTGGCTACTGAAAATCCACCATAAGGAGGATGGTTCCCAGATGAAATGTGGCACCAGTGCAAAGTCAGGCTGGCTTGATAGAGCCAAGTGGCTCCTGCAATCTGCCAGCCGGAAGATGGGCAGGTCAGTTTTACTTCCTGGGTAAAGGGCCGTAGTTTGTGTTTGGGGGCCTGTGGCTGGGAGTGGCCGGCTGGCTCCTGAAAATCCACGTTACGCAAGATGGTTTCCAGATAAAAGGTGGCACCAGTGCCGACTCGGGCTGGTTTGATAGAGCTAAGTGGCTCCTGCAATCTGCCAGGCAGAAGCGGGGTGTGTGAGTTTTGTTTTCCTGGGAAAAGCGTTGTGGTTTGTTTTCCGGTGCCTGTGGTTGGGAGTGGACGGCTGGCTCCTGAAAATCCACGATACGGAGTATGGTTCCCAGATTAAAGGTGGCACCAGTGCCAAGTCGGGCTGGTTTGATAGAGCCAACTGGCTCCTGCAATCTGCCAGCCAGAAGCGGGGTGGGTGAGTTTTGTTTGCCTGGGAAAAGGGTCGTGGTTTGTTTTCCGGGGCCTGTGGCTTGGAGTGGCCGGCTGGCTCTTGAAAATCCACGATACGCAGGATGGTTCCCAGATGAAAGGTGGCACCAGTGCCATGTTTGGCTGGTTTGATAGAGCCAAGTTGCTCCTGCAATTTGCCATCCATAAGATGGGCAGGTCAGTTTTACTTCCAGGGAAAAGGACCATATTTTGTGTTTGGGGTCCTGTGGCTGGGAGGGGCTGGCTGGCTCCTGAAAATCCACCATACGCAGGATGGTCCCAGAAGAAAGGTGGCACCAGTGCCAAGTCGGGCTGGTTTGATAGAGCCAAGTGTCTCCTGCAATCTGCTACCCAGAAGATGGGCAGGTCAGTTTAACTTCCAGGGAAAAGTTCAGTACTTTCTGTTTTGGGGCCTGTGGCTGGGAGTGGCTGGCTGTCTCCTGAAAATCCACCATACGCAGGATGGTTCCCAGAAGAAAGGTGGCACCAGTGCCAAGTCGGGATGGTTTGATAGAGCCAACTGGCTCCTGCAATCTGCCAGCCAGAAGATGGGCATGTCAGTTTTACTTCCAGGGAAAAGGGCCGTAGTTTGTGTTTGGGGGCCTATGGTTGGGAGTGGCCGGCTGGCTCCTGAAAATCCACGATACGCAGGATGGTCCCCAGATGAAAGGTGGCACCAGTGCCAAGTTGGACTGGTTTGATTGTACCAAGTGGCTCCTGCAATCTGCGAGCCATAAGCGGGGTGTGTGAGTTTTTTTTGCCAGGGAAAAGGGACGTGGTTTGCTTTCCGGGGCCCGTGGCTGGGAGTGGACGGATGGCTCCTGATAATCCACGATACGCAGGATGGTTCCCAGAGGAAAGGTGGCACTAGTGCCAAGTCGGGCTGGTTTGATAGAGCCAAGTGGCTCCTGCAATCTGCCAGACAGGAGCGGGGCGGGTGACTTTTGTTGCCTGGGATAAGGGCAGAGGTTTTGTTCGGTGGCCTGTGGCTGGGAGTTGCCGGCTGGCTCCTGAAAATCCACGCCGCGCTGGATGGTTCCCAGATGAAAGGTGGCACCAGTTCCGACTCGGCCTGGTTTGATAGTACCAAGTGGCTCTTGCAATCTGCCAGACAGAAGATGGGCATGTCTGTTTTACTTCCAGGGAAAAGGGCCGTAGTTTGTCTTAGGGGGCCTGTGGCTGGGAGTGGCTGGCTGTCTCCTCAAAATCCACGATACGCAGGATGGTTCCCAGATGAAAGGTGGCACCAGTGCGAAGTCGGGCTGGTTTGATAGAGCCAACTGGCTCCTGCAATCTGCCAGCCAGAAGGGGGGTGGGTGAGTTTTGTTTGCCGGGGAAAAGGGCCGTGGTTTGTTTTTGGGGCATGCGGCTGTGAATGGCCGGCTGGCTCCTTAAAATACATCCATCGCAGGATGGTTCCCAGATGAAAGATGGCGCCAGTGCCGAGTCGGGCTGGTTTGATAGAGCTATGTGGCTCCTGCAATCTGCCAGCCAGAAGCGGGGTGGGTGAGTTTTTTTTACCAGGGAAAAGGGCCGTGGTTTTTGTTGGGGGCCTGTGGCTTGGAGTGGCCGGCTGGCTCCTGAAAATCCACGATATGCCCGATATTTCCCAGATGAAAGGTGGCACCTGGGCCGAGTCGGGCTGGTTTGATAGAGCCAAGTGGCTCCTGCAATCTGCCAGCCATAAGCGGGGTGTGCGAGTTTTGTTTGCCAGGGAAAAGGGTCATGGTTTGTTTTCCAGGGCCTGTGGATGGGAGTGGCCGGCTGGCTCCTGAGAATCCACGATATGCAGGATGGTTCTCAGATGCATGGTGGCACCAGTGCCAAGTCGGGCTGGTATGACAGAGCCATGTGGCTCCTGCAATCTGCCAGCCAGAAGATGGGCAGGTCAGTTTTACTTCCAGGGAAAAGTCCTATATTTTTTGTTTGGGGTCCAGTGGTTGGGAGTGGCCAGCTGGCTCCTGAAAATCCACGTTACGCAGGATGGTTCCCAGATGAAAGGTGGCACCAGTGCCAAGTCGGGGTGGTTTGATAGAGCCAAGTGGCTCCTGCAATCTGCCAGCCAGAAGATGGGCAGGTCAGTATTACTTCCAGGGAAAAGGACCATATTTTGTGTTTGGGGCCTGTGGCTGGGAGTGGCCGGCTGGCTCCTAAAAATCCACGATACGCAGGATGGTTCCCAGATGAAAGGTGGCACCAGTGCCAAGTCGGGCTGGTTTGATAGAGCCAAGTGGCTCCTGCAATCTGCCAGCCAGAAGATGGGCAGGTCAGTTTTACTTCCAGGGAAAAGGACCATATTTTTTGTTTGGGGGCCTGTGGCTTGGAGTGGCCGGCTGGCTCCTAAAAGTCCACCATACGCAGGATGGTTCCCAGATGAAAGGTGGCACCAGTGCCAAGTCGGGCTGGCTTGATAGAGCCAAGTGGCTCCTGCAATCTGCCAGCCAGAAGATGGGCAGGTCAGTTTTACTTCAAGGGAAAAGGACCATATTTTGTGTTTGGGGGCCAGTGGCTGGGAGTGGCCGGCTGGCTCCCTAAAATCCACCATACGCAGGATGGTTCCCAGATGAAAGGTGGCACCAGTGCCAAGTCGGGCTGGCTTGATGGAGCCAAGTGGCTCCTGCAATCTGCCAGCCAGAAGATGGGCAGGTCAGTTTTACTTCCAGGGAAAAGGGCCGTACTTTTTGTTTGGGGACCTGTGGCTGGGAGTGGCCGGCTGGCTCCTGAAAATCCACGATACGCAGGATGGTTCCCAGATGAAAGGTGGCACCAGTGCCGAGTCGGGCTAGTTTGATAGACCCAATTTGCTCCTGCAATCTGCCAGCCAGAAGCGGGGTGGGTGAGTTTTGTTTGCCAGGGAAAAGGGTCGTGGTTTGTTTTCTGGGGCCTGTGGCTGGGAGTGGCCGGCTGACTCCTGAAAACCTACGATACGCAGGATGGTTCCCAGATGAAAGGTGGCACCAGTACCAAGTTGGGCTGGCTTGATAGATCCAAGTGGCTCCTGCAATCTGCCAGCCAGAAGATGGGCAGGTCAGTTTTACTTCCAGGCAAATGGACCATATTTTTTGTTTTGGGGCCTGTGGCTGGGAGTTGCCGCCTGGCTCCTGAAAATCCACGATACGCAGGATGGTTCCCAGATGAAAGCTGGCACCAGTGCCAAGTCGGGATGGTTTGATAGAGCCAACTGGCTCCTGCAATCTGCCAGCCAGAAGATGGGCAGGTCAGTTTTGCTTCCAGGGAAAAGTGCCGTAGATTTCTTTGGGGTCTTGTGGCTGGGAGTGGCCGGCTGGCTCCTGAAAATCCACGTTACGCAAGATGGTTTCCAGATAAAAGGTGGCACCAGTGCGAGTCGGGCTGGTTTGATAGAGCCAAGTGGCTCCTGCAATCTGCCAGGCAGAAGCGGGGTGGGTGAGTTTTGTTTTCCCGGGAAAAGCGTCGTGGTTTGTTTTCCGGTGCCTGTGGTTGGGAGTGGACGGCTGGCTCCTGAAAATCCACGATTTGAAGGATGGTTCCCAGATGAAAGGTGGAAACGAGTGCCAAGTCGGGCTGGTTTGATAGAGCCAAGTGGCTCCTGCAATCTGCCAGCCAGAAGATGGGCAGGTCAGTTTTACTTCCAGGGAAACGGGCCGTAGTTTGTGTTTGGGGGCCTGTGGCTGGGAGTGGCCGGCTGGCTACTGAAAATCCACGATACGCAGGATGGTTCCCAGATGAATGGTGGCACCAGTGCCAAGTCGGGCTGGTTTGATAGAGCCAACTGGCTCCTGCAATCTGCCAGCCAGAAGCGGGGTGGGTGAGTTTTGTTTGCCAGGGAAAAGGGTCGTGGTTTGTTTTCCGGGGCCTGTGGCTTGGAGTGGCCGGCTGGCTCTTAAAAATCCACGATACGCAGGATGGTTCCCAGATGAAAGGTGGCACCAGTGCCAAGTTGGGCTGGTTTGATAGAGCGAACTGGCTCCTGCAATCTGCCAGCCAGAAGATGGGCAGGTCAGTTTTACTTCCGGGGAACAGGACCATATTTTGTGTTTGGGGTCCTGTGGCTGGGAGTGGCCGGCTGGCTCCAGAAAATCAATGTTACGCAGGATGATTCCCAGACCCAAGGGTGCACCACGGCCAAGTCGGGCTGGTTTGATAGAGCCAAGTTGCTCCTGCAATTTGCCATCCAGAAGATGGGCAGGTCAGTTTTACTTCCCGGGAAAAGGACCATATTTTGTGTTTGGGGTCCTGTGGCTGGGAGTGGCTGGCTGGCTCCTGAAAATCCACGATACGCAGGATGGTTCCCAGATGAAAGGTGGCACCAGTGCCAAGTCGGGCTGGGTTGATAGAGCCAAGTGGCTCCGGCAATATGCCAGCCAGAAGATGGGCAGGTCAGTTTTACCTCCAGGGAAAAGGACCATATTTTTTGTTTGGGGTCCTGTGGCTGGGAGTGGCCGGCTGGCTCCTGAAAATCCACCATGCGCAGGATGGTTCCCAGATGAAAGGTGCCACCAGTGCCGAGTCGGGCTGGTTTGATAGAGGCAAGTAGCTCCTGCAATCTGCCAGGCAGAAGCGGGGTGGGTGAGTTTTGTTTGCCTGGGAAAAGGGTCGTGGTTTGTTTTCCGGAGCCTGTGGCTGGGAGTGGCCTGCTGGCTACTGAAAATCCACGATAAGGAGGATGGTTCCCAGATGAAATGTGGCACCAGTGCAAAGTCAGGCTGGCTTGATAGAGCCAAGTGGCTCCTGCAATCTGCCAGCCGGAAGATGGGCACGTCAGTTTTACTTCCAGGGTAAAGGGCCGTAGTTTTTGTTTGGGGGCCTGTGGCTGGGAGGGGCCGGCTGGCTCCTGAAAATCCACGTTACGCAAGATGGTCTCCAGATAAAAGGTGGCACCAGTGCCGAGTCGGGCTGGTTTGATAGAGCCAAGCGGCTCCTGCAATCTGCCCGGCAGAAGCGGGGTGTGTGAGTTTTGTTTTCCTGGGAAAAGCGTCGTGGTTTGTTTTCCGGTGCCTGTGGTTGGGAGTGGACGGCTGGCTCCTGAAAATCCACGATACGGAGTATGGTTCCCAGATGAAAGGTGGCACCAGTGCCAAGTCGGGCTGGTTTGATAGAGCCAACTGGCTCCTGCAATCTGCCAGCCAGAAGCGGGGTGGGTGAGTTTTGTTTGCCAGGGAAAAGGGTCGTGGTTTGTTTTCCGGGGCCTGTGGCTTGGAGTGGCCGGCTGGCTCTTGAAAATCCACGATACGCAGGATGGTTCCCAGATGAAAGGTGGCACCAGTGCCAAGTTGGGCTGGTTTGATAGAGCGAACTGGCTCCTGCAATCTGCCAGCCAGAAGATGGGCAGGTCAGTTTTACTTCCGGGGAAAAGGACCATATTTTTTGTTTGGGGTGCTGTGGCTAGGAGTGGCTGGCTGGCTCATGAAAATCCACGATACGCAGGATGGTTCCCAGATGAAAGGTGGCACCAGTGCCAAGTCGGGCTGGTTTGATAGAGCCAAGTGGCTCCGGCAATCTGCCAGCCAGAAGATGGGCAGGTCAGTTTTACCTCCAGGGAAAAGGACCATATTTTTTGTTTGGGGTCCTGTGGCTGGGAGTGGCCGGCTGGCTCCTGAAAATCCACCAAGCGCAAGATGGTTCCCAGATGAAAGGTGCCACCAGTGCCGAGTCGGGCTGGTTTGATAGAGGCAATTAGCTCCTGCAATCTGCCAGGCAGAAGCGGGTTGGGTGAGTTTTGTTTGCCTGGGAAAAGGGTCGTGGTTTGTTTTCCGGGGCCTGTGGCTGGGAGTGGCCTGCTGGCTACTGAAAATCCACCATAAGGAGGATGGTTCCCAGATGAAATGTGGCACCAGTGCAAAGTCAGGCTGGCTTGATAGAGCCAAGTGGCTCCTGCAATCTGCCAGCCGGAAGATGGGCAGGTCAGTTTTACTTCCTGGGTAAAGGGCCGTAGTTTGTGTTTGGGGGCCTGTGGCTGGGAGTGGCCGGCTGGCTCCTGAAAATCCACGTTACGCAAGATGGTTTCCAGATAAAAGGTGGCACCAGTGCCGACTCGGGCTGGTTTGATAGAGCTAAGTGGCTCCTGCAATCTGCCAGGCAGAAGCGGGGTGTGTGAGTTTTGTTTTCCTGGGAAAAGCGTTGTGGTTTGTTTTCCGGTGCCTGTGGTTGGGATTGGACGGCTGGCTCCTGAAAATCCACGATACGGAGTATGGTTCCCAGATGAAAGGTGGCACCAGTGCCAAGTCGGGCTGGTTTGATAGAGCCAACTGGCTCCTGCAATCTGCCAGCCAGAAGCGGGGTGGGTGAGTTTTGTTTGCCTGGGAAAAGGGTCGTGGTTTGTTTTCCGGGGCCTGTGGCTTGGAGTGGCCGGCTGGCTCTTGAAAATCCACGATACGCAGGATGGTTCCCAGATGAAAGGTGGCACCAGTGCCAAGTCGGGCTGGTTTGATAGAGCCAAGTGTCTCCTGCAATCTGCTACCCAGAAGATGGGCAGGTCAGTTTTACTTCCAGGGAAAAGGACCATATTTTGTGTTTGGGGTCCTGTGGCTGGGAGGGGCTGGCTGGCTCCTGAAAATCCACCATACGCAGGATGGTTCCCAGAAGAAAGGTGGCACCAGTGCCAAGTCGGGATGGTTTGATAGAGCCAACTGGCTCCTGCAATCTGCCAGCCAGAAGATGGGCATGTCAGTTTTACTTCCAGGGAAAAGGGCCGTAGTTTGTGTTTGGGGGCCTATGGTTTGGAGTGGCCGGCTGGCTCCTGAAAATCCACGATACGCAGGATGGTCCCCAGATGAAAGGTGGCACCAGTGCCAAGTTGGACTGGTTTGATTGTACCAAGTGGCTCCTGCAATCTGCGAGCCATAAGCGGGGTGTGTGAGTTTTTTTTGCCAGGGAAAAGGGACGTGGTTTGCTTTCCGGGGCCCGTGGCTGGGAGTGGACGGATGGCTCCTGATAATCCACGATACGCAGGATGGTTCCCAGAGGAAAGGTGGCACTAGTGCCAAGTCGGGCTGGTTTGATAGAGCCAAGTGGCTCCTGCAATCTGCCAGACAGGAGCGGGGCGGGTGACTTTTGTTGCCTGGGATAAGGGCAGAGGTTTTGTTCGGTGGCCTGTGGCTGGGAGTTGCCGGCTGGCTCCTGAAAATCCACGCCGCGCTGGATGGTTCCCAGATGAAAGGTGGCACCAGTTCCTACTCGGCCTGGTTTGATAGTACCAAGTGGCTCTTGCAATCTGCCAGACAGAAGATGGGCATGTCTGTTTTACTTCCAGGGAAAAGGGCCGTAGTTTGTCTTAGGGGGCCTGTGGCTGGGAGTGGCTGGCTGGCTCCTGAAAATCCACGATACGCTGGATGGTTCCCAGAAGAAAGGTGGCACCAGAGCCAAGTCGGGTCGGTTTGATAGAGCCAAGTGGCTCCTGCAATCTGCCAGCCAGAAGATGGGCAGGTCAGTTTTACTTCCAGGGAGAAGGGCCGTAGTTTGTGTTTGGGGGCCTGTGGCTGAGAGTGGCCGGCTGGCTCCTCAAAATCCACGATACGCAGGATGGTTCCCAGATGAAAGGTGGCACCAGTGCCAAGTCGGGCTGGTTTGATAGAGCCAACTGGCTTCTGCAATCTGCCAGCCAGAAGATGGGCAGGTCAGTTTTACTTCCAGGGAAAAGGGCCGTAGTGTGTGTTAGGTGTCCAGTGGCTGGGAGTGGCCGGCTGGCTCCTGGAAATCCACGATACGCAGGATTGTTCCCAGATAAAAGGTGGCACCAGTGCCGAGTCGGGCTGGTTTGATAGAGCCAAGTGGCTCCTGCAATCTGCCAGCCAGAAGGGGGGTGGGTGAGTTTTGTTTGCCGGGGAAAAGGGCCGTGGTTTGTTTTTGGGGCATGCGGCTGGGAATGGCCGGCTGGCTCCTTAAAATACATCCATCGCAGGATGGTTCCCAGATGAAAGATGGCGCCAGTGCCGAGTCGGGCTGGTTTGATAGAGCTATGTGGCTCCTGCAATCTGCCAGCCAGAAGCGGGGTGGGTGAGTTTTTTTTACCAGGGAAAAGGGCCGTGGTTTTTGTTGGGGGCCTGTGGCTTGGAGTGGCCGGCTGGCTCCTGAAAATCCACGATATGCCCGATATTTCCCAGATGAAAGGTGGCACCTGTGCCGAGTCGGGCTGGTTTGATAGAGCCAAGTGGCTCCTGCAATCTGCCAGCCATAAGCGGGGTGTGTGAGTTTTGTTTGCCAGGGAAAAGGGTCATGGTTTGTTTTCCAGGGCCTGTGGATGGGAGTGGCCGGCTGGCTCCTGAGAATCCACGATATGCAGGATGGTTCCCAGATGCATGGTGGCACCAGTGCCAAGTCGGGCTGGTATGACAGAGCCATGTGGCTCCTGCAATCTGCCAGCCAGAAGATGGGCAGGTCAGTTTTACTTCCAGGGAAAAGTCCTATATTTTTTGTTTGGGGTCCAGTGGTTGGGAGTGGCCAGCTGGCTCCTGAAAATCCACGTTACGCAGGATGGTTCCCAGATGAAAGGTGGCACCAGTGCCAAGTCGGGGTGGTTTGATAGAGCCAAGTGGCTCCTGCAATCTGCCCGCCAGAAGATGGGCAGGTCAGTATTACTTCCAGGGAAAAGGACCATATTTTGTGTTTGGGGCCTGTGGCTGGGAGTGGCCGGCTGGCTCCTAAAAATCCACCATACGCAGGATGGTTCCCAGATGAAAGGTGGCACCAGTGCCAAGTCGGGCTGGTTTGATAGAGCCAAGTGGCTCCTGCAATCTGCCAGCCAGAAGATGGGCAGGTCAGTTTTACTTCCAGGGAAAAGGACCATATTTTTTGTTTGGGGCCCTGTGGCTTGGAGTGGCCGGCTGGCTCCTAAAAGTCCACCATACGCAGGATGGTTCCCAGATGAAAGGTGGCACCAGTGCCAAGTCGGGCTGGCTTGATAGAGCCAAGTGGCTCCTGCAATCTGCCAGCCAGAAGATGGGCAGGTCAGTTTTACTTCAAGGGAAAAGGACCATATTTTGTGTTTGGGGGCCAGTGGCTGGGAGTGGCCGGCTGGCTCCCTAAAATCCACCATACGCAGGATGGTTCCCAGATGAAAGGTGGCACCAGTGCCAAGTCGGGCTGGCTTGATGGAGCCAAGTGGCTCCTGCAATCTGCCAGCCAGAAGATGGGCAGGTCAGTTTTACTTCCAGGGAAAAGGGCCGTACTTTTTGTTTGGGGACCTGTGGCTGGGAGTGGCCGGCTGGCTCCTGAAAATCCACGATACGCAGGATGGTTCCCAGATGAAAGGTGGCACCGGTGACAAGTCGGGCTGGTTTGATAGAGCTAAGTGGCTCCTGCAATCTGCCAGCCATTAGCGGGGTGTGTCAGTTTTGTTTGCCAGGGAAAATGGTCGTGGTTAGTTTTCCGGGGCCTGGGGCTGGGAGTGGCCGGCTGGCTCCTAAAAATCCACCATACGCAGGATGGTTCCCAGATGAAAGGTGGCACCAGTGCCAAGTAGGGCTGGTTTGATAGAGCCAAGTAGCTCCTGCAATATGCCAGCCAGAACATGGGCAGGTCAGTTTTTCTTCCTGGGTAAAGGGCCGTAGTTTGTGTTTGGGGGCCTATGGCTGGGAGTGGCCGGCTGGCTCCTGAAAATCCACGATACGCAGGATGGTTCCCAGATGAAATGTGGCACCAGTGCCGAGTCGGGCTAGTTTGATAGACCCAATTTGCTCCTGCAATCTGCCAGCCATAAGCGGGGTGTGTGAGTTTTGTTTTCCTGGGAAAAGCGTTGTGGTTTGTTTTCCGGTGCCTGTGGTTGGGATTGGACGGCTGGCTCCTGAAAATCCACGATACGGAGTATGGTTCCCAGATGAAAGGTGGCACCAGTGCCAAGTCGGGCTGGTTTGATAGAGCCAACTGGCTCCTGCAATCTGCCAGCCAGAAGCGGGGTGGGTGAGTTTTGTTTGCCTGGGAAAAGGGTCGTGGTTTGTTTTCCGGGGCCTGTGGCTTGGAGTGGCCGGCTGGCTCTTGAAAATCCACGATACGCAGGATGGTTCCCAGATGAAAGGTGGCACCAGTGCCAAGTCGGGCTGGTTTGATAGAGCGAACTGGCTCCTGCAATCTGCCAGCCAGAAGATGGGCAGGTCAGTTTTACTTCCGGGGAAAAGGACCATATTTTGTGTTTGGGGTCCTGTGGCTGGTAGTGGCCGGCTGGCTCCTGAAAATCAATGTTACGCAGGATGATTCCCAGACCCAAGGGTGCACCACGGCCAAGTCGGGCTGGTTTGATAGAGCCAAGTTGCTCCTGCAATTTGCCATCCAGAAGATGGGCAGGTCAGTTTTACTTCCAGGGAAAAGGACCATATTTTGTGTTTGGGGTCCTGTGGCTGGGAGTGGCTGGCTGGCTCCTGAAAATCCACGATACGCAGGATGGTTCCCAGATGAAAGGTGGCACCAGTGCCAAGTCGGGCTGGTTTGATAGAGCCAAGTGGCTCCGGCAATATGCCAGCCAGAAGATGGGCAGGTCAGTTTTACCTCCAGGGAAAAGGACCGTATTTTTTGTTTGGGGTCCTGTGGCTGGGAGTGGCCGGCTGGCTCCTGAAAATCCACCATGCGCAGGATGGTTCCCAGATGAAAGGTGCCGCCAGTGCCGAGTCGGGCTGGTTTGATAGAGGCAAGTAGCTCCTGCAATCTGCCAGGCAGAAGCGGGGTGGGTGAGTTTTGTTTGCCTGGGAAAAGGGTCGTGGTTTGTTTTCTGGAGCCTGTGGCTGGGAGTGGCCTGCTGGCTACTGAAAATCCACGATAAGGAGGATGGTTCCCAGATGAAATGTGGCACCAGTGCAAAGTCAGGCTGGCTTGATAGAGCCAAGTGGCTCCTGCAATCTGCCAGCCGGAAGATGGGCACGTCAGTTTTACTTCCAGGGTAAAGGGCCGTAGTTTTTGTTTGGGGGCCTGTGGCTGGGAGGGGCCGGCTGGCTCCTGAAAATCCACGTTACGCAAGATGGTTTCCAGATAAAAGGTGGCACCAGTGCCGAGTCGGGCTGGTTTGATAGAGCCAAGCGGCTCCTGCAATCTGCCCGGCAGAAGCGGGGTGTGTGAGTTTTGTTTTCCTGGGAAAAGCGTCGTGGTTTGTTTTCCGGTGCCTGTGGTTGGGAGTGGACGGCTGGCTCCTGAAAATCCACGATACGGAGTATGGTTCCCAGATGAAAGGTGGCACCGGTGCCAAGTCGGGATGGTTTGATAGAGCCAAGTGGCTCCTGCAATCTGCCAGCCAGAAGATGGGTAGGTCAGTTTTACTTCTTGGGGAAAGGACCATATTTTTTGTTTGGGCGCCTGTGGCTGCGAGTGGCCGGCTGGCTCCTGAAAATCCGCCATACGCAGGATGGTTCCCAGATGAAAAGTGGCACCAGTGCCAAGTCGGACTGGTTTGATAGTACCAAGTGGCTCCTGCAATCTGCCGGCCAGAAGATGGGCAGGTCAGTTTTACTTCCAGGGAAAAAAGGCCGTACTTTTAGTTTGGGGACCTGTGGCGGGAAGTGGCCGGCTGGCTCCTGAAAATCCACGCCGCGCAGGATTTTTCCCAGATGAAAGGTGGCACCAGTGACGATTCGGGCTGGTTTGATAGAGCTAAGTGGCTCCTGCAATCTGCCAGCCATAAGCGGGGTGTGTCAGTTTTGTTTGCCAGCGCAACGGGTCGTGGTTTGTTTTCCGGGACCTGTGGCAGGGAGTGGCCGGTTGGCTCCTGAAAATCCACGCCGCGCAGGATGGTTCGAAGATGAAAGGTGGCACCTGTGCCGAGTCGGACTGGTTTGATAGTACCAAGTGGCTCTTGCAATCTACCAGCCAGAAGATGGGTTTGTCAGTTTTACTTCCAGGGAAAAGGGCCGTAGTTTGTGTTGGGGGGCCTGCGGCTGGGAGTGGCCGGCTGGCTCCTGAAAATCCACCATACGCAGGATGGTTCCCAGATGAAAGGTGGCACCAGTGCCAAGTCGGTCTGGTTTGATAGAGCCAAGTGGCTCCTGCAATCTGCCAGCCAGAAGATGGTCAGGTAGTTTTACTTCCAGGGAAAAGGACCATATTTTTTGTTTGGGGGCCTGTGGCTGGGAGTGGCCGGCTGGCTCCTGAAAATCCACGATACGCAGGATGGTTCCCAGATGAAAGGTGGCACCAGTGCCGAGTCGGGCTGGTTTGATAGAGCCAAGTGGCTCCTGCAATCTGCCAGCTAGAAGATGGGCAGGTCAGTTTTACTTCCAGGGTAAAGTGCCTGAGTTTTTGTTGGAGGCCTGTGGCTGGGAGTGGCCGGCTGGCTCCTGAAAATCCACGATACGCAGGATGGTTCCCAGATGAAAGGTGGCACCAGTGACCATTCGGGCTGGTTTGATAGAGCTAAGTGGCTCCTGCAATCTGCCAGTCATTAGCGGGGTGTGTCAGTTTTGTTTGCCAGGGAAAATGGTCGTGGTTAGTTTTACTGGGCCTGGGGCTGGGAGTGGCCGGCTGGCTCCTGAAAATCCACGATACGCAGGATGGATCCCAGATGAAAGGTGGCACCAGTGCCGAGTCGGGCTAGTTTGATAGACCCAATTTGCTCCTGCAATCTGCCAGCCATAAGCGGGGTGTGTGAGTTTTGTTTGCCAGGGAAAAGGGTCGTGGTTTGTTTTCTGGGGCCTGTGGCTGGGAGTGGCCGGCTGACTCCTGAAAATCTACGATACGCAGGATGGTTCCCAGATGAAAGGTGGCACCAGTACCAAGTTGGGCTGGCTTGATAGAGCCAAGTGGCTCCTGCAATCTGCCAGCCAGAAGATGGGCAGGTCAGTTTTACTTCCAGGCAAATGGACCATATTTTTTGTTTTGGGGCCTGTGGCTGGGAGTTGCCGCCTGGCTCCTGAAAATCCACGATACGCAGGATGGTTCCCAGATGAAAGGTGGCACCAGTGCCAAGTCGGGATGGTTTGATAGAGCCAACTGGCTCCTGCAATCTGCCAGCCAGAAGATGGGCAGGTCAGTTTTGCTTCCAGGGAAAAGTGCCGTAGATTTCTTTGGGGTCCTGTGGCTGGGAGTGGCCGGCTGGCTCCTGAAAATCCACGTTACGCAAGATGGTTTCCAGATAAAAGGTGGCACCAGTGCCGAGTCGGGCTGGTTTGATAGAGCCAAGTGGCTCCTGCAATCTGCCAGGCAGAAGCGGGGTGGGTGAGTTTTGTTTTCCCGGGAAAAGCGTCGTGGTTTGTTTTCCGGTGCCTGTGGTTGGGAGTGGACGGCTGGCTCCTGAAAATCCACGATTTGAAGGATGGTTCCCAGATGAAAGGTGGAAACGAGTGCCAAGTCGGGCTGGTTTGATAGAGCCAAGTGGCTCCTGCAATCTGCCAGCCAGAATATGGGCAGGTCAGTTTTACTTCCAGGGAAACGGGCCGTAGTTTGTGTTTGGGGGCCTGTGGCTGGGAGTGGCCGGCTGGCTCCTGAAAATCCACGATACGCAGGATGGTTCCCAGATGAATGGTGGCACCAGTGCCAAGTCGGGCTGGTTTGATAGAGCCAACTGGCTCCTGCAATCTGCCAGCCAGAAGCGGGGTGGGTGAGTTTTGTTTGCCAGGGAAAAGGGTCGTGGTTTGTTTTCCGGGGCCTGTGGCTTGGAGTGGCCGGCTGGCTCTTAAAAATCCACGATACGCAGGATGGTTCCCAGATGAAAGGTGGCACCAGTGCCAAGTTGGGCTGGTTTGATAGAGCGAACTGGCTCCTGCAATCTGCCAGCCAGAAGATGGGCAGGTCAGTTTTACTTCCGGGGAAAAGGACCATATTTTGTGTTTGGGGTCCTGTGGCTGGGAGTGGCCGGCTGGCTCCTGAAAATCAATGTTACGCAGGATGATTCCCAGACCCAAGGGTGCACCACGGCCAAGTCGGGCTGGTTTGATAGAGCCAAGCTGCTCCTGCAATTTGCCATCCAGAAGATGGGCAGGTCAGTTTTACTTCCCGGGAAATGGACCATATTTTGTGTTTGGGGTCCTGTGGCTGGGAGTGGCTGGCTGGCTCCTGAAAATCCACGATACGCAGGATGGTTCCCAGATGAAAGGTGGCACCAGTGCCAAGTCGGGCTGGTTTGATAGAGCCAAGTGGCTCCGGCAATATGCCAGCCAGAAGATGGGCAGGTCAGTTTTACCTCCAGGGAAAAGGACCATATTTTTTGTTTGGGGTCCTGTGGCTGGGAGTGGCCGGCTGGCTCCTGAAAATCCACCATGCGCAGGATGGTTCCCAGATGAAAGGTGCCACCAGTGCCGAGTCGGGCTGGTTTGATAGAGGCAAGTAGCTCCTGCAATCTGCCAGGCAGAAGCGGGGTGGGTGAGTTTTGTTTGCCTGGGAAAAGGGTCGTGGTTTGTTTTCCGGAGCCTGTGGCTGGGAGTGGCCTGCTGGCTACTGAAAATCCACGATAAGGAGGATGGTTCCCAGATGAAATGTGGCACCAGTGCAAAGTCAGGCTGGCTTGATAGAGCCAAGTGGCTCCTGCAATCTGCCAGCCGGAAGATGGGCAGGTCAGTTTTACTTCCAGGGTAAAGGGCCCTAGTTTTTGTTTGGGGGCCTGTGGCTGGGAGGGGCCGGCTGGCTCCTGAAAATCCACGTTACGCAAGATGGTTTCCAGATAAAAGGTGGCACCAGTGCCGAGTCGGGCTGGTTTGATAGAGCCAAGCGGCTCCTGCAATCTGCCCGGCAGAAGCGGGGTGTGTGAGTTTTGTTTTCCTGGGAAAAGCGTCGTGGTTTGTTTTCCGGTGCCTGTGGTTGGGAGTGGACGGCTGGCTCCTGAAAATCCACGATACGGAGTATGGTTCCCAGATGAAAGGTGGCACCAGTGCCAAGTCGGGCTGGTTTGATAGAGCCAACTGGCTCCTGCAATCTGCCAGCCAGAAGCGGGGTGGGTGAGTTTTGTTTGCCAGGGAAAAGGGTCGTGGTTTGTTTTCCGGGGCCTGTGGCTTGGAGTGGCCGGCTGGCTCTTGAAAATCCACGATACGCAGGATGGTTCCCAGATGAAAGGTGGCACCAGTGCCAAGTTGGGCTGGTTTGATAGAGCGAACTGGCTCCTGCAATCTGCCAGCCAGAAGATGGGCAGGTCAGTTTTACTTCCGGGGAAAAGGACCATATTTTGTGTTTGGGGTGCTGTGGCTGGGAGTGGCTGGCTGGCTCATGAAAATCCACGATACGCAGGATGGTTCCCAGATGAAAGGTGGCACCAGTGCCAAGTCGGGCTGGTTTGATAGAGCCAAGTGGCTCCGGCAATCTGCCAGCCAGAAGATGGGCAGGTCAGTTTTACCTCCAGGGAAAAGGACCATATTTTCTGTTTGGGGTCCAGTGGCTGGGAGTGGCCGGCTGGCTCCTGAAAATCCACCAAGCGCAGGATGGTTCCCAGATGAAAGGTGCCACCAGTGCCGAGTCGGGCTGGTTTGATAGAGGCAATTAGCTCCTGCAATCTGCCAGGCAGAAGCGGGTTGGGTGAGTTTTGTTTGCCTGGGAAAAGGGTCGTGGTTTGTTTTCCGGGGCCTGTGGCTGGGAGTGGCCTGCTGGCTACTGAAAATCCACCATAAGGAGGATGGTTCCCAGATGAAATGTGGCACCAGTGCAAAGTCAGGCTGGCTTGATAGAGCCAAGTGGCTCCTGCAATCTGCCAGCCGGAAGATGGGCAGGTCAGTTTTACTTCCTGGGTAAAGGGCCGTAGTTTGTGTTTGGGGGCCTGTGGCTGGGAGGGGCTGGCTGGCTCCTGAAAATCCACCATACGCAGGATGGTCCCAGAAGAAAGGTGGCACCAGTGCCAAGTCGGGCTGGTTTGATAGAGCCAAGTGTCTCCTGCAATCTGCTACCCAGAAGATGGGCAGGTCAGTTTAACTTCCAGGGAAAAGTTCAGTACTTTCTGTTTTGGGGCCTGTGGCTGGGAGTGGCTGGCTGTCTCCTGAAAATCCACCATACGCAGGATGGTTCCCAGAAGAAAGGTGGCACCAGTGCCAAGTCGGGATGGTTTGATAGAGCCAACTGGCTCCTGCAATCTGCCAGCCAGAAGATGGGCATGTCAGTTTTACTTCCAGGGAAAAGGGCCGTAGTTTGTGTTTGGGGGCCTATGGTTGGGAGTGGCCGGCTGGCTCCTGAAAATCCACGATACGCAGGATGGTCCCCAGATGAAAGGTGGCACCAGTGCCAAGTTGGACTGGTTTGATTGTACCAAGTGGCTCCTGCAATCTGCGAGCCATAAGCGGGGTGTGTGAGTTTTTTTTGCCAGGGAAAAGGGACGTGTTTTGCTTTCCGGGGCCCGTGGCTGGGAGTGGACGGATGGCTCCTGATAATCCACGATACGCAGGATGGTTCCCAGATGAAAGGTGGCACCAGTGCCAAGTCGGGCTGGTTTGATAGAGCCAAGTGGCTCCTGCAATCTGCCAGACAGGAGCGGGGCGGGTGACTTTTGTTGCCTGGGATAAGGGCAGAGGTTTTGTTCGGTGGCCTGTGGCTGGGAGTTGCCGGCTGGCTCCTGAAAATCCACGCCGCGCTGGATGGTTCCCAGATGAAAGGTGGCACCAGTTCCTACTCGGCCTGGTTTGATAGTACCAAGTGGCTCTTGCAATCTGCCAGACAGAAGATGGGCATGTCTGTTTTACTTCCAGGGAAAAGGGCCGTAGTTTGTCTTAGGGGGCCTGTGGCTGTGAGTGGCTGGCTGGCTCCTGAAAATCCACCATACGCTGGATGGTTCCCAGAAGAAAGGTGGCACCAGAGCCAAGTCGGGTCGGTTTGATAGAGCCAAGTGGCTCCTGCAATCTGCCAGCCAGAAGATGGGCAGGTCAGTTTTACTTCCAGGGAAACGGGCCGTAGTTTTTTTTTGCGGCCTGTGGCTGGGAGTGGCCGGCTGGCTCCTCAAAATCCACGATACGCAGGATGGTTCCCAGATGAAAGGTGGCACCAGTGCCAAGTCGGGCTGGTTTGATAGAGCCAACTGGCTTCTGCAATCTGCCAGCCAGAAGATGGGCAGGTCAGTTTTACTTCCAGGGAAAAGGGCCGTAGTGTGTGTTAGGTGTCCAGTGGCTGGGAGTGGCCGGCTGGCTCCTGGAAATCCACGATACGCAGGATTGTTCCCAGATAAAAGGTGGCACCAGTGCCGAGTCGGGCTGGTTTGATAGAGCCAAGTGGCTCCTGCAATCTGCCAGCCAGAAGGGGGGTGGGTGAGTTTTGTTTGCCGGGGAAAAGGGCCGTGGTTTGTTTTTGGGGCATGCGGCTGGGAATGGCCGGCTGGCTCCTTAAAATACATCCATCGCAGGATGGTTCCCAGATGAAAGATGGCGCCAGTGCCGAGTCGGGCTGGTTTGATAGAGCTATGTGGCTCCTGCAATCTGCCAGCCAGAAGCGGGGTGGGTGAGTTTTTTTTACCAGGGAAAAGGGCCGTGGTTTTTGTTGGGGGCCTGTGGCTTGGAGTGGCCGGCTGGCTCCTGAAAATCCACGATATGCCCGATATTTCCCAGATGAAAGGTGGCACCTGTGCCGAGTCGGGCTGGTTTGATAGAGCCAAGTGGCTCCTGCAATCTGCCAGCCATAAGCGGGGTGTGTGAGTTTTGTTTGCCAGGGAAAAGGGTCATGGTTTGTTTTCCAGGGCCTGTGGATGGGAGTGGCCGGCTGGCTCCTGAGAATCCACGATATGCAGGATGGTTCCCAGATGCATGGTGGCACCAGTGCCAAGTCGGGCTGGTATGACAGAGCCAAGTGGCTCCTGCAATCTGCCAGCCAGAAGATGGGCAGGTCAGTTTTACTTCCAGGGAAAAGTCCTATATTTTTTGTTTGGGGTCCAGTGGTTGGGAGTGGCCAGCTGGCTCCTGAAAATCCACGTTACGCAGGATGGTTCCCAGATGAAAGGTGGCACCAGTGCCAAGTCGGGCTGGTTTGATAGAGCCAAGTGGCTCCTGCAATCTGCCCGCCAGAAGATGGGCAGGTCAGTATTACTTCCAGGGAAAAGGACCATATTTTGTGTTTGGGGCCTGTGGCTGGGAGTGGCCGGCTGGCTCCTCAAAATCCACGATACGCAGGATGGTTCCCAGATGAAAGGTGGCACCAGTGCCAAGTCGGGCTGGTTTGATAGAGCCAAGTGGCTCCTGCAATCTGCCAGCCAGAAGATGGGCAGGTCAGTTTTACTTCCAGGGAAAAGGACCATATTTTTTGTTTGGGGGCCTGTGGCTTGGAGTGGCCGGCTGGCTCCTAAAAGTCCACCATACGCAGGATGGTTCCCAGATGAAAGGTGGCACCAGTGCCAAGTCGGGCTGGCTTGATAGAGCCAAGTGGCTCCTACAATATGCCAGCCAGAAGATGGGCAGGTCAGTTTTACTTCCAGGGTAAAGGGCCGTACTTTTTGTTTGGGGACCTGTGGCTGGGAGTGGCCGGCTGGCTCCTGAAAATCCACGATACGCAGGATGGTTCCCAGATGAAAGGTGGCACCGGTGACAAGTCGGGCTGGTTTGATAGAGCTAAGTGGCTCCTGCAATCTGCCAGCCATTAGCGGGGTGTGTCAGTTTTGTTTGCCAGGGAAAATGGTCGTGGTTAGTTTTCCGGGGCCTGGGGCTGGGAGTGGCCGGCTGGCTCCTAAAAATCCACCATACGCAGGATGGTTCCCAGATGAAAGGTGGCACCAGTGCCAAGTCGGGCTGGTTTGATAGAGCCAAGTAGCTCCTGCAATATGCCAGCCAGAAGATGGGCAGGTCAGTTTTACTTCCTGGGTAAAGGGCCGTAGTTTGTGTTTGGGGGCCTATGGCTGGGAGTGGCCGGCTGGCTCCTGAAAATCCACGATACGCAGGATGGTTCCCAGATGAAATGTGGCACCAGTGCCGAGTCGGGCTAGTTTGATAGACCCAATTTGCTCCTGCAATCTGCCAGCCATAAGCGGGGTGTGTGAGTTTTGTTTGCCAGGGAAAAGGGTCGTGGTTTGTTTTCTGGGGCCTGTGGCTGGGAGTGGCCGGCTGACTCCTGAAAATCCACGATACGCAGGATGGTTCCCAGATGAAAGGTGGCACCAGTGCCAAGTCGGGATGGTTTGATAGAGCCAAGTGGCTCCTGCAATCTGCCAGCCAGAAGATGGGCAGGTCAGTTTTGCTTCCAGGGAAAAGTGCCGTAGATTTCTTTGGGGTCCTGTGGCTGGGAGTGGCCGGCTGGCCCCTGAAAATCCACGATACGCAGGATGGTTCCCAGATGAAAGGTGGCACCAGTGCCAAGTCGGGCTGGTTTGATAGAGCCAAGTGGCTCCTGCAATCTGCCAGCCAGAAGATGGGCAGGTCAGTTTTACTTCCAGGGAAAAGGACCATATTTTTTGTTTGGGGTCCTGTGGCTGGGAGTGGCCGGCTGGCTCCTGAAAATCCACCATGCGCAGGATGGTTCCCAGATGAAAGGTGCCACCAGTGCCGAGTCGGGCTGGTTTGATAGAGGCAAGTAGCTCCTGCAATCTGCCAGCCAGAAGTGGGGCGTGTTAGTTTTGTTTACCCGGGAAAAGGGCCGCGGTTAGTGTTCGGGTGCCTGTGGCTGGGAGTGGCCGGCTGGCTCCTGAAAATCCACGATACGCAGGAGGGTTCCCAGATGAAAGGTGGCACCAGTGCCAAGTCGGGATGGTTTGATAGAGCCAAGTGGCTCCTGCAATCTGCCAGCCAGAAGATGGGCAGGTCAGTTTTGCTTCCAGGGAAAAGTGCCGGAGATTTCTTTGGGGTCCTGTGGCTGGGAGTGGCCGGCTGGCCCCTGAAAATCCACGATACGCAGGATGGTTCCCAGATGAAAGGTGGCACCAGTGCAAAGTCGGGCTGGTTTGATAGAGCCAAGTGGCTCCTGCAATCTGCCAGCCAGAAGATGGGCAGGTCAGTTTTACCTCCAGGGAAAAGGACCATATTTTTTGTTTGGGGTCCTGTGGCTGGGAGTGGCCGGCTGGCTCCTGAAAATCCACCATGCGCAGGATGGTTCCCAGATGAAAGGTGCCACCAGTGCCGAGTCGGGCTGGTTTGATAGAGGCAAGTAGCTCCTGCAATCTGCCAGCCAGAAGTGGGGCGTGTTAGTTTTGTTTACCCGGGAAAAGGGCCGCGGTTAGTGTTCGGGTGCCTGTGGCTGGGAGTGGCCGGCTGGCTCCTGAAAATCCACGACACGCAGGATGGTTCCCAGATGAAATGTGCCACCAGTGCCGAGTCGGGCTGGTTTGATAGAGGCAAGTAGCTCCTGCAATCTGCCAGCCAGAAGTGGGGCGAGTTAGTTTTGTTTACCCGGGAGAAGGGCCGCGGTTAGTGTTCGGGTGCCTGTGGCTGGGAGTGGCCAGCTGGCCCCTAAAAATCCACGCCAACCAGGATGGTTCCCAGATGAAAGGTGGCACCAGTGCCAAGTCGGGCTGGCTTGATAGAGCCAAGTGGCTCCTGCAATCTGCCAGCCAGAAGATGGGCAGGTCAGTTTTACTTCCAGGATAATGGTCCGTAGTATGTGTTTGGGGGCCTCTGGCTGGGAGTGGCCGGCTGGCTCCTGAAAATCCACGTTACGCAAGATGGTTTCCAGATAAAAGGTGGCACCAGTGCCGAGTCGGGCTGGTTTGATAGAGCCAAGCGGCTCCTGCAATCTGCCAGCCAGAAGCGGGGTGTGTGAGTTTTGTTTTCCCGGGAAAAGCGTCGTGGTTTGTTTTCCGGTGCCTGTGGTTGGGAGTGGACGGCTGGCTCCTGAAAATCCACGATATGAGGGATGGTTCCCAGATGAAAGGTGGAAACGAGTGCCAAGTTGGGCTGGTTTGATAGAGCCAAGTGGCTCCTGCAATCTGCCAGCCAGAAGATGGGCAGGTCAGTTTTACTTCCAGGGTAAAGGGCCGTAGTTAGTGTTTTTTGGGGCCTGTGGCTGGGAGTGGCCGGCTGGCTCCTGAAAATCCACGTTACGCAGGATGGTTCCCAGATGAAAGGTGGCACCAGTGCCGAGTCGGGCTGGTTTGATAGAGCCAAGTGGCTCCTGCAATCTGCCAGGCAGAAGCGGGGTGTGTGAGTTTTGTTTTCCCGGGAAAAGCGTCGTGGTTTGTTTTCCGGTGCCTGTGGTTGGGAGTGGACGCCTGGCTCCTGAAAATCCACGATATGAGGGATGGTTCCCAGATGAAAGGTGGAAACGAGTGCCAAGTTGGGCTGGTTTGATAGAGCCAAGTGGCTCCTGCAATCTGCCAGCCAGAAGATGGGCAGGTCAGTTTTACTTCCAGGGTAAAGGGCCGTAGT
This sequence comes from Zonotrichia albicollis, assembly GCF_047830755.1. NCBI lineage: Eukaryota > Metazoa > Chordata > Aves > Passeriformes > Passerellidae > Zonotrichia > Zonotrichia albicollis. The sequence goes on along the minus strand of NW_027428460.1, from coordinate 3,166,024 downwards.
TAGTGTTTGGGGGCCAGTGGCTGGGAGTGGCCGGCTGGCTCCTGAAAATCCACGTTACGCAAGATGGTTTCCAGATAAAAGGTGGCACCAGTGCCGACTCGGGCTGGTTTGATAGAGCCAAGTGGCTCCTGCAATCTGCCAGGCAGAAGCGGGGTGTGTGAGTTTTGTTTTCCCGGGAAAAGCATCGTGGTTTGTTTTCCTGTGCCTGTGGTTGGGAGTGGACGGCTGGCTCCTGAAAATCCACGATATGAAGGATGGTTCCCAGATGAAAGGTGGAAACGAGTGCCAAGTCGGGCTGGTTTGATAGAGCCAAGTGGCTCCTGCAATCTGCCAGCCAGAAGATGGGCAGGTCAGTTTTACTTCCAGGGTAAAGGGCCCTAGTTAGTGTTTGGGGGCCTGTGGCTGGGAGTGGCCGGCTGGCTACTGAAAATCCATGATACGGAGTATGGTTCCCAGATGAAAGGTGGCACCAGTGCCAAGTCGGGCTGGTTTGATAGAGCCAACTGGCTCCTGCAATCTGCCAGCCAGAAGCGGGGTGGGTGAGTTTTGTTTGCCAGGGAAAAGGGTCGTGGTTTGTTTTCCGGGGCCTGGGGCTTGGAGTGGCCGGCTGGCTCTTAAAAATCCACGATACGCAGGATGGTTCCCAGATGAAAGGTGGCACCAGTGCCAAGTTGGGCTGGTTTGATAGAGCGAACTGGCTCCTGCAATCTGCCAGCCAGAAGATGGGCAGGTCAGTTTTACTTCCGGGGAAAAGGACCATATTTTGTGTTTGGGGTCCTGTGGCTGGGAGTGGCCGGCTGGCTCCTGAAAATCCACCATGCGCAGGATGGTTCCCAGATGAAAGGAGGCACCAGTGCCGAGTCGGGCTGGTTTGATAGAGGCAAGTAGCTCCTGAAATCTGCCAGGCAGAAGCGGGGTGGGTGAGTTTTGTTTGCCTGGGAAAAGGGTCGTGGTTTGTTTTCCGGAGCCTGTGGCTGGGAGTGGCCTGCTGGCTACTGAAAATCCACGATAAGGAGGATGGTTCCCAGATGAAATGAGGCACCAGTGCAAAGTCAGGCTGGCTTTATAGAGCCAAGTGGCTCCTGCAATCTGCCAGCCGGAAGATGGGAAGGTCAGTTTTACTTCCAGGGTAAAGGGCCGTAGTTTTTTTTGGGGGCCTGTGGCTGGGAGGGGCCGGCTGGCTCCTGAAAATCCACGTTACGCAAGATGGTTTCCAGATAAAAGGTGGCACCAGTGCCGAGTCGGGCTGGTTTGATAAAGCCAAGCGGCTCCTGCAATCTGCCAGCCAGAAGCGGGGTGTGTGAGTTTTGTTTTCCTGGGAAAAGCGTCGTGGTTTGTTTTCCGGTGCCTGTGGTTGGGAGCGGACGGCTGGCTCCTGAAAATCCACGATACGGAGTATGGTTCCCAGATGAAAGGTGGCACCAGTGCCAAGTCGGGCTGGTTTGATAGAGCCAACTGGCTCCTGCAATCTGCCAGCCAGAAGCGGGGTGGGTGAGTTTTGTTTGCCAGGGAAAAGGGTCGTGGTTTGTTTTCCGGGGCCTGTGGCTTGGAGTGGCCGGCTGGCTCTTGAAAATCCACGATACGCAGGATGGTTCCCAGATGAAAGGTGGCACCAGTGCCAAGTTGGGCTGGTTTGATAGAGCGAACTGGCTCCTGCAATCTGCCAGCCAGAAGATGGGCGGGTCAGTATTACTTCCGGGGAAAAGGACCATATTTTGTGTTTGGGGTCCTGTGGCTGGGAGTGGCTGGCTGGCTCCTGAAAATCCACGACACGCAGGATGGTTCCCAGATGAAAGGTGGCACCAGTGCCAAGTCGGGCTGGTTTGATAGAGCCAAGTGGCTCCGGCAATCTGCCAGCCAGAAGATGGGCAGGTCAGTTTTACCTCCAGGGAAAAGGACCATATTTTTTGTTTGGGGTCCTGTGGCTCGGAGTGGCCGGCTGGCTCCTGAAAATCCACCAAGCGCAGGATGGTTCCCAGATGAAAGGTGGCACCAGTGCCGAGTCGGGCTGGTTTGATAGAGGTAATTAGCTCCTGCAATCTGCCAGGTAGAAGCGGGTTGGGTGAGTTTTGTTTGCCTGGGAAAATGGTCGTGGTTTGTTTTCCGTGGCCTGTGGCTGGGAGTGGCCTGCTGGCTACTGAAAATCCACGATAAGGAGGATGGTTCCCAGATGAAATGTGGCACCAGTGCAAAGTCAGGCTGGCTTGATAGAGCCAAGTGGCTCCTGCAATCTGCCAGCCGGAAGATGGGCAGGTCAGTTTTACTTCCTGGGTAAAGGGCCGTAGTTTGTGTTTGGGGGCCTGTGGCTGGGAGTGGCCGGCTGGCTCCTGAAAATCCACGATACGGAGTATGGTTCCCAGATGAAAGGTGGCACCAGTGCCAAGTCGGGCTGGTTTGATAGAGCCAACTGGCTCCTGCAATCTGCCAGCCAGAAGCGGGGTGGGTGAGTTTTGTTTGCCTGGGAAAAGGGTCGTGGTTTGTTTTCCGGGGCCTGTGGCTGGGAGTGGCCGGCTGGCTCTTGAAAATCCACGATACGCAGGATGGTTCCCTGATGAAAGGTGGCACCAGTGCCAAGTTTGGCTGGTTTGATAGAGCCAAGTTGCTCCTGCAATTTGCCATCCAGAAGATGGGCAGGTCAGTTTTACTTCCAGGGAAAAAGACCATATTTTTTGTTTGGGGTCCTGTGGCTGGGAGTGGCTGGCTGGCTCCTGAAAATCCACCATACGCAGGATGGTCCCAGAAGAAAGGTGGCACCAGTGCCAAGTCGGGCTGGCTTGATAGAGCCAAGTGGCTCCTGCAATCTGCCAGCCAGAAGATGGGCAGGTCAGTTTTACTACCAGGGAAACCTGCAGTAATTTCTGTTTGCGGGCCTGTGGCTGGGAGTGGCCGGCTGGCTCCTGAAAATCCACGTTACGCAGGATGATTCCCTGACCCAAGGGTGCACCACGGCCAAGTCGGGTTGGTTTGATAGAGGCAAGTGGCTCCTGCAATCTGCCAGCCAGAAGATGGGCAAGTCAGTTTTACTACCAGGGAAAAGTGCAGTACTTCCTGTTTGCGGGCCTGTGGCTGGGAGTGGCCGGCTGGGTCCTGAAAATCCACCATACGCAGGATGGTTCCCAGATGAATGGTGGCACCAGTGCCAAGTCAGGCTGGCTTGATAGAGCCAAGTGGCTCCTGCAATCTGCCAGCCGGAAGATGGGCAGGTCAGTTTTACTTCCAGGGTAAAGGGCCCTAGTTTTTGTTTGGGGGCCTGTGGCTGGGAGGGGCCGGCTGGCTCCTGAAAATCCACGTTACGCAAGATGGTTTCCAGATAAAAGGTGGCACCAGTGCCGAGTCGGGCTGGTTTGATAGAGCCAAGCGGCTCCTGCAATCTGCCAGGCAGAAGCGGGGTGTGTGAGTTTTGTTTTCCTGGGAAAAGCGTCGTGGTTTGTTTTCCGGTGCCTGTGGTTGGGAGTGGACGGCTGGCTCCTGAAAATCCACGATACGGAGTATGGTTCCCAGATGAAAGGTGGCACCAGTGCCAAGTCGGGCTGGTTTGATAGAGCCAACTGGCTCCTGCAATCTGCCAGCCAGAAGCGGGGCGGGTGAGTTTTCTTTGCCAGGGAAAAGGGCCGTGGTTTTTGTTCGGTGGCCTGTGGCTGGGAGTGGCCGGCTGGCTCCTGAAAATCCATGATACGCAGGATGGCTCCCAGATGGAAGGTGGCACCAGTGCCAAGTCGGGCTGGATTGATAGAGGCAAGTGGCTCCTGCAATCTGCCAGCCAGATGACGGGCTGTTCAGTTTGACTTCCAGGGAAAAGGACCGTAGATTTTTATTGGGGACTTGTGGCTGGGAGTGGCCGGCTGGCCCCAGAAAATCCACAATACGCTGGATGGCTCCCAGACCCAAGGTGGCACCAGTGCCAAGTCGGGCTGGTTTGATAGAGGCAAGTGGCTCCTGCAATCTCCCAGCCAGAAGCGGGGTGGTTAAGTTCTGTTTGCCAGGGAAGAGGGCCGTGGTTTATGTTCGGGGACCTGTGGCTGGGAGTGGCTGGCTGGCTCCTGAAAATCCACGATACACAGGATGGTTCCCAGATGAAAGGTGGCACCAGTGCCGAGTCAGGCTGGATTGATAGAGGCAAGTGGCTCCTGCAATCTGCCAGCCAGATGATGGGCAGGTCAGTTTTAATTCCGGTTATAAGGGCCGTAGAATTTGTTTGGGCACCTGAGTCTGGGAGTGACCGGCTGGCTCCTGAAAATCCACGATACGCAGGATGGTTCCCAGATGAAAGGTGGCACCAGTGCCGAGTCGGGCTGGTTTGAGATGGGGAAGTGGCTCCTGCACTCTGCCAGCCAGAAGCGGGGCGGGTGAGTTTTGTTTGCCAGGGAAAAGGGCCGTGGTTTGTGTTCGGGGGCCTGTGGCTGGGAGTGGCTGGCTGGCTCCTGAAAATCCACGATACGCAGGATGGTTCCCAGATGAAAGGGTGCACCAGTGCCGAGTCGGGCTGGATTCATAGAGGCAAGTGGCTCCTGCAATCTGCCAGCCAGATGACGGGCAGGTCAGTTTTACTTCCAGGGAAAGGGCCGTGGTTCTTGTTCGGGGGCCTGTGGCTGGGAGTGGCTGGCTGGCTCCTGAAAATCCGCGATACGCAGGATGGTTCCCAGATGAAAGGTGGCACCAGTGCCAAGTTGGGCAGGTTTTATATCACCAAGTGGCTGCTGCAATCTGCCAGCCAGATGATGGGCAGTTCAGTTTTCGTTCCAGGGAAAAGTGCCGGAGATTGTTTTTGGGGACTTGTGGCTGGGAGTGGCCGGCTGGCCCCTGAAAATCCACAATACGCTGGATGGCTCCCAGACCCAAGGTGGCACCGTTGCCAAGTCGGGCTGGTTTGACAGAGGCAAGTAGCTCCTGCAATCTGCCATACAGAAGCGGGGTGGTTAAGTTATTTTGCCAGGGAAAAGGGCCGTAGTATTTGTTTGGGGACCTGTGGCTGGGAGTGGCCGGCTGGCTCCTGAAAATCCACGATACGCAGGATGGTTCCCAGATGAAAAGTGGCACCAGTGCCGAGCCGGGCTGGTTTGATAGAGGCAAGTGGCTCCTGCAATCTGCCAACCAGTAACGGGCAGGTCAGTCTTACTTCCAGGGAAAAGGGCCGTAGTTTGTGTTTGGGGGCCTGTGGCTGGGAGTGGCCGGCTGGCTCCTGAAAATCCACGATACACAGGATGGATCCCATATGAAAGGTGGCACCAGTGACGAGTCGGGCTGGATTGATAGAGGCAAGTGGCTCCTGCAATCTGCCAGCCAGATGACGGGCAGGTCAGTTTTACTTCCAGGGAAAAGGGCCGTGGTTTTTGTTCGGGGGCCTGTGGCTGGGAGTGGCCAGCTGGCTCCTGAAAATCCACAATACGCTGGATGGCTCCCAGACCCAAGGTGGCACAAGTGCCGAGTCGGGCTGGATTGATATGGGGAAGTGGCTCCTGCAATCTGCCAGCCAGAAGCGGAGTGAATTTTGTTTGCCAGGGAAAAGGGCCGTAGTTTGTGTTTGGGGGCCTGTGGCTGGGAGTGGCCGGCTGGCTCCTGAAAATCCACGATACGCAGGATGGTTCCCAGATGAAAGGTGGCACCAGTGCCGAGTCGGGCTGGTTTGATAGAGGGAAGTGTCTACTGCAATCTGCCAGCCAGAAGCGGGGCGGGTGACTTTACTTTGCCAGGGAAAAGGGCCGTGGTTTTTGTTCGGTGGCCTGTGGCTGGGAGTGGCCGGCTGGCTCCTGAAAATCCATGATACGCAGGATGGTTCCCAGATGAAAGGTGGCACCAGTGCCAAGATGGGCTGGATTGATAGAGGCAAGTGTCTCATGCAATCTGCCAGCCAGATGACGGGCAGGTCAGTTTTACTTACAGGGAAAATGGCCGTGGATTTTGTTCGGGGGCCTGTGGCTGGGAGTGGCTGGCTGGCTCCTGAAAATCCACAATATGCAGGATGGTTCCCAGATGAAAGGTGGCACCAGTGCGAAGTTGGGCAGGTTTGATATTACCAAGTGGCTGATGCAATGTGCCAGCCAGATGATGGGCAGGTCAGTTTTACTTCCAGGGAAAGTGGCCGTACTTTGTGTTTGGGGGCCTGTGGCTGGAAGTGGCCGGCTGGCTCATGAAAATCCATGATACGCAGGATGGTTCCGAGATGAAAAGTGGCCACAGTGCCAATTCGGGCTGGTTAGATAGTACCAAGTGGCTCCTGCAATCTGCCAGCCAGAAGATGGGCAGATCTGTTTTAATTCCCGAGAAAAGGGCCGTAGTATTTGTTTGGGGACCTGTGGCTGGGAGTGGCCGGCTGGCTCCTGAAAATCCACAATACGCAGGATGGTTCCCAGATGAAAAGTGGCACCAGTGCTGAGTCGGGCTGGATTGATAGAGGGAAGTGGCTCGTGCAATCGGCCAGCCAGAAGCCGGGCGGGTGAGTTTTCTTTGGCAGGGAAAAGGGCCGTGGTATGTGTTCGGGGGCCTGTGGCTGGGAGTGGCCGGCTGGCTCCTGAAAATCCACGATACGCAGGATGGTTCCCAGATGAATGGTGGCACCAGTGCCAAGTCGGGCTGGTTTGATAGAGGCAAGTGGCTCGTGCAATCGGCCAGCCAGAAGCCGGGCGGGTGAGATTTCTTTGCCAGGGAAAAGTGCCGTGGTTTGTGTTCGGGGGCCTGTGGCTGGGAGTGGCCGACTGGCTCCTAAAAATCCACGATACGCAGGATGGTTCCCAGATGAAAGGTGGCACCAGTGCCGAGTCGGGCTGGTTTGAGAGAGCCAAGTGGTTCCTGCAATCTGCCAGCCAGATGACAGGCAGGTCAGTTTTACTTCCAGGGAAAGGGCCGTGGTTTGTGTTCGGGGGCCTGTGGGTGGGAGTGGCCGGCTGGCTCCTGAAAATCCACGATATGCAGGATGGTTCCCAGATGAAAGGTGGCACCAGTGCCAAGTTGGGCAGGTTTGATATTACCAAGTGGCTGCTGCAATATGCCAGCCAGATTATGGGCAGGTCAGTTTTACTTCCAGGGAATAGGGCCGGAGATTGTATTTGGGGACTTGTGGCTGGGAGTGGCCGGCTGGCTCCTGAAAATCCACGATACGCAGGATGGCTCCCAGATGAAAGGTGACACCAGTGCCGAGTCGGGCTGGATTGATAGAGGCAAGTGTCTGCTGCAATCTGCCAGCCAGGAGATGGACAGGTCAGTTTTCATTCCAGAGAAAAGGGCCGTAGTATTTGTCTGGGGACCTGTGTCTGGGAGTGACCGGCTGGCTCCTGAAAATCCACGATACGCAGGATGATTCCCAGATGAAAAGTGGCACCACTGCCGAGTCAGGCTGGTTTGATAGAGGGAAGTGGCTCCTGCAATCTGCCAGCCAGAAGCGGGGCGGGTGAGTTTTGTTTGCCAGGGAAAAGGGCCGTGGTTTGTGTTCGGGGGCCTGTGGCCGGGAGTGGCCGGCTGGCTCCTGAAAATCCACGATACACAGGATGGTTCCCAGATGAAAGGTGGCACCAGTGCCAAGTTGGGGTGGTTTGAGAGAGCCAAGTGGTTCCTGCAATCTGCCAGCCAGAAGATGGTCAGGCCAGTTTTAATTCCACGGAAGGGGGCCGTAGTTTGCGTTTCGGGGCCTGTGGCTGGGAGTGGCCGGCTGGCTCCTGAAAATCCACGATACGCAGGATGGTTCCCAGATGAGAGGTGGCACCAGTGCCAAGTCGGGCTGGTTTCATAGAGGCCCGTGGCTCCTGCAATCTTCCAGCCAGATGATGGGCAGGTCAGTTTTAATTCCGGGGAATAGGGCCGTAGTATTTGTTTGGGGACCTGTGGCTGGGAGTGGCCGCCTGGCTCCTGAAAATCCACGATACACAGGATGGTTCCCAGACGAAAGGTGGTACCAGTGCCGGTTCGGGCTGGTTTGATAGAGGCAAGTGGCTCCTGCAATCTGCCAGCCAGAAGCGGGGTGGGTGACTTTTTTTTGCCAGTAATAAGGGCCGTGGTTTGTGTTCGGGGGGCTGTGGCTGCGAGTGGCCGGCTGGCTCCTGAAAATCCACAATACGCAGGATGGATCCCAGACCCAAGGTGGCACCAGTGCCAAGTCGGGCTGGTTTGATAGAGGCAAGTGGCTCCTGCAATCTGCCAGCCAGAAGCGGGGCGGGTGAGTTTTCTTTGCCAGGGAAAAGGGCCGTGGTTTGTGTTCGGGGGCCTGTGGCTGGGAGTGGCCGGCTGGCTCCTGAAAATCCACGATACGCAGGATGGTTCCCAGATGAAAGGTGGCACCAGTGCCGGTTCGGGCTGGTTTGATAGAGGCAAGTGGCTCATGCAATCTGCCAGCCAGATGACGGGCAGGTCAATTTTACTTCCAGGGAAAGGGCCGTGGTTTGTGTTCGGGGGCCTGTGGCTGGGAGTGGCCGGCTGGCTCCTGAAAATCCACGATACGCAGGATGGTTCCCAGATGAAAGGTGGCACCAGTGCCAAGTCGGGCTGGTTTGATAGAGGCAAGTGGGTCCTGCAATCGGCCAGCCAGAAGCCGGGCGAGTGAGTTTTCTTTGCCAGGGAAAAGGGCCGTGGTTTTTGTTTGGGGGCCTGTGGCTGGGAGTGGCCGGCTGGCTCCTGAAAATCCACGATACGCAGGATGGCTCCCAGATGAAAAGTGGCACCAGTGCCGAGTCGGGCAGGATTGATAGAGGCAAGTGTCTCCGGCAATCTCCCAGCCAGGAGATGGGCAGGTCAGTTTTCATTCCAGGGAAAAGGGCCGTAGTATTTGTTTGGGGACCTGTGTCTGGGAGTGACCGGCTGGCTCCTGAAAATCCATGATAAGCAGGATGGTTCCCAGATGAAAAGTGGCAGCAGTGCCACGTCGGGCTGGTTAGATAGTACCAAGTGGCTCCTGCAATCTGCCAGCGAGAAGATGGGCGGGTGAGTTTTCTTTGGCAGGGAAAAGAGCCGTGGTATGTGTTCGGGGACCTGGGGCTGGGAGTGGCCGGCTGGCTCCTGAAAATCCACGATACGCAGGATGGTTCCCAGATGAAAGGTGGCACCAGTGCCAAGTCGGGCTGGTTTGATAGAGGCAAGTGGCTCCTGCAATCGGCCAGACAGAAGCCGGGCGGGTGAGTTTTCTTTGCCAGGGGAAAGGGCCTTGGTTTGTGTTCGGGGGCCTGTGGCTGGGAGTGGCCGGCTGGCTCCTGAAAATCCACGATACGCAGGATGGCTCCCAGATGAACGGTGGCACCAATGCCGAGTCGGGCTGGATTGAGAGAGCCAAGTGGTTCCTGAAATCTGCCAGCCAGATGACGGGGAGGTCAGTTTTACTTCCAGGGAAAGGGCCGTGGTTTGTGTTCTGGGGCCTGTGGCTGGGAGTGGCCGGCTGGCTCCTGAAAATCCACGATATGCAGGATGGTTCCCAGATGAAAGGTGGCACCAGTGCCAAGTTGGGCAGGTTTGATATTACCAAGTGGCTGCTGCAATGTGCCAGCCAGATGATGGGCAGGTCAGTTTTACTTCCAGGGAAAAGTGCCGGAGATTGTTTTTGGGGACTTGTGGCTGGGAGTGGCCGGCTGGCCCCTGAAAATCCACATTACGCTGGATGGCTCCCAGACCCAAGGTGGCACCAGTGCCAAGTCGGGCTGGTTTGATAGAGGCAAGTGGCTCCTGCAATCTGCCAGCCAGATGATGGGCAGGTCAGTTTTCATTCCAGGGAAAAGGGCCGTAGTATTTGTTTGGGGACCTGTGGCTGGGAGTGGCCGGCTGGAGCCTGAAAATCCATGATACACAGGATGGTTCCCAGATGAAAGGTGGCACCAGTGCCGAGTCAGGCTGGATTGATAGAGGGAAGTGGCTCCTGCAATCTGCCAGCCAGAAGCAGGGCGGGTGAGTTTTCTTTGCCAGAGAAAAGGGCCGTGGTTTGTGTTCGGGGGCCTGTGGCTGGGAGTGGCCGGCTGGCTCCTGAAAATCCACGATACGCAGGATGGTTCCCAGATGAAAGGTGGCACCAGTGCCAAGTCGGGCTGCTTTGAGAGAGCCAAGTGGTTCCTGCAATCTGCCAGCCAGAAGATAGGCAGGTCAGTTTTAATTCCAGGGAAAGGGCCGTAGTATTTGTTTGGGGACATGTGGCTGGGAAAGGTCGCCTGGCTCCTGAAAATCCACGATACACAGGATGGTTCCCAGATGAAAGTTGGCACCAGTGCCGAGTCAGGCTGGTTTGATAGAGGGAAGTGGCTCCTGCAATCTGCCAACCAGAAGCGGGGTGGGTGAGTTTTGTTTGCCAGGAATAAGGGCCGTGGTTTGTGTTCGGGGGGCTGTGGCTGGGAGTGGCCGGCTGGCTCCTGAAAATCCACGATACGCTGGATGGTTCCCAGATGAAAGGTGGCACCAGTGCCGAGTCGGGCTGGATTGAAAGAGGCAACAGGCTCCTGCAATCTGCCAGCCAGATGACGGGCAGGTCAGTTTTAATTCCAGGGAAAAGGGCCGTAGATTGTTTTTGGGACTTGTGGCTGGGAGTGGCCGGCTGGCTCCTGAAAATCCACAGTACGCTGGATGGCTCCCAGATGAAAGGTGGCACCAGTGCCGAGTCGGGCTGGATTGAAAGAGGCAATAGGCTCCTGCAATCTGCCAGCCAGATGACGGGCAGGTCAGTTTTACTTCCAGGGAAAAGGGCCGTAGATTGTTTTTGGGACTTGTGGCTGGGAGTGGCCGGCTGGCTCCTGAAAATCCACAGTACGCTGGATGGCTCCCAGATGAAAGGTGGCACCAGTGCCAAGTCGGGCTGGTTTGATAGAGGCAAGTGGCTCCTGCAATCTGCCAGCCAGAAGCGGGGCGGGTGAGTTTTGTTTGCCAGGGAAAAGGGCCGTGGTTTGTGTTCGGGGGCCTGTGGCTGGGAGTGGCCGTCTGGCTCCTGAAAATCCACCATACGCAGGATGGTTCCCAGATGAAAGGTGGTACCAGTGCCAAGTTGGGCTGTTTTGAGGGAGCCAGGTGGTTCCTGCAATCTGCCAGCCAGAAGATGGGCAGGTCAGTTTTAATTCCAGGGAAAAGGGGCCGTAGTTTGTGTTTGGGGGCCTGTGGCTGGGAGTGGCCGGCTGGCTCCTGAAAATCCATGATACGCACGATGGTTCCCCGATGAAAAGTGGCAGCAGTGCCAAGTCGGCCTGGTTAGATAGTACCAAGTGGCTCCTGCAATCTGCCAGCCAGAAGATGGGCAGGTCTGTTTTAATTCCAGGGAAAAGGGCCGTAGTATTTGTTTGGGGACCTGTGGCTGGGAGTGGCCGGCTGGAGCCTGAAAATCCATGATACACAGGATGGTTCCCAGATGAAAGGTGGCACCAGTGCCGAGTCAGGCTGGATTGATAGAGGGACGTGGCTCCTGCAATCTGCCAGCCAGAAGCGGGGCGGGTGAGTTTTCTTTGCCAGAGAAAAGGGCCGTGGTTTGTGTTCGGGGGCCTGTGGCTGGGAGTGGCCGGCTGGCTCCTGAAAATCCACGATACGCAGGATGGTTCCCAGATGAAAGGTGGCACCAGTGCCAAGTCGGGCTGGTTTGAGGGAGCCAGGTGGTTCCTGCAATCTGCCAGCCAGAAGATGGGCAGGTCAGTTTTAATTCCAGGGAAAAGGGGCCGTAGTTTGTGTTTGGGGGCCTGTGGCTGGGAGTGGCCGGCTGGCTCCTGAAAATCCATGATACGCACGATGGTTCCCCGATGAAAAGTGGCAGCAGTGCCAAGTCGGCCTGGTTAGATAGTACCAAGTGGCTCCTGCAATCTGCCAGCCAGAAGATGGGCAGGTCTGTTTTAATTCCAGGGAAAAGGGCCGTAGTATTTGTTTGGGGACCTGTGGCTGGGAGTGGCCGGCTGGAGCCTGAAAATCCATGATACACAGGATGGTTCCCAGATGAAAGGTGGCACCAGTGCCGAGTCAGGCTGGATTGATAGAGGGACGTGGCTCCTGCAATCTGCCAGCCAGAAGCGGGGCGGGTGAGTTTTCTTTGCCAGAGAAAAGGGCCGTGGTTTGTGTTCGGGGGCCTGTGGCTGGGAGTGGCCGGCTGGCTCCTGAAAATCCACGATACGCAGGATGGTTCCCAGATGAAAGGTGGCACCAGTGCCAAGTCGGGCTGGTTTGAGAGAGCCAAGTGGTTCCTGCAATCTGCCAGCCAGAAGATAGGCAGGTCAGTTTTAATTCCAGGGAAAGGGCCGTAGTATTTGTTTGGGGACATGTGGCTGGGAAAGGTCGCCTGGCTCCTGAAAATCCACGATACGCAGAATGGTTCCCAGATGAAAGTTGGCACCAGTGCCGAGTCAGGCTGGTTTGATAGAGGGAAGTGGCTCCTGCAATCTGCCAGCCAGAAGCGGGGTGGGTGAGTTTTGTTTGCCAGGAATAAGGGCCGTGGTTTGTGTTCGGGGGGCTGTGGCTGGGAGTGGCCGGCTGGCTCCTGAAAATCCACGATACGCTGGATGGTTCCCAGATGAAAGGTGGCACCAGTGCCGAGTCGGGCTGGATTGAAAGAGGCAAGTGGCTCCTGCAATCTGCCAGCCAGATGACGGGCAGGTCAGTTTTACTTCCAGGGAAAAGGGCCGTAGATTGTTTTTGGGGGCTTGTGGCTGGGAGTGGCCGGCTGGCTCCTGAAAATCCACAGTACGCTGGATGGCTCCCAGACCCAACGGTGGCACCAGTGGCAAGTCGGGCGGGTTTGATAGAGGCAAGTGGCTCCTGCAATCTGCCAGCCAGAAGCGGGGCGGGTGAGTTTTGTTTGCCAGGGAAATGGGCCGTGGTTTGTGTTCGGGGGCCTGTGGCTGGGAGTGGCCGTCTGGCTCCTGAAAATCCACGATACGCAGGATGGTTCCCAGATGAAAGGTGGTACCAGTGCCAAGTAGGGCTGGTTTGAGGGAGGCAGGTGGTTCCTGCAATCTGCCAGCCAGAAGATGGGCAGATCAGTTTTAATTCCAGGGAAAAGGGGCCGCAGTTTGTGTTTGGGGGTCTGTGGCTGGGAGTGGCCGGCTGGCTCCTGAAAATCCATGATACGCAGGATGGTTCCCCGATGAAAAGTGGCAGCAGTGCCAAGTCGGCCTGGTTAGATAGTACCAAGTGGCTCCTGCAATCGGGCAGCCAGAAGATGGGCAGGTCTGTTTTAATTCTATGGAAAAGGGCCGTAGTTTTTGTTTGGGGACCTGTGGCTGGGAGTGGCCGGCTGGCTCCTGAAAATCCACAATACGCAGGATGGTTCCCAGATGGAAAGTGGCACCAGTGCCAAGTTGGACACGTTTCATATTACCAACTGGCTGCTGCAATGTGCCAGCCAGATGATGCGCAGGTCAGTTTTACTTCCAGGGAAAAGGGCCGTAGGTTTTTTTTTTGGGGACTTGTGGCTGCTGGTGTCCGGCTGGCCCCAGAAAATCCACAATACGCTGGATGGCTCTCAGACCCAAGGTGGCACCAGTGCCAAGTCGGGCCTGTTTGATAGAGGCAAGTGGCTCCTGCAATCTTCCAGAAAGAAGCGGGGTGGTTCAGCTTTGTTTGCCAGGGAAAAGGGCCGTGGTTTGTGTTCGGGGGCCTGTGGCTGGGAGTGGCCGGCTGGCTCCTGAAAATCCACGATTCGCAGGATGGTTCCCAGATGAAAGGTGGCACCAGTGCCAAGTCGGGCTGGTTTGATAGAGGCAAGTGGCTCCTGCAATCTGCCAGCCAGAAGCGGGGCGGGTGAGTTTTCTTTGCCAGGGAAAAGGGCCGTGGTTTGTGTTCGGGGGCCTGTGGCTGGGAGTGGCCGGCTGGCTCCTGAAAATCCACGATACGCAGGATGGTTCCCAGATGAAAGGTGGCACCAGTGCCGAGTCGGGCTGGATTGATAGAGGCAAGTGGCTCCTGCAATCTGCCAGCCAGATGACGGGCAGGTCAGTTTTACTTCCAGGGAAAAGGGCCGTAGATTGTTTTTGGGGACTTGTGGCTGGGAGTGGCCGGCTGGCTCCTGAAAATCCACGATACGCTGGATGGCTCCCAGACCCAAGGTGGCACCAGTGCCAAGTCGGGCTGGTTTGATAGAGGCAAGTGGGTCCTGCAATCTGCCAGCCAGATGATGGGCGGGTCAGTTTTAATTCCAGGGAAAAGCGCCTTAGTATTTGTTAGAGGTCCTGTGGCTGGGAGTGGCCGGCTGGCTCCTGAAAATCCACGATACGCAGGATGGTTCCCAGATGAAAGGTGGCACCAGTGCCGAGTCGGGCTGGTTTGATAGAGGGAAGTGGCTCCTGCAATCTGCCAGCCAGAAGCGGGGCGGGTGAGTATTCTTTGCCAGGGAAATGGGCCGTGGTTTGTGTTCGGGGGCCTGTGGCTGGGAGTGGCCGGCTGGCTCCTGAAAATCCACGATACGCAGGATGGCTCCCAGATGAAAAGTGGCACCAGTGCCAAGTTGGGCTGGTTTGAGAGAGCCAAGTGGTTCCTGCAATCTGCCAGCCAGAAGATGGGCAGGTCAGTTTTAATTCCAGGGAAAGGGGCGTAATTTTTGTTTGGGGGCCTGTGGCTGGGAGTGGCCGGCTGGGTCCTGAAAATCCATGATACGCAGGATGGTTCCCAGATGAAAAATGGCACCAGTGCCAAGTCGGGCTGGTTAGATAGTACAAAGTGGCTCCTGCAATCTGCCAGCCAGAAGATGGACAGGTCAGTTTTAATTCCAGGGAAAAGGGCCGTAGTATTTGTTTGGGGACCTGTGGCTGGGAGTGGCCGGCTGGCTCCTGAAAATCCACAATACACAGGATGGTCCCCAGATGAAAAGTGGCACCAGTGCCGACCCGGGCTGGTTTGATAGAGGGACGTGGCTCCTGCAATCTGCCAGCCAGAAGCAGGGCGGGTGAGTTTTGTTTGCCAGGGAAATGGGCCGTGGTTTGTGTTCGGGGGCCTGTGGCTGGGAGTGGCCGGCGGACTCCTGAAAATCCACGATACGCAGGATGGTTCCCAGATAAAAGGTGGCACCAGTTCCGAGTCGGGCTGGTTTGAGAGAGCCAAGTGGTTCCTGCAATCTGCCAGCCAGATGACGGGCAGGTCAGTTTTACTTCCAGGGAAAAGGCCCGTAGATTATTTTTGGGGACTTGTGGCTGGGAGTGGCCAGCTGGGCCCTGAAAATCCACAATGCGCTGGATGGCTCCCAGACCCAAGGTGGCACCAGTGCCAAGTCGGGCTGGTTTGATAGAGGGAAGTGTCTCCTGCAATCTGCCAGACAGACGCGGGGTGGTTAAGTTTTTTTTGCCAGAGGAAAGGGCCGTGGTTTGTGTTCGGGGGCCTGTGGCTGGGAGTGGCCGGCTGTCTCCTAAAAAACCACGATACGCAGGATGGTTCCTAGATGAAAGGTGGTACCAGTGCCAAGTTGGGCTGGTTTGAGGGAGCCAGGTGGTTCCTGCAATCTGCCAGCCAGAAGATGGGCAGGTCAGTTTTAATTCCAGGGAAAGGGGCCGTAGTTTGTGTTTTGGGGCCTGTGGCTGGGAGTGGCCGGCTGGCTCCCGAAAATCCATGATACGCAGGATGGTTCCAAGATGAAAAGTGGCAGCAGTGCCAAGTCGGGCTGGTTAGATAGTACCAAGTGGCTCCTGCAATCTGCCAGCCAGAAGATGGGAAGGTCTGTTTTAATTGCCAGGGAAAAGGGCCGTAGAATTTGGTTGGGGACATGTGGCTGGGAGTGGCCAGCTGGCTCCTGAATATCCACAATACGCATGATGGTTCCCAGATGAAAAGTGGCACCAGTGCCGAGTCGGGCTGGTTTGATGGAGGCAAGTGGCTCCTGCAATCTGCCAGCCAAAAGCAGGGCGGGTGAGTTTTCTTTGGCAGGGAAAATGGCCGTGGTATGTGTTCGGGTGCCTGTGGCTGGGAGTGGCCGGCTGGCTCCTGAAAATCCACGATACGCAGGATGGTTCCCAGATGAAATGTGGCACCAGTGCCAAGTCGGGCTGGTTTGATAGAGGCAAGTGGCTCCTGCAATCGGCCAGCCAGAAGCCGGGCGGGTGAGTTTTCTTTGCCAGGGAAAAGGGCCGTGGTTTGTATTCGGGGGCCTGTGGCTGGGAGTGGCCGGCTGGCTCCTGATAATCCACGTTACGCAGGATGGCTCCCAGATGAAAGGTGGCACCAGTGCCCAGTCGGGCTGGATTTATAGAGGCAAGTGTCTCCTGCAATCTGCCAGCCAGGAGATGGGCAGGTCAGTTTTACTTCCAGGGAAAAGGGCCGTAGTATTTGTTTGGGGACCTGTGTCTGGGAGTGACCGGCTGGCTCCTGAAAATCCACGATACGCAGGATGATTCCCAGATGAAAGGTGGCACCAGTGCCAAGTCGGGCTGGTTTGATAGAGGCAAGTGGCTCCTGCAATCGGCCAGCCAGAAGCCGGGAGGGTGATTTTTCTTTGCCAGGGATAAGGGCCTTGGTTTGTGTTCGGGGGCCTGTGGCTGGGAGTGGCCGGCTGGCTCCTGAAAATCCAGGATACGCAGGATGATTCCCAGATAAAAGGTGGCACCAGTGCCGAGTCGGGCTGGTTTGAGAGAGCCAAGTGGCTCTTGCAATCTGCCAGCCAGATGACGGGCAAGTCAGTTTTACTTCCAGGGAAAAGGGCC
The DNA here is from genome assembly GCF_047830755.1 of Zonotrichia albicollis. NCBI lineage: Eukaryota > Metazoa > Chordata > Aves > Passeriformes > Passerellidae > Zonotrichia > Zonotrichia albicollis. The sequence continues at coordinate 3,149,471 of NW_027428460.1, read as the reverse complement.
GTGGTTTTTGTTCGGGGGCCTGTGGCTGGGAGTGGCCGGCTGGCTCCTGAAAATCCACGATACGCAGGATGGTTCCCAGATGAAAGGTGGCACCAGTGCCAAGTTGGGCAGGTTTGATATTACCAAGTCGCTGCTGCAATCTGCCAGCCAGATGATGGGCAGGTCAGTTTTACTTCCAGGGAAAAGGGCCGTAGATTATTTTTGGGTACTTGTGGCTGGGAGTGGCCGGCTGGCCCCTGAAAATCCACAATACGCTGGATGGCAACCAGACCCAAAATGGCACCAGTGCCAAGTCGGGCTGGTTTGATAGAGGCAAGTGGCTCCTGCAATCTGCCAGCCAGAAGCGGGGCGGGTGAGTTTTGTTTGCCAGGGAAAAGGGCCGTGGTTTGTGTTAGGGGGCCTGTGGCTGGGAGTGGCCGGCTGGCTCCTGAAAATCCACGATACGCAGGATGGTTCCCAGATGAAAGGTGGTACCAGTGCCAAGTTGGGCTGGTTTGAGAGAGCCAAGTGGTTCCTGCAATCTGCCAGCCAGAAGATGGGCAGGTCAGTTTTAATTCCAGGGAAAGGGGCTGTAGTTTGTGTTTGGGGGCCTGTGGCTGGGAGTGGCCGGCTGGCTCCTGAAAATCCATGACACGCAGGATGGTTCCCAGATGAAAAGTGGCAGCAGTGCCAAGTCGGGCTGGTTAGATAGTACCAAGTGGCTCCTGCAATCAGCCAGCCAGAAGATCTGCAGGTCTGTTTTAATTCCAGGGAAAAGGGCCGTAGTATTTGTTTGGGGACCTGTGGCTGGGAGTGGCCGGCTGGCTCCTCAAAATCCACAATACGCCGGATGGTTCCCAGATGAAAAGTGGCACCAGTGCCGAGTCGGGCTGGTTTGATAGAGGGAAGTGGCTCCTGCAATCTGCCAGCCAGAAGCAGGGCGGGTGAGTTTTCTTTGACAGGGAAAAGGGCCGTGGTTTGTGTTCGGGGGCCTGTGGCTGGGAGTGGCCGGCTGGCTCCTGAAAATCCACGATACGCAGGATGGTTCCCAGATGAAAGGTGGCACCAGTGCCAAGTCGGGCTGGTTTGATAGAGGCAAGTGGCTCCTGCAATCGGCCAGCCAGAAGCCGGGCGGGTGAGTTTTCTTTGCCAGGGAAAAGGGCCGTGGTTTGTGTTCTGGGGCCTGTGGCTGGGAGTGGCCGGCTGGCTCCTGAAAATCCACGATACGCAGGATGGCTCCCAGATGAAAGGTGGCACCAGTGCCCAGTCGGGCTGGATTGATAGAGGCAAGTGTCTCCTGCAATCTGCCAGCTAGGAGATGGGCAGGTCAGTTTTACTTCCAGGGAAAAGGGCCGTAGTATTTGTTTGGGGACCTGTGTCTGGGAGTGACCGGCTGGCTCCTGAAAATCCACGATACGCAGGATGATTCCCAGATGAAAGGTGGCACCAGTGCCGAGTCGGGCTGGTTTGATAGAGACAAGTGGCTCCTGCAATCGGGCAGCCAGAAGCTGGGAGGGTGATTTTTCTTTGCCAGGGGAAAGGGCCGTGGTTTGTGTTCGGGAGCCTGTGGCTGGGAGTGGCCGGCTGGCCCCTGAAAATCCACAATGTGCTGGATGGCTCCCAGATGAAAGGTGGCACCAGTGCCAAGTTGGGCAGGTTTGATATTAGGAAGTGGCTGCTGCAATGTGCCAGCCAGATGATGGGCAGGTCAGCTTTACTTGCAGGGAATAGGGCCGTAGCTTATTTTATGGGACTTGCGGCTGGGAGTGGACGGCTGGCTCCTGAAAATTCACAATACGCTGGATGGCTCCCAGACCCAAGGTGGCACCAGTGCCACGTCGGGCTGGTTTGATAGAGGCAAGCGGCTCCTGCATTCTGCCAGCCAGATGATGGGCAGGTCAGTTTTCATTCCAGGGAAAAGGGCCGTAGTATTTGTTTAGGGACCTGTGGCTGGGAGTGTCCGGCTGGCTGCTGAAAATCCACGATACACAGGATGGTTCCCAGATGAAAGGTGGCACCAGTGCCGAGTCAGGCTGGTTTGATAGAGGGAAGTGGCTCCTGCAATCTGCCAGCCAGAAGCGGGGCTTGTGAGTTTTGTTTGCCAGGGAAAAGGGCCGTGGTTTGTGCTCGGGGGCCTGTGGATGGGAGTGGCCGGCTGGCTCCTGAAAATCCACGATACGCAGGATGGTTCCCAGATGAAAGGTGGCACCAGTGCCAAGTTGGCCTGGTTTGAGAGAGACAAGTGGTTCCTGCAATCTACCAGCCAGAAGATGGGCAGGTCAGTTTTCATTCCAGGGAAAGGGGCCGTAGTTTGTGTTTGGGGGCCTGTGGCTGGAAGTGGCCGGCTGGCTCCTATAAATCCGCGATACGCAGGATGGTTCCCAGATAAAAGGTGGCACCAGTGCCAAGTCGGGCTTGTTTGATAGAGGCAAGTGGCTCCTGCAATCGGCCAGCCAGAAGCCGGGCGGGTCAGTTTTAATTCCAGGGAAAGGGCCGTAATTTCTGTTTGGGGGCCTGTGGCTGTGAGTGGCCGGCTGGCTCCTGAAAATCCATGATACGCAGGATGGTTCCCAGATGAAAAGTGGCAGCAGTGCCAAGTCGGGCTGGTTAGATAGTACCAAGTGTCTCCTGCAATCTGGCAGCCAGAAGATGGACAGGTCAGTTTTAATTCCAGGAAAAAGGGCCGTAGTATTTGTTTGGGAGCCTGTGGCTGGGAGTGGCCGGCTGGCTCCTGAAAATCCACGATACGCAGGATGGTTCCCACATGAAAGGTGGCACCAGTGCGAAGTTGGGCAGGTTTGATATTACCAAGTGGCTGCTGCAATGTGCCAGCCAGATGATGGGCAGGTCAGTTTTACTTCCAGGGAAAAGAGCCGTAGATTGTTTTAGGGGACTTGTGGCTGGGAGTGGCCGGCTGGCCCCTGAAAATCCACAATACGCTGGATGGCTCCCAGACCCAAGGTGGCACCAGTGCCAAGTCGGGCTGGTTTGATAGAGGCAAGTGGCTCCTGCAATCTGCCAGCCAGAAGCGGGGCGGGTGAGTTTTGTTTGCCAGGGAAAAGGGCTGTAGTATTTGTTTGGGGACCTGTGTCTGGGAGTGGCCGGCTGGCTCCTGAAAATCCACAATACGCAGGATGGTTCCCAGATGAAAAGTGGCACCAGTGACCAGTCGCGCTAGTTTGATAGAGGGAAGTGGCTCCTGCAATCTGCCAGAAAGAAGCCGGGCGGGTGAGTTTTCTTTGCCAGGGAAAAGGGCCGTGGTTTGTGTTCGGGGGCCTGTGGCTGGGAGTGGCCGGCTGGCTCCTGAAAATCCATGATACGCAGGATGGCTCCCAGATGAAAGGTGGCACCAGTGCCCAGTCGGGCTGGATTGATAGAGGCAAGTGTCTCCTGCAATCTGCCAGCCAGGAGATGGGCAGGTCAGTTTTACTTCCAGGGAAAAGGGCCGTGGTTTTTGTTCGGGGGCCTGTGGCTGGGAGTGGCCGGCTGGCTCCTGAAAATCCACGATACGCAGGATGGCTCCCAGATGAAAGGTGGCACCAGTGCCCAGTCGGGCTGGATTGATAGAGGCAAGTGTCTCCTGCAATCTGCCTGCCAGGAGATGGGCAGGTCAGTTTTACTTCCAGGGAAATGGGCCGTAGTATTTGTTTGGGGACCTGTGTCTGGGAGTGACCGGCTGGCTCCTGAAAATCCACGATACGCAGGATGATTCCCAGATGAAAGGTGGCACCAGTGCCGAGTCGGGCTGGTTTGATAGAGGCAAGTGGCTCCTGCAATCTGCCAGCCAGAAGCCGGGAGGGTGATTTTTCTTTGCCAGGGAAAAAGGCCGTGGTTTGTGTTCGGGGACTGTGGCTGGGAGTGGCCGGCTGGCTCCTGAAAATCCACGATACGCAGGATGGTTCCCAGATGAAAGGTGGCACCAGTGCCGAGTCGGGCTGGTTTGATAGTACCAAGTGGTTCCTGCAATCTGCCAGCCAGATGACGGGTAGGTCAGTTTTACTTCCAGGGAAAGGGCCGTGGTTTTTGTTCGGTGGCCTGTGGCTGGGAGTGGCCGGCTGGCTCCTGAAAATCCACGATACGCAGGATGGTTCCCAGATGAAAGGTGGCACCAGTGCCAAGTTGGGCAGGTTTGATATTACCAAGTCGCTGCTGCAATCTGCCAGCCAGATGATGGGCAGGTCAGTTTTACTACCATGGTTAAGGGCCATAGAATATTTTTAGGGACTTGTGGCTGGGAGTGGCCGGCTGGCCCCTTAAAATCCACAATACGCTGGATGGCAACCAGACCCAAAATGGCACCAGTGCCAAGTCGGGCTGGTTTGATAGAGGCAAGTGTCTCCTGCAATCTGCCAGCCAGGAGATGGGCAGGTCAGTTTTACTTCCAGGGAAAATGGCCGTGGGTTATGTTCGGGGGCCTGTGGCTGGGAGTGGCCGGCTGGCTCCTGAAAATCCACGATACGCAGGATGGTTCCCAGATGAAAGGTGGCACCAGTGCCAAGTTGGGCAGGTTTGATATTACCAAGATGCTTCTGCAATGTGCCAGCCAGATGATGGGCAGGTCAGCTTTACTTCCAGGGAATCGGGCCGTAGCTTATTTCAGGGGACTTGTGGCTGGGAGTGGCCGGCTGGCCCCTGAAAATCCACCATACGCTGGATGGCTCCCAGACCCAAGGTGGCACCAGTGCCAAGTCGGGCTGGTTTGATAGAGGGAAGTGGCTCCTGCAATCTGCCAGCCAGAAGCGAGGCTTGTGAGTTTTGTTTGCCAGGGAAAAGGGCCGTGGTTTGTGTTCGGGGGCCTGTGGCTGGGAGTGGCCGGCTGGCTCCTGAAAATCCACGATACGCAGGATGGTTCCCAGATGAAAAGTGGCACCAGTGCAAAGTTGGGCTGGTTTGAGTGAGCCAAGTGGTTCCTGCAATCTGCCAGCCAGAAGATGGGCAGGTCAGTTTTAATTCCAGGGAAAGGGGCGTAATTTTTGTTTGGGGGCCTGAGGCTGGGAGTGGCCCGCTGGCTCCTGAAAATCCACGATACGCAGGATGGTTCCCAGATGAAAGGTGGCACCAGTGCCAAGTTGGCCTGGTTTGAGAGAGACAAGTGGTTCCTGCAATCTGCCAGCCAGAAGATGGGCAGGTCACTTTTAATTCCAGGGAAAGGGGCCGTAGTTTGTGTTTGGGGGCCTGTGGCTGGGAGTGGCCGGCTGGCTCTTGAAAATCCACCATACGCAGGATGGTTCCCAGATGAAAAGTGGCACCAGTGCCCAGTCGGGCTAGTTTGATAGAGGGAAGTGGCTCCTGCAATCTGCCAGCCAGAAGCAGGGCGGGTGAGTTTTCTTTGCCAGGGAAAAGGGCCGTAGTATTTGTTTGGGGACCTGTGGCTGGGAGTGGCCGGCTGGCTCCTGAAAATCCACAATACGCAGGATGGTTCCCAGATGAAAAGTGGCACCAGTGCCCAGTCGGGCTAGTTTGATAGAGGGAAGTGGCTCCTGCAATCTGCCAGCCAGAAGCAGGGCGGGTGAGTTTTCTTTGCCAGGGAAAAAGGGCCATGGTATGTGTTCGGGGGCCTGTAGCAGGGTGTGGCCGGCTGGCTCCTGAATATCCACGATACGCAGGATGGCTCCCAGATGAAAGGTGGCGCCAGTGCCCAGTCGGGCTGGATTGATAGAGGCAAGTGTCTCCTGCAATCTGCCAGCCAGGAGATGGGCAGGTCAGTTTTACTTCCAGGGAAAAGGGCCGTAGTATTTGTTTGGGGACCTGTGTCTGGGAGTGACCGGCTGGCTCCTGAAAATCCACGATACGCAGGATGATTCCCAGATGAAAAGTGGCACCAATGCCGAGTCGGGCTGGTTTGATAGAGGCAAGTGGCTCCTGCAATCGGCCAGCCAGAAGCCGGGAGGGTGATTTTTCTTTGCCAGGGAAAAAGGCCGTGGTTTGTGTTCGGGGGACTGTGGCTGGGAGTGGCCGGCTGGCTCCTGAAAATCCACGATACGCAGGATGGTTCCCAGATGAAAGGTAGCACCAGTGCCGAGTCGGGCTGGTTTGAGAGAGCCAAGTGGTTCCTGCAATCTGCCAGCCAGATGACGGGCAGGTCAGTTTTACTTCCAGGGAAAGGGCCGTGGTTTTTGTTCGGGGGCCTGTGGCTGGGAGTGGCCGGCTGGCTCCTGAAAATCCACGATACGCAGGATGGTTCCCAGATGAAAGGTGGCACCAGTGCCAAGTTGGGCAGGTTTGATAAAACTAAGTCGCTGCTGCAATCTGCCAGCCAGATGATGGGCAGGTCAGTTTTACTACCAGGGAAAAGGGCCGTAGATTATTTTTAGGGACTTGTGGCTGGGAGTGGCCGGCTGGCCCCTGAAAATCCACAATACGCTGGATGGCAACCAGACCCAAAATGGCACCAGTGCCAAGTCGGGCTGGTTTGATAGAGGCAAGTGGCTCCTGCAATCTGCCAGACAGAAGCGGGGTGGTTAGTTTTGTTTTCCAGGGAAAAGTGCCGTAGTTTGTGTTCGGGGGCCTGTGGCTGGGAGTGGCCGGCTGGCTCCTGAAAATCCACAATACGCAGGATGGTTCCCACATGAAAGGTGGCACCAGTGCTGAGCCAGGCAGGTTTGATAGACGCAAGTGGCTCCTGCAATGTGCCAGCCAGTAACGGGCAGGTAAGTCTCACTTCCAGGGAAAAGGGCCGTAGTTTGTGTTTGGGGGCCTGTGGCTGGGAGTTGCCGGCGGGCTCCTGAAAATCCACGATACGCAGGATGATTCCCAGATGAAAGGTGGCACCAGTGCCAAGCTGGGCAGGTTTGATATTAGCAAGTGGCTAATGCAATTTGCCAGCCAGATGATAGGCAGGTCAGTTTTACTTCCAGGGAAAAGGGCCGTAGATTGTTTTAGGGGAAATGTGGTTGGGAGTGGCCGGCTGGCCCCTGAAAATCCACAATACGCTGGATGGCTCCCAGACCCAAGGTGGCACCAGTGCCAAGTCGGGCTGGTTTGATAGAGACAAATGGCTCCTGCAATCTGCCAGCCAGAAGCGGGGCGGGTGAGTTTTGTTTGCCAGGGAAAAGGGCCGTAGTATTTGTTTGGGGACCTGTGGCTGGGAGTGGCCGGCTGGCTCCTGAAAATCCACAATACGCAGGATGGTTCCCAGATGAAAAGAGGCACCAGTGCCGAGTCGGGCTAGTTTGATAGAGGGAAGTGGCTCCTGCAATCTGCCAGCCAGATGACGGGCAGGTGAGTTTTCTTTGGCAGGGAAAAGGGCCGTGGTATGTGTTCGGGGGCCTGTGGCAGGGAGTGGCCGGCTGGCTCCTGAAAATCCACGATACGCAGGATGGATCCCAGATGAAAGGTGGCACCAGTGCCAAGTCGGGCTGGTTTGATAGAGGCAAGTGGCTCCTGCAATCGGCCAGTCAGAAGCCGGGCGGGTGAGTTTTCTTTGCCAGGGACAAGGGCCGTGGTTTGTGTTCGGGGGCCTGTGGCTGGGAGTGGCCGGCTTGCTCCTGAAAATCCACGATACGCAGGATGGCTCCCAGATGAAACGTGGCACCAGTGCCGAGTCGGGCTGGATTGATAGAGGCAAGTGTCTCCTGCAATCTGCCAGCCAGGAGATGGGCAGGTCAGTTTTACTTCCAGGGAAAATGGCCGTGGGTTATGTTCGGGGGCCTGTGGCTGGGAGTGGCCGGCTGGCTCCTGAAAATCCAAGATACGCAGGATGGTTCCCAGATGAAAGGTGGCACCAGTGCCAAGTTGGGCAGGTTTGATATTAGCAAGTGGCTGCTGCAATGTGCCAGCCAGATGATGGGCAGGTCAGCTTTACTTCCAGGGAATAGGGCCGTAGCTTATTTTAGGGGACTTGCGGCTGGGAGTGGCCAGCTGGCCCCTGAAAATCCACGATACGCTGGATGGCTCCCAGACCCAAGGTGGCACCAGTGCCAAGTCGGGCTGGTTTGATAGAGGCAAGCTGCTCCTGCAATCTGCCAGCCAGATGATGGGCAGGTCAGTTTTCGTTCCAGGGAAAAGGGCCGTAGTATTTGTTTGGGGACCTGTGGCTGGGAGTGGCCGGCTGGATCCTGAAAATCCACGATACGCAGGATGGTTCCCAGATGAAAGGTGGCACCAGTGCCAAGTTGGGCTGGTTTGATATTACCAAGTCGCTCCTGCAATCTGCCAGCCAGATGATGGGCAGGTCAGTTTTCGTTCCAGGGAAAAGGGCCGTAGTATTTGTTTGGGGACCTGTGGCTGGGAGTGGCCGGCTGGATCCCGAAAATCCACGATACGCTGGATGGTTCCCAGATGAAATGTGGCACCAGTGCCGAGTCGGGCTGGATTGATAGAGGCAAGTGTCTCCTGCAATCTGCCAGCCAGGAGATGGGCAGGTCAGTTTTACTTCCAGGGAAAAGGGCCGTAGTATTTGTTTGGGGACCTGTGGCTGGGAGTGACCGGCTGGCTCCTGCAAATCCACGATACGCAGGATGATTCCCAGATGAAAGGTGGCACCAGTGCCGAGTCGGGCTGGTTTGATAGAGGCAAGTGGCTCCTGCAATCGGCCTGCCAGAAGCCGGGAGGGTGATTTTTCTTTGCCAGGGGAAAGGGCCGTGGTTTGTGTTCGGGGGCCTGTGGCTGGGAGTGGCCGGCTGGCTCCTGAAAATCCACGATACGCAGGATGGTTCCCAGATGAAAGGTGGCACCAGTGCCGAGTCGGGCTGGTTTGAGAGAGCCACGTGGTTCCTGCAATCTGCCAGCCAGATGACGGGCAGGTCAGTTTTACTTCCAGGGAAAGGGCCGTGGTTTTCGTTCGGGGGCCTGTGGCTGGGAGTGGCCGGCTGGCTCCTGAAAATCCACAATACGCAGGATGGTTCCCAGATGAAAGGTGGCACCAGTGCGATGTTGGGCAGGTTTGATATTATCAAGTGGCTGCTGCAATCTGCCAGCCAGATGATGGGCAGGTCAGTTTTCGTTCCAGGGAAAAGGGCCGTAGTATTTGTTTGGGGACCTGTGGCTGGGAGTGGCCGGCTGGATCCCGAAAATCCACGATACGCTGGATGGTTCCCAGATGAAATGTGGCACCAGTGCCGAGTCGGGCTGGATTGATAGAGGCAAGTGTCTCCTGCAATCTGCCAGCCAGGAGATGGGCAGGTCAGTTTTACTTCCAGGGAAAAGGGCCGTAGTATTTGTTTGGGGACCTGTGGCTGGGAGTGACCGGCTGGCTCCTGCAAATCCACGATACGCAGGATGATTCCCAGATGAAAGGTGGCACCAGTGCCGAGTCGGGCTGGTTTGATAGAGGCAAGTGGCTCCTGCAATCGGCCTGCCAGAAGCCGGGAGGGTGATTTTTCTTTGCCAGGGAAAAGGGCCGTGGTTTGTGTTCGGGGGCCTGTGGCTGGGAGTGGCCGGCTGGCTCCTGAAAATCCACGATACGCAGGATGGTTCCCAGATGAAAGGTGGCACCAGTGCCGAGTCGGGCTGGTTTGAGAGAGCCACGTGGTTCCTGCAATCTGCCAGCCAGATGACGGGCAGGTCAGTTTTACTTCCAGGGAAAGGGCCGTGGTTTTCGTTCGGGGGCCTGTGGCTGGGAGTGGCCGGCTGGCTCCTGAAAATCCACAATACGCAGGATGGTTCCCAGATGAAAGGTGGCACCAGTGCGATGTTGGGCAGGTTTGATATTATCAAGTGGCTGCTGCAATGTGCCAGCCAGATGATGGGCAGGTCAGTTATACTTCCAGGGAAAAGGGCCGTAGATTGTTTTTGGGGACTTGTGGCTGGGAGTGGCCGGCTGGCCCCTGAAAATCCACAATACGCTGGATGGCTCTCAGACCCAAGGTTGCACCAGTGCCAAGTCGGGCTGGTTTGAAAGAGGCAAGTGGCTCCTGCAATCTGCCAGCCAGAAGCGGGGCGGGTGAGTTTTGTTTGCCAGGGAAAAGGGCCGTAGTGTTTGTTTGGGGACCTGTGGCTTGGAGTGGCCGGCTGGCTCCTATAAATCCACGATACGCAGGATGGTTCCCAGATGAAAGGTGGCACCAGTGCCAAGTCGGGCTGGTTTGATAGAGGCAAGTGGCTCCTGCAATCGGCCAGCCAGAAGAAGGGCGGGTCAGTTTTAATTCCAGGGAAAGGGGCGTAATTGGTGTTTGGGGGCCTGTGGCTGGGAGTGGCCGGCTGGCTCCTGAAAATCCATGATACGCAGGATGGTTCCCAGATGAAAGGTGGCACCAGTGCCAAGTCGGGCTGGTTAGATAGTACCAAGTGGCTCCTGCAATCTGCCAGCCAGAAGATGGACAGGTCAGTTTTAATTCCAGGGAAAAGGGCCGTAGTATTTGTTTGGGGACCTGTGGCTGGGAGTGGCCGGCTGGCTCCTGAAAATCCACAATACGCAGGATGGTTCCCAGATGAAAAGTGGCACCAGTGCCGAGTCGGGCTGGTTTGATAGAGGCAAGCTGCTCCTGCAATCTGCCAGCCAGAAGCTGGGCGGGTGAGTTTTCTTTGCCAGGGAAAAGGGCCGTGGTTTGTGTTCGGGGGCCTGTGGCTGGGAGTGGCCGGATGGCTCCTGAAAATCCACGATACTCAGGATGGTTCCCAGACCCAAGGTGGCACCAGTGCCAAGTCGGGCTGGTTTGATAGAGGCAAGTGGCTCCTGCAATCTGCCAGCCAGAAGCGGGGCGGGTGAGTTTTTTTTGCCAGGGAAAAGGGCCGTGGTTTTTGTTCGGGGGCCTGTGGCTGGGAGTGGCCGGCTGGCTCCTGAAAATCCACGATACGCAGGATGGTTCCCAGATGAAAAGTGCCAGCAGTGCCAAGTCGGGCTGGTTAGATAGTACCAAGTGGCTCCTGCAATCTGCTAGCCAGAAGATCTGCAGGTCTGTTTTAATTCCAGGGAAAAGGGCCGTAGTATTTGTTTGGGGACCTGTGGCTGGGAGTGGCCGGCTAGCTCCTGAAAATCCACAATACGCAGGATGGTTCCCAGATGAAAAGTGGCACCAGTGCCGAGTCGGGCTGGTTTGATAGAGGGAAGTGGCTCCGGCAATCTGCCAGCCAGAAGCAGGGCAGGTGAGTTTTCTTTGGCAGGGAAAAGGGCCGTGGTTTGTGTTCGGGGGCCTGTGGCTGGGAGTGGCCGGCTGGCTCCTGAAAATCCACGATACGCAGGATGGCTCCCAGATGAAACGTGGCACCAGTGCCGAGTCGGGCTGGATTGATAGAGGCAAGTGTCTCCTGCAATGTGCCAGCCAGTAACGGGCAGGTAAGTCTCACTTCCAGGGAAAAGGGCCGTAGTTTGTGTTTGGGGGCCTGTGGCTGGGAGTTGCCGGCGGGCTCCTGAAAATCCACGATACGCAGGATGATTCCCAGATGAAAGGTGGCACCAGTGCCAAGCTGGGCAGGTTTGATATTAGCAAGTGGCTAATGCAATTTGCCAGCCAGATGATAGGCAGGTCAGTTTTACTTCCAGGGAAAAGGGCCGTAGATTTTTTTAGGGGAAATGTGGTTGGGAGTGGCCGGCTGGCCCCTGAAAATCCACAATACGCTGGATGGCTCCCAGACCCAAGGTGGCACCAGTGCCAAGTCGGGCTGGTTTGATAGAGACAAATGGCTCCTGCAATCTGCCAGCCAGAAGCGGGGCGGGTGAGTTTTGTTTGCCAGGGAAAAGGGCCGTAGTATTTGTTTGGGGACCTGTGGCTGGGAGTGGCCGGCTGGCTCCTGAAAATCCACAATACGCAGGATGGTTCCCAGATGAAAAGAGGCACCAGTGCCGAGTCGGGCTAGTTTGATAGAGGGAAGTGGCTCCTGCAATCTGCCAGCCAGATGACGGGCAGGTGAGTTTTCTTTGGCAGGGAAAAGGGCCGTGGTATGTGTTCGGGGGCCTGTGGCAGGGAGTGGCCGGCTGGCTCCTGAAAATCCACGATACGCAGGATGGATCCCAGATGAAAGGTGGCACCAGTGCCAAGTCGGGCTGGTTTGATAGAGGCAAGCTGCTCCTGCAATCGGCCAGTCAGAAGCCGGGCGGGTGAGTTTTCTTTGCCAGGGACAAGGGCCGTGGTTTGTGTTCGGGGGCCTGTGGCTGGGAGTGGCCGGCTTGCTCCTGAAAATCCACGATACGCAGGATGGCTCCCAGATGAAACGTGGCACCAGTGCCGAGTCGGGCTGGATTGATAGAGGCAAGTGTCTCCTGCAATCTGCCAGCCAGGAGATGGGCAGGTCAGTTTTACTTCCAGGGAAAATGGCCGTGGGTTATGTTCGGGGGCCTGTGGCTGGGAGTGGCCGGCTGGCTCCTGAAAATCCAAGATACGCAGGATGGTTCCCAGATGAAAGGTGGCACCAGTGCCAAGTTGGGCAGGTTTGATATTAGCAAGTGGCTGCTGCAATGTGCCAGCCAGATGATGGGCAGGTCAGCTTTACTTCCAGGGAATAGGGCCGTAGCTTATTTTAGGGGACTTGCGGCTGGGAGTGGCCAGCTGGCCCCTGAAAATCCACGATACGCTGGATGGCTCCCAGATGAAAGGTGGCACCAGTGCCAAGTCGGGCTGGTTTGATAGAGGCAAGCTGCTCCTGCAATCTGCCAGCCAGATGATGGGCAGGTCAGTTTTCGTTCCAGGGAAAAGGGCCGTAGTATTTGTTTGGGGACCTGTGGCTGGGAGTGGCCGGCTGGCTCCTGAAAATCCACGATACGCAGGATGGTTCCCAGATGAAAGGTGGCACCAGTGCCAAGTTGGGCTGGTTTGATATTACCAAGTCGCTCCTGCAATCTGCCAGCCAGATGATGGCCAGGTCAGTTTTCGTTCCAGGGAAAAGGGCCGTAGTATTTGTTTGGGGACCTGTGGCTGGGAGTGGCCGGCTGGATCCCGAAAATCCACGATACGCTGGATGGTTCCCAGATGAAATGTGGCACCAGTGCCGAGTCGGGCTGGATTGATAGAGGCAAGTGTCTCCTGCAATCTGCCAGCCAGGAGATGGGCAGGTCAGTTTTACTTCCAGGGAAAAGGGCCGTAGTATTTGTTTGGGGACCTGTGGCTGGGAGTGACCGGCTGGCTCCTGCAAATCCACGATACGCAGGATGATTCCCAGATGAAAGGTGGCACCAGTGCCGAGTCGGGCTGGTTTGATAGAGGCAAGTGGCTCCTGCAATCGGCCTGCCAGAAGCCGGGAGGGTGATTTTTCTTTGCCAGGGAAAAGGGCCGTGGTTTGTGTTCGGGGGCCTGTGGCTGGGAGTGGCCGGCTGGCTCCTGAAAATCCACGATACGCAGGATGGTTCCCAGATGAAAGGTGGCACCAGTGCCGAGTCGGGCTGGTTTGAGAGAGCCACGTGGTTCCTGCAATCTGCCAGCCAGATGACGGGCAGGTCAGTTTTACTTCCAGGGAAAGGGCCGTGGTTTTCGTTCGGGGGCCTGTGGCTGGGAGTGGCCGGCTGGCTCCTGAAAATCCACAATACGCAGGATGGTTCCCAGATGAAAGGTGGCACCAGTGCGATGTTGGGCAGGTTTGATATTATCAAGTGGCTGCTGCAATGTGCCAGCCAGATGATGGGCAGGTCAGTTATACTTCCAGGGAAAAGGGCCGTAGATTGTTTTTGGGGACTTGTGGCTGGGAGTGGCCGGCTGGCCCCTGAAAATCCACAATACGCTGGATGGCTCTCAGACCCAAGGTGGCACCAGTGCCAAGTCGGGCTGGTTTGATAGAGGCAAGTGGCTCCTGCAATCTGCCAGCCAGAAGCGGGGCGGGTGAGTTTTGTTTGCCAGGGAAAAGGGCCGTAGTGTTTGTTTGGGGACCTGTGGCTTGGAGTGGCCGGCTGGCTCCTATAAATCCACGATACGCAGGATGGTTCCCAGATGAAAGGTGGCACCAGTGCCAAGTCGGGCTGGTTTGATAGAGGCAAGTGGCTCCTGCAATCGGCCAGCCAGAAGAAGGGCGGGTCAGTTTTAATTCCAGGGAAAGGGGCGTAATTGGTGTTTGGGGGCCTGTGGCTGGGAGTGGCCGGCTGGCTCCTGAAAATCCATGATACGCAGGATGGTTCCCAGATGAAAAGTGGCAGCAGTGCCAAGTCGGGCTGGTTAGATAGTACCAAGTGGCTCCTGCAATCTGCCAGCCAGAAGATGGACAGGTCAGTTTTAATTCCAGGGAAAAGGGCCGTAGTATTTGTTTGGGGACCTGTGGCTGGGAGTGGCCGGCTGGCTCCTGAAAATCCACAATACGCAGGATGGTTCCCAGATGAAAAGTGGCACCAGTGCCGAGTCGGGCTGGTTTGATAGAGGCAAGCTGCTCCTGCAATCTGCCAGCCAGAAGCTGGGCGGGTGAGTTTTCTTTGCCAGGGAAAAGGGCCGTGGTTTGTGTTCGGGGGCCTGTGGCTGGGAGTGGCCGGATGGCTCCTGAAAATCCACGATACTCAGGATGGTTCCCAGACCCAAGGTGGCACCAGTGCCAAGTCGGGCTGGTTTGATAGAGGCAAGTGGCTCCTGCAATCTGCCAGCCAGAAGCGGGGCGGGTGAGTTTTTTTTGCCAGGGAAAAGGGCCGTGGTTTTTGTTCGGGGGCCTGTGGCTGGGAGTGGCCGGCTGGCTCCTGAAAATCCACGATACGCAGGATGGTTCCCAGATGAAAAGTGCCAGCAGTGCGAAGTCGGGCTGGTTAGATAGTACCAAGTGGCTCCTGCAATCTGCCAGCCAGAAGATCTGCAGGTCTGTTTTAATTCCAGGGAAAAGGGCCGTAGTATTTGTTTGGGGACCTGTGGCTGGGAGTGGCCGGCTAGCTCCTGAAAATCCACAATACGCAGGATGGTTCCCAGATGAAAAGTGGCACCAGTGCCGAGTCGGGCTGGTTTGATAGAGGGAAGTGGCTCCGGCAATCTGCCAGCCAGAAGCAGGGCAGGTGAGTTTTCTTTGGCAGGGAAAAGGGCCGTGGTTTGTGTTCGGGGGCCTGTGGCTGGGAGTGGCCGGCTGGCTCCTGAAAATCCACGATACGCAGGATGGTTCCCAGATGAAAGGTGGCACCAGTGCCAAGTCGGGCTGGTTTGATAGAGGCAAGTGGCTCCTGCAATCGGCCAGCCAGAAGCCGGGCGGGTGAGTTTTCTTTGCCAGGGAAAAGGGCCGTGGTTTGTGTTCGGGGGCCTGTGGCTGGGAGTGGCCGGCTGGCTCCTGAAAATCCACCATACGCAGGATGGCTCCCAGATGAAAGGTGGCACCAGTGCCCAGTCGGGCTGGATTGATAGAGGCAAGTGTCTCCTGCAATCTGCCAGCTAGGAGATGGGCAGGTCAGTTTTACTTCCAGGGAAAAGGGCTGTAGTATTTGTTTGGGGACCTGTGTTTGGGATTGACCGGCTAGCTCCTGAAAATCCACGATACGCATGATGATTCCCAGATGAAAGGTGGCACCAGTGCCGAGTCGGGCTGGTTTGATAGAGGGAAGTGGCTCCTGCAATCTGCCAGCCAGAAGCGGGGCTTGTGAGTTTTGTTTGCCAGGGAAAAGGGCCGTGGTTTGTGTTCGGGGGCCTGTGGCTGGGAGTGGCCGGCTGGCTCCTGAAAATCCACGATACGCAGGATGGTTCCCAGATGAAAGGTGGCACCAGTGCCAAGTTGGGCTGCTTTGAGAGAGCCAAGTGGTTCCTGCAATCTGCCAGCCAGAAGATGGGCAGGTCAGTTTTAATTCCAGGGAAAGGGGCGTAATTTGTGTTTGGGGGCCTGTGGCTGGGTGTGGCCGGCTGGCTCCTGAAAATCCACGATACGCAGGATGGTTCCCAGATGAAAGGTGGCAGCAGTGCCAAGTTGGGCAGGTTTGATATTACCAAGTAGCTGCTGCAATCTGCCAGCCAGATGATGGGCAGGTCAGTTTTACTTCCCGGAAAAAGGGCCGTAGATTATTTTTGGGGACTTGTGGCTGGGATTGTCCGGCTGGCCCCTGAAAATCCACAATACGCTGGATGGCTCCCAGACCCAAAATTGCACCAGTGCCAAGTCGGGCTGGTTGGATAGAGGCAAGTGGCTCCTGCAATCTGCCAGACAGAAGTGGGGTGGTTAAGTTTTGTTTGCCAGGGAAAAGGGCCAAGGTTTGTGTTCGGGGGCCTGTGGCTGGGAGTGGCAGGCTGGCTCCTGAAATCCACGATACGCTGGATGGTTCCTAGATGAAAGGTGGTACCAGTGCAAAGTCGGGCTGGTTAGATAGTACCAAGTGGCTCCTGCAATCTGCCAGCCAGAAGATGGGAAGGTCTGTTTTAATTCCAGGGAAAAGGGCCGTAGTATTTGTTTGGGGAGATGTGGCTGGGAGTGGCCGGCTGGCTCCTGAAAATCCACAATACGCAGGATGGTTCCCAGATGAAAAGTGGCACCAGTGCCGAGTCGGGCTGGTTTGATAGAGGGAAGTGGCTCCTGCAATCTGCCAGCTAAAAGCAGGGCGGGTGAGTTTTCTTCGGCAGGGAAAAGGGCCATGGTATGTGTTCGGGGGCCTGTGGCTGGGAGTGGCCGGCTGGCTCCTGAAAATCCACGATACGCAGGATGGCTCCCAGATGAAAGGTGGCACCAGTGCCCAGTCGTGCTGGATTGATAGAGGCAAGTGTCTTCTGCAATCTGCCAGCCAGGAGATGGGCAGGTCAGTTTTAATTCCAGGGAAAAGGGCCGTAGTATTTGTTTGGGGACCTGTGTCTGGGAGTGACCGGCTGGCTCCGGAAAATCCACGATACGCAGGATGGTTCCCAGATGAAAGGTGGCACCAGTGCCGAGTCGGGCTGGTTTGATAGAGGCAAGTGGCTCCTGCAATCGGCCTGCCAGAAGCCGGGAGGGTGATTTTTCTTTGCCAGGGAAAAGGGCCGTGGTTTGTGTTCGGGGGCCTGTGGCTGGGAGTGGCCGGCTGGCTCCTGAAAATCCACGATACGCAGGATGGTTCCCAGATGAAAGGTGGCACCAGTGCCGAGTCGGGCTGGTTTGAGAGAGCCAAGTGGTTCCTGCAATCTGCCAGCCAGATGACGGGCAGGTCAGTTTTACTTCCAGGGAAAGGTCCGTGGTTTTTGTTCGGGGGCCTGTGGCTGGGAGTGGCCGGCTGGCTCCTGAAAATCCACGATACGCAGGATGGTTCCCAGATGAAAAGTGCCAGCAGTGCGAAGTCGGGCTGGTTAGATAGTACCAAGTGGCTCCTGCAATCTGCCAGCCAGAAGATCTGCAGGTCTGTTTTAATTCCAGGGAAAAGGGCCGTAGTATTTGTTTGGGGACCTGTGGCTGGGAGTGGCCGGCTAGCTCCTGAAAATCCACAATACGCAGGATGGTTCCCAGATGAAAAGTGGCACCAGTGCCGAGTCGGGCTGGTTTGATAGAGGGAAGTGGCTCCGGCAATCTGCCAGCCAGAAGCAGGGCAGGTGAGTTTTCTTTGGCAGGGAAAAGGGCCGTGGTTTGTGTTCGGGGGCCTGTGGCTGGGAGTGGCCGGCTGGCTCCTGAAAATCCACGATACGCAGGATGGTTCCCAGATGAAAGGTGGCACCAGTGCCAAGTCGGGCTGGTTTGATAGAGGCAAGTGGCTCCTGCAATCGGCCAGCCAGAAGCCGGGCGGGTGAGTTTTCTTTGCCAGGGAAAAGGGCCGTGGTTTGTGTTCGGGGGCCTGTGGCTGGGAGTGGCCGGCTGGCTCCTGAAAATCCACCATACGCAGGATGGCTCCCAGATGAAAGGTGGCACCAGTGCCCAGTCGGGCTGGATTGATAGAGGCAAGTGTCTCCTGCAATCTGCCAGCTAGGAGATGGGCAGGTCAGTTTTACTTCCAGGGAAAAGGGCTGTAGTATTTGTTTGGGGACCTGTGTTTGGGATTGACCGGCTAGCTCCTGAAAATCCACGATACGCATGATGATTCCCAGATGAAAGGTGGCACCAGTGCCGAGTCGGGCTGGTTTGATAGAGGGAAGTGGCTCCTGCAATCTGCCAGCCAGAAGCGGGGCTTGTGAGTTTTGTTTGCCAGGGAAAAGGGCCGTGGTTTGTGTTCGGGGGCCTGTGGCTGGGAGTGGCCGGCTGGCTCCTGAAAATCCACGATACGCAGGATGGTTCCCAGATGAAAGGTGGCACCAGTGCCAAGTTGGCCTGGTTTGAGAGAGCCAAGTGGTTCCTGCAATCTGCCAGCCAGAAGATGGGCAGGTCAGTTTTAATTCCAGGGAAAGGGGCGTAATTTGTGTTTGGGGTCCTGTGGCTGGGTGTGGCCGGCTGGCTCCTGAAAATCCACGATACGCAGGATGGTTCCCAGATGAAAGGTGGCAGCAGTGCCAAGTTGGGCAGGTTTGATATTACCAAGTAGCTGCTGCAATCTGCCAGCCAGATGATGGGCAGGTCAGTTTTACTTCCCGGAAAAAGGGCCGTAGATTATTTTTGGGGACTTGTGGCTGGGATTGTCCGGCTGGCCCCTGAAAATCCACAATACGCTGGATGGCTCCCAGACCCAAAATTGCACCAGTGCCAAGTCGGGCTGGTTGGATAGAGGCAAGTGGCTCCTGCAATCTGCCAGACAGAAGTGGGGTGGTTAAGTTTTGTTTGCCAGGGAAAAGGGCCAAGGTTTGTGTTCGGGGGCCTGTGGCTGGGAGTGGCAGGCTGGCTCCTGAAATCCACGATACGCTGGATGGTTCCTAGATGAAAGGTGGTACCAGTGCAAAGTCGGGCTGGTTAGATAGTACCAAGTGGCTCCTGCAATCTGCCAGCCAGAAGATGGGAAGGTCTGTTTTAATTCCAGGGAAAAGGGCCGTAGTATTTGTTTGGGGAGATGTGGCTGGGAGTGGCCGGCTGGCTCCTGAAAATCCACAATACGCAGGATGGTTCCCAGATGAAAAGTGGCACCAGTGCCGAGTCGGGCTGGTTTGATAGAGGGAAGTGGCTCCTGCAATCTGCCAGCTAAAAGCAGGGCGGGTGAGTTTTCTTCGGCAGGGAAAAGGGCCGTGGTATGTGTTCGGGGGCCTGTGGCTGGGAGTGGCCGGCTGGCTCCTGAAAATCCACGATACGCAGGATGGCTCCCAGATGAAAGGTGGCACCAGTGCCCAGTCGTGCTGGATTGATAGAGGCAAGTGTCTTCTGCAATCTGCCAGCCAGGAGATGGGCAGGTCAGTTTTAATTCCAGGGAAAAGGGCCGTAGTATTTGTTTGGGGACCTGTGTCTGGGAGTGACCGGCTGGCTCCGGAAAATCCACGATACGCAGGATGGTTCCCAGATGAAAGGTGGCACCAGTGCCGAGTCGGGCTGGTTTGATAGAGGCAAGTGGCTCCTGCAATCGGCCTGCCAGAAGCCGGGAGGGTGATTTTTCTTTGCCAGGGAAAAGGGCCGTGGTTTGTGTTCGGGGGCCTGTGGCTGGGAGTGGCCGGCTGGCTCCTGAAAATCCACGATACGCAGGATGGTTCCCAGATGAAAGGTGGCACCAGTGCCGAGTCGGGCTGGTTTGAGAGAGCCAAGTGGTTCCTGCAATCTGCCAGCCAGATGACGGGCAGGTCAGTTTTACTTCCAGGGAAAGGTCCGTGGTTTTTGTTCGGGGGCCTGTGGCTGGGAGTGGCCGGCTGGCTCCTGAAAATCCACGATACGCAGGATGGTTCCCAGATGAAAAGTGCCAGCAGTGCCAAGTCGGGCTGGTTAGATAGTACCAAGTGGCTCCTGCAATCTGCCAGCCAGAAGATCTGCAGGTCTGTTTTAATTCCAGGGAAAAGGGCCGTAGTATTTGTTTGGGGACCTGTGGCTGGGAGTGGCCGGCTAGCTCCTGAAAATCCACAATACGCAGGATGGTTCCCAGATGAAAAGTGGCACCAGTGCCGAGTCGGGCTGGTTTGATAGAGGGAAGTGGCTCCGGCAATCTGCCAGCCAGAAGCAGGGCAGGTGAGTTTTCTTTGGCAGGGAAAAGGGCCGTGGTTTGTGTTCGGGGGCCTGTGGCTGGGAGTGGCCGGCTGGCTCCTGAAAATCCACGATACGCAGGATGGTTCCCAGATGAAAGGTGGCACCAGTGCGGAGTCGGGCTGGTTTGATAGAGGCAAGTGGCTCCTGCAATCGGCCAGCCAGAAGCCGGGCGGGTGAGTTTTCTTTGCCAGGGAAAAGGGCCGTGGTTTGTGTTCGGGGGCCTGTGGCTGGGAGTGGCCGGCTGGCTCCTGAAAATCCACCATACGCAGGATGGCTCCCAGATGAAAGGTGGCACCAGTGCCCAGTCGGGCTGGATTGATAGAGGCAAGTGTCTCCTGCAATCTGCCAGCTAGGAGATGGGCAGGTCAGTTTTACTTCCAGGGAAAAGGGCTGTAGTATTTGTTTGGGGACCTGTGTTTGGGATTGACCGGCTAGCTCCTGAAAATCCACGATACGCATGATGATTCCCAGATGAAAGGTGGCACCAGTGCCGAGTCGGGCTGGTTTGATAGAGGGAAGTGGCTCCTGCAATCTGCAAGCCAGAAGCGGGGCTTGTGAGTTTTGTTTGCCAGGGAAAAGGGCCGTGGTTTGTGTTCGGGGGCCTGTGGCTGGGAGTGGCCGGCTGGCTCCTGAAAATCCACGATACGCAGGATGGTTCCCAGATGAAAGGTGGCACCAGTGCCAAGTTGGGCTGCTTTGAGAGAGCCAAGTGGTTCCTGCAATCTGCCAGCCAGAAGATGGGCAGGTCAGTTTTAATTCCAGGGAAAGGGGCGTAATTTGTGTTTGGGGGCCTGTGGCTGGGTGTGGCCGGCTGGCTCCTGAAAATCCACGATACGCAGGATGGTTCCCAGATGAAAGGTGGCAGCAGTGCCAAGTTGGGCAGGTTTGATATTACCAAGTAGCTGCTGCAATCTGCCAGCCAGATGATGGGCAGGTCAGTTTTACTTCCAGGAAAAAGGGCCGTAGATTATTTTTGGGGACTTGTGGCTGGGATTGTCCGGCTGGCCCCTGAAAATCCACAATACGCTGGATGGCTCCCAGACCCAAAATTGCACCAGTGCCAAGTCGGGCTGGTTGGATAGAGGCAAGTGGCTCCTGCAATCTGCCAGACAGAAGTGGGGTGGTTAAGTTTTGTTTGCCAGGGAAAAGGGCCAAGGTTTGTGTTCGGGGGCCTGTGGCTGGGAGTGGCAGGCTGGCTCCTGAAATCCACGATACGCTGGATGGTTCCTAGATGAAAGGTGGTACCAGTGCAAAGTCGGGCTGGTTAGATAGTACCAAGTGGCTCCTGCAATCTGCCAGCCAGAAGATGGGAAGGTCTGTTTTAATTCCAGGGAAAAGGGCCGTAGTATTTGTTTGGGGAGATGTGGCTGGGAGTGGCCGGCTGGCTCCTGAAAATCCACAATACGCAGGATGGTTCCCAGATGAAAAGTGGCACCAGTGCCGAGTCGGGCTGGTTTGATAGAGGGAAGTGGCTCCTGCAATCTGCCAGCTAAAAGCAGGGCGGGTGAGTTTTCTTTGGCAGGGAAAAGGGCCGTGGTATGTGTTCGGGGGCCTGTGGTTTGGAGTGGCCGGCTGGCTCCTGAAAATCCACGATACGCAGGATGGCTCCCAGATGAAAGGTGGCACCAGTGCCCAGTCGTGCTGGATTGATAGAGGCAAGTGTCTTCTGCAATCTGCCAGCCAGGAGATGGGCAGGTCAGTTTTAATTCCAGGGAAAAGGGCCGTAGTATTTGTTTGGGGACCTGTGTCTGGGAGTGACCCGCTGGCTCCGGAAAATCCACGATACGCAGGATGAATCCCAGATGAAAGGTGGCACCAGTGCCGAGTCGGGCTGGTTTGATAGAGGCAAGTGGCTCCTGCAATCGGCCTGCCAGAAGCCGGGAGGGTGATTTTTCTTTGCCAGGGAAAAGGGCCGTGGTTTGTGTTCGGGGGCCTGTGGCTGGGAGTGGCCGGCTGGCTCCTGAAAATCCACGATACGCAGGATGGTTCCCAGATGAAAGGTGGCACCAGTGCCGAGTCGGGCTGGTTTGAGAGAGCCAAGTGGTTCCTGCAATCTGCCAGCCAGATGACGGGCAGGTCAGTTTTACTTCCAGGGAAAGGACCGTGGTTTTTGTTCGGGGGCCTGTGGCTGGGAGTGGCCGGCTGGCTCCTGAAAATCCACGATACGCAGGATGGTTCCCAGATAAACGGTGGCACCAGTGCCAAGTCGGGCTGGTTTGATAGAGGCAAGTGGCTCCTGCAATCGGCCAGCCAGAAGCCGGGCGGGTCAGTTTTAATTCCAGGGAATGGGGCGTAATTTGTGTTTGGGGCCCTGTGGCTGGGAGTGGCCGGCTGGCTCCTGAAAATCCATGATACGCAGGATGGTTCCCAGATGAAAAGTGGCACCAGTGCCAAGTCGGGCTGGTTAGATAGTACCAAGTGGCTCCTGCAATCTGCCAGCCAGAAGATGGACATGTCAGTTTTAATTCCAGGGAAAAGGGCCGTAGTATTTGTTTGGGGACCTGTGCCTGGGAGTGGCCGGCTGGCTCCTCAAAATCCACAATACGCAGGATGGTTCCCAGATGAAAAGTGGCACCAGTGCCGAGTCGGGCTGGTTTGATAGAGGGACGTGGCTTCTGCAATCTGCCAGCCAGAAGCAGGGCGGGTGAGTATTCTTTGCCAGGGAAAAGGGCCGTGGTATGTGTTCGGGGGCCTGTGGCTGGGAGTGGCCGGCTGGCTCCTGAAAATCCACGATACGCAGGATGGTTCCCAGATGAAAGGTGGCACCAGTGCCCAGTCGGGCTGGTTTGATAGAGCCAAGTGTCTCTTGCAATCTGCCAGCCAGAAGCCGGGCGGGCGAGTTTTTTTGCTTAGGAAAAGGGCCGTGGATTATGTTCGGTGGCCTGTGGCTGGGAGTGGCCGGCTGGCTCCTGAAAATCCACGATACGCAGGATGGTTCCCAGATGAAAGGTGGCACCAGTGCCGAGTCGGGCTGGTTTGATAGAGCCAAGTGGCTCCTGCAATCTGCCAGCCAGAAGCGGGGTGAGTGAGTTTTATTTTCCTAGGAAACGGGTCGTGGTTTGTTTTCGGGGGCCTGCGGCTGGGAGTGGCCGGCTGGCTCCTGAAAATCCACGTTACGCAGGATGGTTCCCAGATGAAAGGTGGCACCAGTGCCAAGTCGGGCTGGTTTGATAGTACCAAGTGGGTCCTGCAATCTGACAGCCAGAAGATGGGCAGGTCAGTTTTACTTCCAGGGTAATGGGCCGTAGATTGTGTTGGGGTCCTGTGGCTGGGAGTGGCCGGCTGGCTCCTGAAAATCCACGATACGCAGGATGGTTCCCAGATGAAAGGTGCCACCAGTGCAAAGTCGGGCTGGTTTGAGAGAGGCATGTAGATCCTGCAATCTGCCAGCCAGAAGTGGGCCGGGTTAGTTTTGTTTACCCGAGAAAAGGGCCGTGGTTTTTGTTCGCTGGCCTGTGGCTGGGAGTGGCCAGCTGGCTCGTAAAAATCCACGCCAACCAGGATGGTTCCCAGATGAAAGGTGGCACCAGTGCCAAGTCGGGATGGTTTGATAGAGCCAAGTAGCTCCTGCAATCTGCCAACCAGAAGATGGGCACGTCAGTTTTACTTCCAGGGAAAAGTGCAGTACTTTCTGTTTGAGGGCCTCTGGCTGGGAGTGGCCGGCTGGCTCCTGAAAATCCACGATACACAGGATGGTTCCCAGATGAAAGGTGGCACCAGTGCCGAGTCGGGCTGGTTTGATAGAGCCAAGTGGCTCCTGCAATCTGCCAGGCAGAAGCGGGGTGGGTGAGTTTTGTTTGCCAGGGAAAAAGGGTCGTGGTTTGTTTTCCGGGGCCTGTGGCTTGGAGTGGCCGGCTGGCTCCTGAAAATCCATGATATGAAGGATGGTTCCCAGATGAAAGGTGGCACCAGTGCCAAGTCGGGCGGGTTTCATAGAGCCAAGTGGCTCCTGCAATCTGCCAGCCAGAAGATGGGCAGGTCAGTTTTACTTCCGGGGAAAAGCACCATATTTTGTGTTTGGGGGCCTGTGGCTGGGAGTGGCCGGCTGGCTCCTGAAAATCCACGATACACAGGATGATTCCCAGATGAAAGGTGGCACCAGTGCCGAGTCGGGCTGGATTGATAGAGGCAAGTGGCTCCTGCAATCTGCCAGCCAGAAGCGGGGCTTGTGAGTTTTGTTTGCCAGGGAAAAGGGCCGTGGTTTGTGTTCGGGGGCCTGTGGCTGGGAGTGGCCGGCTGGCTCCTGAAAATCCACGATACGCAGGATGGTTCCCAGATGAAAGGTGGCACCAGTGCCAAGTTGGCCTGGTTTGAGAGAGACAAGTGGTTCCTGCAATCTGCCAGCTAGAAGATGGGCAGGTCAGTTTTAATTCCAGGGAAAGGGGCGTAATTTGTGTTTGGGGGCCTGTGGCTGGGTGTGGCCGGCTGGCTCCTGAAAATCCACGATACGCAGGATGGTTCCCAGATGAAAAGTAGCAGCAGTGCCAAGTCGGGCTGGTTAGATAGTACCAAGTGGCTCCTGCAATCTGCCAGCCAAAAGATGGGAAGGTCTGTTTTAATTCCAGGGAAAAGGGCCGTAGTATTTGTTTGGGGAGATGTGGCTGGGAGTGGCCGGCTGGCTCCTGAAAATCCACAATACGCAGGATGGTTCCCAGATGAAAAGTGGCACCAGTGCCGAGTCGGGCTGGTTTGATAGAGGGAAGTGGCTCCTGCAATCTGCCAGCAAAAGCAGGGCGGGTGAGTTTTCTTTGGCAGGGAAAAGGGCCGTGGTATGTGTTCGGGGGCCTGTGGCAGGGAGTGGCCGGCTGGCTCCTGAAAATCCACGATACGCAGGATGGCTCCCAGATGAAAGGTGGCACCAGTGCCCAGTCGTGCTGGATTGATAGAGGCAAGTGTCTTCTGCAATCTGCCAGCCAGGAGATGGGCAGGTCAGTTTTACTTCCAGGGAAAAGGGCCGTAGTATTTGTTTGGGGACCTGTGTCTGGGAGTGACCGGCTGGCTCCTGAAAATCCACGATACGCAGGATGAATCCCAGATGAAAGGTGGCACCAGTGCCGAGTCGGGCTGGTTTGATAGAGGCAAGTGGCTCCTGCAATCGGCCTGCCAGAAGCCGGGAGGGTGATTTTTCTTTGCCAGGGAAAAGGGCCGTGGTTTGTGTTCGGGGGCCTGTGGCTGGGAGTGGCCGGCTGGCTCCTGAAAATCCACGATACGCAGGATGGTTCCCAGATGAAAGGTGGCACCAGTGCCAAGTCGGGCTGGTTTGAGAGAGCCAAGTGGTTCCTGCAATCTGCCAGCCAGATGACGGGCAGGTCAGTTTTACTTCCAGGGAAAGGGCCGTGGTTTGTGTTCGGGGGCCTGTGGCTGGGAGTGGCCGGCTGGCTCCTGAAAATCCACGATACGCAGGATGGTTCCCAGATGAAAGGTGGCACCAGTGCCAAGTTGGGCAGGTTTGATATTACCAAGTCGCTGCTGCAAACTGCCAGCCAGATGATGGGCAGGTCAGTTTTACTTCCTGGGAAAAGGGCCGTAGATTATTTTTGGGGACTTGTGGCTGGGAGTGGCCAGCTGGCCCCTGAAAATCCACAATACGCTGGATGGCAACCAGACCCAAAATGGCACCAGTGCCAAGTCGGGCTGGTTTGATAGAGGCAAGTGGCTCCTGCAATCTGCCAGCCAGAAGCGGGGTGGTTAAGTTTTGTTTGCCAGTTAAAAGGGCCGTAGTTTGTGTTCGGGGGCCGGTGGCTGGGAGTGGCCGGCTGGCTCCTGAAAATCCACAATACGCAGGATGGTTCCCAGATGAAAGGTGGCACCAGTGCCGAGCCGGGCTGGTTTGATAGACGCAAGTGGCTCCTGCAATCTGCCAGCCAGTAACGGGCAGGTCAGTCTTACTTCCAGGGAAAAGGGCCGTAGTTTGTGTTTGGGGGCCTGTGGCTGGTAGTGGCCGGCTGGCTCCTGAAAATACACGATACGCAGGATGGTTCCCATATGAAAGGTGGCACCAGTGCCGAGTCGGGCTGGATTGATAGAGGCAAGTGGCTCCTGCAATCTGCCAGCCAGATGACGGGCAGGTCAGTTTTACTTCCAGGGAAAAGGGCCGTGGTTTTTGTTCGGGGGCCTGTGGCTGGGAGTGGCCGGCTGGCTCCTGAAAATCCACGATACGCAGGATGGTTCCCAGATGAAAGGTGGCACCAGTGCGAAGTCGGGCTGGTTAGATAGTACCAAGTGGCTCCTGCAATCTGCCAGCCAGAAGATGGACATGTCAGTTTTAATTCCAGGGAAAAGGGCCGTAGTATTTGTTTGGGGACCTGTGCCTGGGAGTGGCCGGCTGGCTCCTCAAAATCCACAATACGCAGGATGGTTCCCAGATGAAAAGTGGCACCAGTGCCGAGTCGGGCTGGTTTGATAGAGGCCAGTGGCTCCTGCAATCTGCCAGCCAGAAGCAGGGCGGGTGAGTATTCTTTGCCAGGGAAAAGGGCCGTGGTATGTGTTCGGGGGCCTGTGGCTGGGAGTGGCCGGCTGGCTCCTGAAAATCCACGATACGCAGGATGGTTCCCAGATGAAATGTGGCACCAGGGCCAAGTCGGGCTGGTTTGATAGAGGCAAGTGGCTCCTGCAATCGCCCAGCCAGAAGCCGGGCGGGTGAGTTTTGTTTGCCAGTGAAAAGGGCCGTGGTTTGTGTTCGGGGGCCTGTGGCTGGGAGTGGCCGGCGGGCTCCTGAAAATCCACGATACGCAGGATGGTTCCCAGATGAAAGGTGGCACCAGTGCCGAGTCGGGCTGGATTGATAGAGCCAAGTGGCTCCTGCAATCTTCCTGGCAGAAGCGGGGTGGGTGAGTTTTGTTTGCCAGGGAAAAGGGTCATGGTTTGTTTTCCGGGGCCTATGGCTGGGAGTGACCGGCTGGCTCCTGAAAATCCACGATATTAAGGATGGTTCCCAGATGAAAGGTGGCACCAGTGCCAAGTTGGGCTGGCGTGATAGAGCCACGTGGCTCCTGCAATCTGCCAGCCAGAAGATGGGCAGGTCAGTTTTACTACCAGGGAAAAGGACCATATTTTGGGTTTGGGGCCTTTGGCTGGGAGTGGCCGGCTGGCTCCTTTAAATCCACGTTACGCAGGATGGTTCCTAGATGAAAGGTGGCACCAGTGCCAAGTCGGCCTGGCTTGATAGAGCCAAGTGGCTCCTGCAATCTGCCAGCCAGATGATGGGCAGGTCAGTTTTACTACCAGGGAAAAGTGGAGTACATTCTGTTTGCGGGCCTGTGGCTGGGAGTGGCCGGCTGGCTCCTGAAAATCCACCATATGCAGGATGGTTCCCAGATGAAAGGTGGCACCAGTGCCCAGTCGGGCTGGTTTGATAGAGCCAAGTGTCTCCTGCAATCTGCCAGCCAGAAGCCGGGCGGGCGAGTTTTTTTGCTTAGGAAAAGGGCCGTGGATTATGTTCGGTGGCCTGTGGCTGGGAGTGGCCGGCTGGCTCCTGAAAATCCACGATACGCAGGATGGTTCCCAGATGAAAGGTGGCACCAGTGCCGAGTCGGGCTGGTTTGATAGAGCCAAGTGGCTCCTGCAATCTGCCAGCCAGAAGCGGGGTGAGTGAGTTTTATTTTCCTAGGAAACGGGTCGTGGTTTGTTTTCGGGGGCCTGCGGCTGGGAGTGGCCGGCTGGCTCCTGAAAATCCACGTTACGCAGGATGGTTCCCAGATGAAAGGTGGCACCAGTGCCAAGTCGGGCTGGTTTGATAGTACCAAGTGGGTCCTGCAATCTGCCAGCCAGAAGATGGGCAGGTCAGTTTTACTTCCAGGGTAATGGGCCGTAGATTGTGTTGGGGTCCTGTGGCTGGGAGTGGCCGGCTGGCTCCTGAAAATCCACGATACGCAGGATGGTTCCCAGATGAAAGGTGCCACCAGTGCCAAGTCGGGCTGGTTTGATAGAGGCATGTAGATCCTGCAATCTGCCAGCCAGAAGTGGGCCGGGTTAGTTTTGTTTACCCGAGAAAAGGGCCGTGGTTTTTGTTCGCTGGCCTGTGGCTGGGAGTTGCCAGCTGGCTCGTAAAAATCCACGCCAACCAGGATGGTTCCCAGATGAAAGGTGGCACCAGTGCCAAGTCGGGATGGTTTGATAGAGCCAAGTAGCTCCTGCAATCTGCCAACCAGAAGATGGGCACGTCAGTTTTACTTCCAGGGAAAAGTGCAGTACTTTCTGTTTGAGGGCCTGTGGCTGGGAGTGGCCGGCTGGCTCCTGAAAATCCACGATACACAGGATGGTTCCCAGATGAAAGGTGGCACCAGTGCGGAGTCGGGCTGGTTTGATAGAGCCAAGTGGCTCCTGCAATCTGCCAGGCAGAAGCGGGGTGGGTGAGTTTTGTTTGCCAGGGAAAAAGGGTCGTGGTTTGTTTTCCGGGGCCTGTGGCTGGGAGTGGCCGGCTGGCTCCTGAAAATCCACGATATGAAGGATGGTTCCCAGATGAAAGGTGGCACCAGTGCCAAGTCGGGCGGGTTTCATAGAGCCAAGTGGCTCCTGCAATCTGCCAGCCAGAAAATGGGCAGGTCAGTTTTACTTCCGGGGAAAAGCACCATATTTTGTGTTTGGGGGCCTGTGGCTGGGAGTGGCCGGCTGGCTCCTGAAAATCCACGATACACAGGATGATTCCCAGATGAAAGGTGGCACCAGTGCCGAGTCGGGCTGGTTTGATAGAGGCAAGTGGCTCCTGCAATCGGCCTGCCAGAAGCCGGGAGGGTGATTTTTCTTTGCCAGGGAAAAGGGCCGTAGTTTGTGTTCGGGGGCCTGTGGCTGGGAGTGGCCGGCTGGCTCCTGAAAATCCACGATACGCAGGATGGTTCCCAGATGAAAGGTGGCACCAGTGCCAAGTTGGGCTGCTTTGAGAGAGCCAAGTGGTTCCTGCAATCTGCCAGCCAGAAGATGGGCAGGTCAGTTTTAATTCCAGGGAAAGGGGCGTAATTTGTGTTTGGGGGCCTGTGGCTGGGAGTGGCCGGCTTGCTCCTGAAAATCCACGATACGCAGGATGGTTCCCAGATGAAAGGTGGCACCAGTGCCAAGTTGGGCAGGTTTGATATTACCAAGTGGCTGCTGCAATCTGCCAGCCAGATGATGGGCAGGTCAGTTTTACTTCCAGGAAAAAGGGCCGTAGATTATTTTTGGGGACTTGTGGCTGGGATTGTCCGGCTGGCCCCTGAAAATCCACAATACGCTGGATGGCTCCCAGACCCAAAATTGCACCAGTGCCAAGTCAGGCTGGTTGGATAGAGGCAAGTGGCTCCTGCAATCGGCCAGCCAGAAGCCGGGCGGGTGAGTTTTCTTTGCCAGGGAAAAGGGCCGTGGTTTGTTTTCTGGGGCCTGTGGCTGGGAGTGGCCGGCTGGCTCCTGAAAATCCACGATACGCAGGATGGCTCCCAGATGAAACGTGGCACCAGTGCCGAGTCGGGCTGGATTGATAGAGGCAAGTGTCTCCTGCAATCTGACAGCCAGGAGATGGGCAGGTCAGTTTTACTTCCAGGGAAAATGGCCGTGGGTTATGTTCGGGGGCCTGTGGCTGGGAGTGGCCGGCTGGCTCCTGAAAATCCACGATACGCAGGATGGTTCCCAGATGAAAGGTGGCACCAGTGCCAAGTTGGGCAGGTTTGATATTACCAAGTGGCTGCTGCAATGTGCCAGCCAGATGATGGGCAGGTCAGCTTTACTTCCAGGGAATAGGGCCGTAGCTTATTTTAGGGGACTTGCGGCTGGGAGTGGCCGGCTGGCCCCTGAAAATCCACGATACGCTGGATGGCTCCCAGACCCAAGGTGGCACCAGTGCCAAGTCGGGCTGGTTTGATAGAGGCAAGATGCTCCTGCAATCTGCCAGCCAGATGATGGGCAGGTCAGTTTTCATTCCAGGGAAAAGGGCCGTAGTATTTGTTTGGGGACCTGTGGCTGGGAGTGGCCGGCTGGCTCCTGAAAATGCACGATACACAGGATGGTTCCCAGATGAAAGGTGGCACCAGTGTTGAGTCCGGCTGGTTTGATAGAGGGAAGTGGCTCCTGCAATCTGCCAGCCAGAAGCGGGGCTAGTGAGTTTTGTTTGCCAGGGAAAAGGGCCGTGGTTTGTGTTCGGGGGCCTGTGGCTGGGAGTGGCCGGCTGGCTCCTGAAAATCCACGATACGCAGGATGGTTCCCAGATGAAAGGTGGCACCAGTGCCAAGTTGGGCTGGTTTGAGAGAGCCAAGTGGTTCCAGCAATCTGCCAGCCAGAAGATGGGCAGGTCAGTTTTAATTCCAGGCAAAGGGGCGTAATTTGTGTTTGGGGGCCTGTGGCTGGGAGTGGCCGGCTGGCTCCTGAAAATCCACGATACGCAGGATGGTTCCCAGATGAAAGGTGGCACCAGTGCCAAGTTGGCCTGGTTTGAGAGAGACAAGTGGTTCCTGCAATCTGCCAGCCAGAAGATGGGCAGGTCACATTTAATTCCAGGGAAAGGTGCCGTAGTTTGTGTTTGGGGGCCTGTGGCTGGGAGTGGCCGGCTGGCTCCTATAAATCCACGATACGCAGGATGGTTCCCAGATAAAAGGTGGCACCAGTGCCAAGTCGGGCTTGTTTGATAGAGGCAAGTGGCTCCTGCAATCGGCCAGCCAGAAGCCGGGCGGGTCAGTTTTAATTCCAGGGAAAGGGGCGTAATTTTTGTGTGGGGGCCTGTGGCTGGGAGTGGCCGGCTGGCTCCTGAAAATCCATGATATGCAGGATGGTTCCCAGATGAAAGGTGGCACCAGTGCGAAGTCGGGCTGGTTAGATAGTACCAAGTGGCTCCTGCAATCTGCCAGCCAGAAGATGGACATGTCAGTTTTAATTCCAGGGAAAAGGGCCGTAGTATTTGTTTGGGGACCTGTGCCTGGGAGTGGCCGGCTGGCTCCTCAAAATCCACAATACGCAGGATGGTTCCCAGATGAAAAGTGGCACCAGTGCCGAGTCGGGCTGGTTTGATAGAGGCCAGTGGCTCCTGCAATCTGCCAGCCAGAAGCAGGGCGGGTGAGTATTCTTTGCCAGGGAAAAGGGCCGTGGTATGTGTTCGGGGGCCTGTGGCTGGGAGTGGCCGGCTGGCTCCTGAAAATCCACGATACGCAGGATGGTTCCCAGATGAAATGTGGCACCAGGGCCAAGTCGGGCTGGTTTGATAGAGGCAAGTGGCTCCTGCAATCGCCCAGCCAGAAGCCGGGCGGGTGAGTTTTGTTTGCCAGTGAAAAGGGCCGTGGTTTGTGTTCGGGGGCCTGTGGCTGGGAGTGGCCGGCGGGCTCCTGAAAATCCACGATACGCAGGATGGTTCCCAGATGAAAGGTGGCACCAGTGCCGAGTCGGGCTGGATTGATAGAGCCAAGTGGCTCCTGCAATCTTCCTGGCAGAAGCGGGGTGGGTGAGTTTTGTTTGCCAGGGAAAAGGGTCATGGTTTGTTTTCCGGGGCCTATGGCTGGGAGTGACCGGCTGGCTCCTGAAAATCCACGATATTAAGGATGGTTCCCAGATGAAAGGTGGCACCAGTGCCAAGTTGGGCTGGCGTGATAGAGCCACGTGGCTCCTGCAATCTGCCAGCCAGAAGATGGGCAGGTCAGTTTTACTACCAGGGAAAAGGACCATATTTTGGGTTTGGGGCCTTTGGCTGGGAGTGGCCGGCTGGCTCCTTTAAATCCACGTTACGCAGGATGGTTCCTAGATGAAAGGTGGCACCAGTGCCAAGTCGGCCTGGCTTGATAGAGCCAAGTGGCTCCTGCAATCTGCCAGCCAGATGATGGGCAGGTCAGTTTTACTACCAGGGAAAAGTGGAGTACATTCTGTTTGCGGGCCTGTGGCTGGGAGTGGCCGGCTGGCTCCTGAAAATCCACCATATGCAGGATGGTTCCCAGATGAAAGGTGGCACCAGTGCCCAGTCGGGCTGGTTTGATAGAGCCAAGTGTCTCCTGCAATCTGCCAGCCAGAAGCCGGGCGGGCGAGTTTTTTTGCTTAGGAAAAGGGCCGTGGATTATGTTCGGTGGCCTGTGGCTGGGAGTGGCCGGCTGGCTCCTGAAAATCCACGATACGCAGGATGGTTCCCAGATGAAAGGTGGCACCAGTGCCGAGTCGGGCTGGTTTGATAGAGCCAAGTGGCTCCTGCAATCTGCCAGCCAGAAGCGGGGTGAGTGAGTTTTATTTTCCTAGGAAACGGGTCGTGGTTTGTTTTCGGGGGCCTGCGGCTGGGAGTGGCCGGCTGGCTCCTGAAAATCCACGTTACGCAGGATGGTTCCCAGATGAAAGGTGGCACCAGTGCCAAGTCGGGCTGGTTTGATAGTACCAAGTGGGTCCTGCAATCTGCCAGCCAGAAGATGGGCAGGTCAGTTTTACTTCCAGGGTAATGGGCCGTAGATTGTGTTGGGGTCCTGTGGCTGGGAGTGGCCGGCTGGCTCCTGAAAATCCACGATACGCAGGATGGTTCCCAGATGAAAGGTGCCACCAGTGCCAAGTCGGGCTGGTTTGATAGAGGCATGTAGATCCTGCAATCTGCCAGCCAGAAGTGGGCCGGGTTAGTTTTGTTTACCCGAGAAAAGGGCCGTGGTTTTTGTTCGCTGGCCTGTGGCTGGGAGTTGCCAGCTGGCTCGTAAAAATCCACGCCAACCAGGATGGTTCCCAGATGAAAGGTGGCACCAGTGCCAAGTCGGGATGGTTTGATAGAGCCAAGTAGCTCCTGCAATCTGCCAACCAGAAGATGGGCACGTCAGTTTTACTTCCAGGGAAAAGTGCAGTACTTTCTGTTTGAGGGCCTGTGGCTGGGAGTGGCCGGCTGGCTCCTGAAAATCCACGATACACAGGATGGTTCCCAGATGAAAGGTGGCACCAGTGCGGAGTCGGGCTGGTTTGATAGAGCCAAGTGGCTCCTGCAATCTGCCAGGCAGAAGCGGGGTGGGTGAGTTTTGTTTGCCAGGGAAAAAGGGTCGTGGTTTGTTTTCCGGGGCCTGTGGCTGGGAGTGGCCGGCTGGCTCCTGAAAATCCACGATATGAAGGATGGTTCCCAGATGAAAGGTGGCACCAGTGCCAAGTCGGGCGGGTTTCATAGAGCCAAGTGGCTCCTGCAATCTGCCAGCCAGAAAATGGGCAGGTCAGTTTTACTTCCGGGGAAAAGCACCATATTTTGTGTTTGGGGGCCTGTGGCTGGGAGTGGCCGGCTGGCTCCTGAAAATCCACGATACACAGGATGATTCCCAGATGAAAGGTGGCACCAGTGCCGAGTCGGGCTGGTTTGATAGAGGCAAGTGGCTCCTGCAATCGGCCTGCCAGAAGCCGGGAGGGTGATTTTTCTTTGCCAGGGAAAAGGGCCGTAGTTTGTGTTCGGGGGCCTGTGGCTGGGAGTGGCCGGCTGGCTCCTGAAAATCCACGATACGCAGGATGGTTCCCAGATGAAAGGTGGCACCAGTGCCAAGTTGGGCTGCTTTGAGAGAGCCAAGTGGTTCCTGCAATCTGCCAGCCAGAAGATGGGCAGGTCAGTTTTAATTCCAGGGAAAGGGGCGTAATTTGTGTTTGGGGGCCTGTGGCTGGGAGTGGCCGGCTTGCTCCTGAAAATCCACGATACGCAGGATGGTTCCCAGATGAAAGGTGGCACCAGTGCCAAGTTGGGCAGGTTTGATATTACCAAGTGGCTGCTGCAATCTGCCAGCCAGATGATGGGCAGGTCAGTTTTACTTCCAGGAAAAAGGGCCGTAGATTATTTTTGGGGACTTGTGGCTGGGATTGTCCGGCTGGCCCCTGAAAATCCACAATACGCTGGATGGCTCCCAGACCCAAAATTGCACCAGTGCCAAGTCAGGCTGGTTGGATAGAGGCAAGTGGCTCCTGCAATCGGCCAGCCAGAAGCCGGGCGGGTGAGTTTTCTTTGCCAGGGAAAAGGGCCGTGGTTTGTTTTCTGGGGCCTGTGGCTGGGAGTGGCCGGCTGGCTCCTGAAAATCCACGATACGCAGGATGGCTCCCAGATGAAACGTGGCACCAGTGCCGAGTCGGGCTGGATTGATAGAGGCAAGTGTCTCCTGCAATCTGACAGCCAGGAGATGGGCAGGTCAGTTTTACTTCCAGGGAAAATGGCCGTGGGTTATGTTCGGGGGCCTGTGGCTGGGAGTGGCCGGCTGGCTCCTGAAAATCCACGATACGCAGGATGGTTCCCAGATGAAAGGTGGCACCAGTGCCAAGTTGGGCAGGTTTGATATTACCAAGTGGCTGCTGCAATGTGCCAGCCAGATGATGGGCAGGTCAGCTTTACTTCCAGGGAATAGGGCCGTAGCTTATTTTAGGGGACTTGCGGCTGGGAGTGGCCGGCTGGCCCCTGAAAATCCACGATACGCTGGATGGCTCCCAGACCCAAGGTGGCACCAGTGCCAAGTCGGGCTGGTTTGATAGAGGCAAGATGCTCCTGCAATCTGCCAGCCAGATGATGGGCAGGTCAGTTTTCATTCCAGGGAAAAGGGCCGTAGTATTTGTTTGGGGACCTGTGGCTGGGAGTGGCCGGCTGGCTCCTGAAAATGCACGATACAC
Organism: Zonotrichia albicollis; assembly: GCF_047830755.1. Lineage (NCBI taxonomy): Eukaryota > Metazoa > Chordata > Aves > Passeriformes > Passerellidae > Zonotrichia > Zonotrichia albicollis. The sequence continues at coordinate 3,115,166 of NW_027428460.1, read as the reverse complement.
AGGATGGTTCCCAGATGAAAGGTGGCACCAGTGTTGAGTCCGGCTGGTTTGATAGAGGGAAGTGGCTCCTGCAATCTGCCAGCCAGAAGCGGGGCTAGTGAGTTTTGTTTGCCAGGGAAAAGGGCCGTGGTTTGTGTTCGGGGGCCTGTGGCTGGGAGTGGCCGGCTGGCTCCTGAAAATCCACGATACGCAGGATGGTTCCCAGATGAAAGGTGGCACCAGTGCCAAGTTGGGCTGGTTTGAGAGAGCCAAGTGGTTCCAGCAATCTGCCAGCCAGAAGATGGGCAGGTCAGTTTTAATTCCAGGCAAAGGGGCGTAATTTGTGTTTGGGGGCCTGTGGCTGGGAGTGGCCGGCTGGCTCCTGAAAATCCACGATACGCAGGATGGTTCCCAGATGAAAGGTGGCACCAGTGCCAAGTTGGCCTGATTTGAGAGAGACAAGTGGTTCCTGCAATCTGCCAGCCAGAAGATGGGCAGGTCACATTTAATTCCAGGGAAAGGTGCCGTAGTTTGTGTTTGGGGGCCTGTGGCTGGGAGTGGCCGGCTGGCTCCTATAAATCCACGATACGCAGGATGGTTCCCAGATAAAAGGTGGCACCAGTGCCAAGTCGGGCTTGTTTGATAGAGGCAAGTGGCTCCTGCAATCGGCCAGCCAGAAGCCGGGCGGGTCAGTTTTAATTCCAGGGAAAGGGGCGTAATTTTTGTGTGGGGGCCTGTGGCTGGGAGTGGCCGGCTGGCTCCTGAAAATCCATGATATGCAGGATGGTTCCCAGATGAAAAGTGGCAGCAGTGCCATGTCGGGCTGGTTAGATAGTACCAAGTGGCTCCTGCAATCTGCCAGCCAGAAGATGGACAGGTCAGTTTTAATTCCAGGGAAAAGGGCCGTAGTATTTGTTTGGGGGCCTGTGGATGGGAGTGGCCGGCTGGCTCCTGAAAATCCATGATATGCAGGATGAATCCCAGATGAAAGGTGGCACCAGCGCCGAGTCGGGCTGGTTTGATAGAGGCAAGTGGCTCCTGCAATCGGCCTGCCAGAAGCCGGGAGGGTGATTTTTCTTTGCCAGGGAAAAGGGCCGTGGTTTGTGTTCGGGGGCCTGTGGCTGGGAGTGGCCGGCTGGCTCCTGAAAATCCACGATACGCAGGATGGTTCCCAGATGAAAGGTGGCACCAGTGCCAAGTTGGGCTGGTTTGAGAGAGCCAAGTGGTTCCAGCAATCTGCCAGCCAGAAGATGGGCAGGTCAGTTTTAATTCCAGGCAAAGGGGCGTAATTTTTGTTTGGGGGCCTGTGGCTGGGAGTGGCCGGCTGGCTCCTGAAAATCCACGATACGCAGGATGGTTCCCAGATGAAAGGTGGCACCAGTGCCAAGTTGGCCTGGTTTGAGAGACACAAGTGGTTCCTGCAATCTGCCAGCCAGAAGATGGGCAGGTCACTTTTAATTCCAGGGAAAGGGGCTGTAGTTTGTGTTTGGGGGCCTGTGGCTGGGAGTGGCCGGCTGGCTCCTATAAATCCACGATACGCAGGATGGTTCCCAGATAAAAGGTGGCACGAGTGCCAAGTCGGGCTGGTTTGATAGAGGGAAGTGGCTCCTGCAATCGGCCAGCCAGAAGCCGGGCGGGTCAGTTTTAATTCCAGGGAAAGGGGCGTAATTTTTGTTTGGGGGCCTGTGGCTGGGAGTGGCCGGCTGGCTCCTGAAAATCCATGATACGCAGGATGGTTCCCAGATGGAAAGTGGCAGCAGTGCCAAGTCGGGCTGGTTAGATAGTACCAAGTGGCTCCTGCAATCTGCCAGCCAGAAGATGGACAAGTCAGTTTTAATTCCAGGGAAAAGGGCCGTAGTATTTGTTTGGGGACCTGTGCCTGGGAGTGGCCGGCTGGCTCCTGAAAATCCATGATACGCAGGATGGTTCCCAGATGAAAAGTGGCACCAGTGACGAGTCGGGCTGGTTTGATAGAGGCAAGTGTCTTCTGCAATCTGCCAGCCAGGAGATGGACAGGTCAGTTTTACTTACAGGGAAAAGGGCCGTAGTATTTGTTTGGGGACCTGTGTCTGGGAGTGACCGGCTGGCTCCTGAAAATCCACGATACGCAGGATGAATCCCAGATGAAAGGTGGCACCAGTGCCGAGTCGGGCTGGTTTGATAGAGGCAAGTGGCTCCTGCAATCGGCCTGCCAGAAGCCGGGAGGGTGATTTTTCTTTGCCAGGGAAAAGGGCCGTGGTTTGTGTTCGGGGGCCTGTGGCTGGGAGTGGCCGGCTGGCTCCTGAAAATCCACGATACGCAGGATGGTTCCCAGATGAAAGGTGGCACCAGTGCCGAGTCGGGCTGGTTTGAGAGAGCCAAGTGGTTCCTGCAATCTGCCAGCCAGATGACGGGCAGGTCAGTTTTACTTCCAGGGAAAGGGCCGTGGTTTTTGTTCGGGGGCCTGTGGCTGGGAGTGGCCGGCTGGCTCCTGAAAATCCACGATACGCAGGATGGTTCCCAGATGAAAGGTGGCACCAGTGCCAAGTTGGGCAGGTTTGATATTACCAAGTCGCTGCTGCAAACTGCCAGCCAGATGATGGGCAGGTCAGTTTTACTTCCAGGGAAAAGGGCCGTAGATTATTTTTGGGGACTTGTGGCTGGGAGTGGCCAGCTGGCCCCTGAAAATCCACAATACGCTGGATGGCAACCAGACCCAAAATGGCACCAGTGCCAAGTCGGGCTGGTTTGATAGAGGCAAGTGGCTCCTGCAATCTGCCAGCCAGAAGCGGGGTGGTTAAGTTTTGTTTGCCAGTTAAAAGGGCCGTAGTTTGTGTTCGGGGGCCTGTGGCTGGGAGTGGCCGGCTGGCTCCTGAAAATCCACAATACGCAGGATGGTTCCCAGATGAAAGGTGGCACCAGTGCCGAGCCGGGCTGGTTTGATAGACGCAAGTGGCTCCTGCAATCTGCCAGCCAGTAACGGGCAGGTCAGTCTTACTTCCAGGGAAAAGGGCCGTAGTTTGTGTTTGGGGGCCTGTGGCTGGTAGTGGCCGGCTGGCTCCTGAAAATACACGATACGCAGGATGGTTCCCATATGAAAGGTGGCACCAGTGCCGAGTCGGGCTGGATTGATAGAGGCAAGTGGCTCCTGCAATCTGCCAGCCAGATGACGGGCAGGTCAGTTTTACTTCCAGGGAAAAGGGCCGTGGTTTTTGTTCGGGGGCCTGTGGCTGGGAGTGGCCGGCTGGCTCCTGAAAATCCACGATACGCAGGATGGTTCCCAGATGAAAGGTGGCACCAGTGCCAAGTTGGGCAGGTTTGAAATTACCAAGTGGCTGCTGCAATGTGCCAGCCAGATGATGGGCAGGTCAGTTTTACTTCCAGGGAAAAGGGCTGTAGATTGTTTTAGGGGACTTGTGGCTGGGAGTGGCCGGCTGGCCCCTGAAAATCCACAATACGCTGGATGGCTCCCAGACCCAAGGTGGCACCAGTGCCAAGTCTGGCTGGTTTGATAGAGGCAAGTGGCTCCTGCAATCTGCCAGCCAGAAGCGGGGCGGGTGAGTTTTGTTTGCCAGGGAAAAGGGCCGTAGTATTTGTTTGGGGACCTGTGGCTGGGAGTGGCCGGCTGGCTCCTGAAAATCCACAATACGCAGGATGGTTCCCAGATGAAAAGTGGCACCAGTGCCGAGTCGGGCTGGTTTGATAGAGGGAAGTGGCTCCTGCAATCTGCCAGCCAGAAGCAGGGCGGGTGAGTTTTCTTTGGGAGGGAAAAGGGCCGTGGTATGGGTTCGGGGGCCTCTGGCTGGGAGTGGCCGGCTGGCTCCTGAAAATCCACGACACGCAGGATGGTTCCCAGATGAAAGGTGGCACCAGTGCCAAGTCGGGCTGGTTTGATAGAGGCAAGTGGCTCCTGCAATCGGCCAGCCAGAAGCCGGGCGGGTGAGTTTTCTTTGCCAGGGAAAAGGGCCGTGGTTTGTTTTCTGGGGCCTGTGGCTGGGAGTGGCCGGCTGGCTCCTGAAAATCCACGATACGCAGGATGGCTCCCAGATGAAACGTGGCACCAGTGCCGAGTCGGGCTGGATTGATAGAGGCAAGTGTCTCCTGCAATCTGACAGCCAGGAGATGGGCAGGTCAGTTTTACTTCCAGGGAAAATGGCCGTGGGTTATGTTCGGGGGCCTGTGGCTGGGAGTGGCCGGCTGGCTCCTGAAAATCCACGATACGCAGGATGGTTCCCAGATGAAAGGTGGCACCAGTGCCAAGTTGGGCAGGTTTGATATTACCAAGTGGCTGCTGCAATGTGCCAGCCAGATGATGGGCAGGTCAGCTTTACTTCCAGGGAATAGGGCCGTAGCTTATTCTAGGGGACTTGCGGCTGGGAGTGGCCGGCTGGCCCCTGAAAATCCACGATACGCTGGATGGTTCCCAGACCCAAGGTGGCACCAGTGCCAAGTCGGGCTGGTTTGATAGAGGCAAGATGCTCCTGCAATCTGCCAGCCAGATGATGGGCAGGTCAGTTTTCATTCCAGGGAAAAGGGCCGTAGTGTTTGTTTGGGGACCTGTGGCTGGGAGTGGCCGGCTGGCTCCTGAAAATGCACGATACACAGGATGGTTCCCAGATGAAAGGTGGCACCAGTGTTGAGTCCGGCTGGTTTGATAGAGGGAAGTGGCTCCTGCAATCTGCCAGCCAGAAGCGGGGCTAGTGAGTTTTGTTTGCCAGGGAAAAGGGCCGTGGTTTGTGTTCGGGGGCCTGTGGCTGGGAGTGGCCGGCTGGCTCCTGAAAATCCACGATACGCAGGATGGTTCCCAGATGAAAGGTGGCACCAGTGCCAAGTTGGGCTGGTTTGAGAGAGCCAAGTGGTTCCAGCAATCTGCCAGCCAGAAGATGGGCAGGTCAGTTTTAATTCCAGGCAAAGGGGCGTAATTTGTGTTTGGGGGCCTGTGGCTGGGAGTGGCCGGCTGGCTCCTGAAAATCCACGATACGCAGGATGGTTCCCAGATGAAAGGTGGCACCAGTGCCAAGTTGGCCTGGTTTGAGAGAGACAAGTGGTTCCTGCAATCTGCCAGCCAGAAGATGGGCAGGTCACATTTAATTCCAGGGAAAGGTGCCGTAGTTTGTGTTTGGGGGCCTGTGGCTGGGAGTGGCCGGCTGGCTCCTATAAATCCACGATACGCAGGATGGTTCCCAGATAAAAGGTGGCACCAGTGCCAAGTCGGGCTTGTTTGATAGAGGAAAGTGGCTCCTGCAATCGGCCAGCCAGAAGCCGGGCGGGTCAGTTTTAATTCCAGGGAAAGGGGCGTAATTTTTGTGTGGGGGCCTGTGGCTGGGAGTGGCCGGCTGGCTCCTGAAAATCCATGATATGCAGGATGGTTCCCAGATGAAAAGTGGCAGCAGTGCCAAGTCGGGCTGGTTAGATAGTACCAAGTGGCTCCTGCAATCTGCCAGCCAGAAGATGGACAGGTCAGTTTTAATTCCAGGGAAAAGGGCCGTAGTATTTGTTTGGGGGCCTGTGGATGGGAGTGGCCGGCTGGCTCCTGAAAATCCATGTTATGCAGGATGAATCCCAGATGAAAGGTGGCACCAGTGCCGAGTCGGGCTGGTTTGATAGAGGCAAGTGGCTCCTGCAATCGGCCTGCCAGAAGCCGGGAGGGTGATTTTTCTTTGCCAGGGAAAAGGGCCGTGGTTTGTGTTCGGGGGCCTGTGGCTGGGAGTGGCCGGCTGGCTCCTGAAAATCCACGATACGCAGGATGGTTCCCAGATGAAAGGTGGCACCAGTGCCAAGTTGGGCTGGTTTGAGAGAGCCAAGTGGTTCCAGCAATCTGCCAGCCAGAAGATGGGCAGGTCAGTTTTAATTCCAGGCAAAGGGGCGTAATTTTTGTTTGGGGGCCTGTGGCTGGGAGTGGCCGGCTGGTTCCTGAAAATCCACGATACGCAGGATGGTTCCCAGATGAAAGGTGGCACCAGTGCCAAGTTGGCCTGGTTTGAGAGACACAAGTGGTTCCTGCAATCTGCCAGCCAGAAGATGGGCAGGTCACTTTTAATTCCAGGGAAAGGGGCTGTAGTTTGTGTTTGGGGGCCTGTGGCTGGGAGTGGCCGGCTGGCTCCTATAAATCCACGATACGCAGGATGGTTCCCAGATAAAAGGTGGCACGAGTGCCAAGTCGGGCTGGTTTGATAGAGGGAAGTGGCTCCTGCAATCGGCCAGCCAGAAGCCGGGCGGGTCAGTTTTAATTCCAGGGAAAGGGGCGTAATTTTTGTTTGGGGGCCTGTGGCTGGGAGTGGCCGGCTGGCTCCTGAAAATCCATGATACGCAGGATGGTTCCCAGATGAAAAGTGGCAGCAGTGCCAAGTCGGGCTGGTTAGATAGTACCAAGTGGCTCCTGCAATCTGCCAGCCAGAAGATGGACAGGTCAGTTTTAATTCCAGGGAAAAGGGCCGTAGTATTTGTTTGGGGGCCTGTGGCTGGGAGTGGCCGGCTGGCTCCTGAAAATCCATGATACGCAGGATGGTTCCCAGATGAAAAGTGGCACCAGTGCCGAGTCGGGCTGGTTTGATAGAGGGACGTGGCTCCTGCAATCTGCCAGCCAGAAGCAGGGCGGGTGAGTATTCTTTGCCAGGGAAAAGGGCTGTGGTATGTGTTCGGGGGCCTGTGGCTGGGAGTGGCCGGCTGGCTCGTGAAAATCCACTATACGCAGGATGGTTCCCAGATGAAAGGTGGCACCAGTGCCAAGTTGGGCAGGTTTGATATTACCAAGTGGCTCCTGCAATGTGCCAGCCAGATGATGGGCAGGTCAGCTTTACTTCCAGGGAATAGGGCCGTAGCTTATTTTAGGGGACTTGCGGCTGGGAGTGGCCGGCTGGCCCCTGAAAATCCACGATACGCTGGATGGCTCCCAGACCCAAGGTGGCACCAGTGCCAAGTCGGGCTGGTTTGATAGAGGCAAGCTGCTCCTGCAATCTGCCAGCCAGATGATGGGCAGGTCAGTTTTCATTCCAGGGAAAAGGGCCGTAGTATTTGTTTGGGGACCTGTGGCTGGGAGTGGCCGGCTGGCTCCTGAAAATCCACGATACACAGGATGGTTCCCAGATGAAAGGTGGCACCAGTGCCGAGTCAGGCTGGTTTGATAGAGGGAAGTGGCTCCTGCAATCTGCCAGCCAGAAGCGGGGCTTGTGAGTTTTGTTTGCCAGGGAAAAGGGCCGTGGTTTGTGTTCGGGGGCCTGTGGCTGGGAGTGGCCGGCTGGCTCCTGAAAATCCACAATACGCAGGATGGTTCCCAGATGAAAGGTGGCACCAGTGCCAAGTTGGCCTGGTTTGAGAGAGCCAAGTGGTTCCTGCAATCTGCCAGCCAGAAGATGGGCAGGTCAGTTTTAATTCCAGGGAAAGGGGCGTAATTTGTGTTTGGGGGCCTGTGGCTGGGAGTGGCCGGCTGGCTCCTGAAAATCCACGATACGCAGGATGGTTCCCAGATGAAAGGTGGCACCATTGCCAAGTTGGCCTGGTTTGAGAGAGACAAGTGGTTCCTGCAATCTGCCAGCCAGAAGATGGGCAGGTCACTTTTAATTCCAGGGAAAGCGGCCGTAGTTTGTGTTTGGGGGTCTGTGGCTGGGAGTGGCCGGCTGGCTCCTATAATTCCACGATACGCAGGATGGTTCCCAGATAAAAGGTGGCACGAGTGCCAAGTCGGGCTGGTTTGATAGAGGCAAGTGGCTCCTGCAATCGGCCAGCCAGAAGCCGGGCGGGTCAGTTTTAATTCCAGGGAAAGGGGCGTAATTTTTGTTTGGGGGCCTGTGGCTGGGAGTGGCCGGCTGGCTCATGAAAATCCATGATACGCAGGATGGTTCCCAGACGAAAAGTGGCAGCAGTACCAAGTCGGGCTGGTTTGATAGAGGCAAGTGGCTCCTGCAATCTGCCAACCAGAAGATGGACGGGTCAGTTTTAATTCCAGGGAAAAGGGCCGTAGTATTTTTTTGGGGGCCTGTGCCTGGGAGTGGCCGACTGGCTCCTGAAAATCCACAATACGCAGGATGGTTCCCAGATGAAAAGTGGCACCAGTGCCGAGTCGGGCTGGTTTGATAGAGGGACGTGGCTCCTGCAATCTGCCAGCCAGAAGCACGGCGGGTGAGTATTCTTTGCCAGGGAAAAGGGCCGTGGTATGTGTTCGGGGGCCTGTGGCTGGGAGTGGCCGGCTGGCTCCTGAAAATCCACGATACGCAGGATGGTTCCCAGATGAAAGGTGGCACCAGTGCCGAGTCTGGCTGGATTGATAGAGGCAAGTGGCTCCTGCAATCTGCCAGCCAGATGACGGGCAGGTCAGTTTTACTTCCAGGGAAAAGGGCCGTGGTTTTTGTTCGGGGGCCTGTGGCTGGGAGTGGCCGGCTGGCTCCTGAAAATCCACGATACGCAGGATGGTTCCCAGATGAAAGGTGGCACCAGTGCCAAGTTGGGCAGGTTTGATATTACCAAGTGGCTGCTGCAATGTGCCAGCCAGATGATGGGCAGGTCAGTTTTACTTCCAGGGAAAAGGGCTGTAGATTATTTTAGGGGACTTGTGGCTGGGAGTGGCCGGCTGGCCCCTGAAAATCCACAATACGCTGGATGGCTCCCAGACCCAAGGTGGCACCTGTGCCAAGTCAGGCTGGTTTGATAGAGGCAAGTGGCTCCTGCAATCTGCCAGCCAGAAGCGGGGCGGGTGAGTTTTGTTTGCCAGTGAAAAGGGCCGTAGTATTTGTTTGGGGACCTGTGGCTGGGAGTGGCCGGCTGGCTCCTGAAAATCCACAATACGCAGGATGGTTCCCAGATGAAATGTGGCACCAGTGCCAAGTCGGGCTGGTTTGATAGAGGCAAGTGGCTCCTGCAATCGCCCAGCCAGAAGCCGGGCGGGTGAGTTTTGTTTGCCAGTGAAAAGGGCCGTGGCTTGTGTTCGGGGGCCTGTGGCTGGGAGTGGCCGGCGGGCTCCTGAAAATCCACGATACGCAGGATGGTTCCCAGATGAAAGGTGGCACCAGTGCCGAGTGGGGCTGGATTGATAGAGGCAAGTGGCTCCTGCAATCTGCCAGCCAGATGACGGGCAGGTCAGTTTTACTTCCAGGGAAAAGAGCCGTGGTTTGTGTTCGGGGGCCTGTGGCTGGGAGTGGCCGGCTGGCTCCTGAAAATCCACGATACGCAGGATGGTTCCCAGATGAAAGGTGGCGCCAGTGCCAAGTCGGGGTGGTTTGATAGAACCAATTCGCTCCTGCAATCTGCCATCCAGAATATGGTCAGGTCAGTTTTACTTCCAGAAAAAACGACCATATTTTGTGTTTGGGGGCCTGTGGCTGGGAGTGGCCGGCTGGCTCCTGAAAATCCACGATACGCAGGATGGTTCCCAGATGAAAGGTGGCGCCAGTGACGCGTCGGGCTGGTTTGATAGAGCCAAGTGGCTCCTGCAATCTGCCAGGCAGAAGCGGGGTGGGTGAGTTTTGTTTGCCAGGGAAAAGGGTCGTGGTTTGTTTTCCGGGGCCTGTGGCTGGGAGTGGCCGGCTGGCTCCTGAAAATCCACGATATGAAGGATGGTTCCCAGATGAAAGGTGGCACCAGTGCCAAGTCGGGCGGGTTTCATAGAGCCAAGTGGCTCCTGCAATCTGCCAGCCAGAAGATGGGCAGGTCAGTTTTACTTCCGGGGAAAAGGACCATATTTTGTGTTTGGGGGCCTGTGGCTGGGAGTGGCCGGCTGGCTCCTGAAAATCCATGTTACGCAGGATGATTCCCAGGGCCAAGGCTGCACCAGTGCCAAGTTGGGCTGGTTTGATAGAGCCAAGTTGCTCCTGCAATCTGCCATCCGGAAGATGGGCAGGTCAGTTTTACTACCAGGGAAAAGTGCAGTACTTTCTGTTTGCGGGCCTGTGGCTGGGAGTGGCCGGCTGGGTCCTGAAAATCCACCATACACAGGATGGTTCCCAGATGAAAGGTGGCACCAGTGCCAAGTCGGGCTGGTTTTATAGGGCCAAGTGTCTCCTGGAATCTGCCAGCCAGTAGATGGGCAGGTCAGTTTTACTTCCGGGGAAACCGACCATATTTTTTGTTTGGGGTCCTGTGGCTGGGAGTGGCCGGCTAGCTCCTGAAAAGCCAGGTTACGCAGGATGATTCCCAGACCCAAGGGTGCACCATGGCCAAGTCGGGCTGGTTTGATAGAGCCAAGTTACTCATGCAATCTGCCATCCGGAAGATGGGCAGGTCAGATTTACTTCCAGGGAATAGGGCCGTAGTTTGTGTTTGGGGTCCTGTGGCTGGGAGTGGCCGGCTGGCTCCTGAAAATCCACGATACGCAGGATGGTTTCCAGATGAAAGGTGGCACCAGTGACGCGTCGGGCTGGTTTGATAGAGCCAAGTGGCTCCTGCAATCTGCCAGCCAGAAGTGGGCCGGGTTAGTTTTGTTTACCCGAGAAAAGGGCCGTGGTTTTTGTTCGCTGGCCTGTGGCTGGGATTGGCCGGCTGGCTCCTGAAAATCCACGATACGCAGCATGGTTCCCAGATGAAAGGTGGCACCAGTGCCAAGTCGGGCTGGTTTGATAGAGCCAAGTGGCTCCTGCAATCTGCCAACCAGAAGATGGGCACGTCAGTTTTACTTCCAGGGAAAAGTGCAGTACTTTCTGTTTGAGGGCCTGTGGCTGGGAGTGGCCGGCTGGCTCCTGAAAATCCACGATACGCAGGATCGTTCCCAGATGAAATGTGGCACCAGTGCCGAGTCGGGCTGGTTTGATAGAGCCAAGTGGCTCCTGCAATCTGCCAGGCAGAAGCAGGGTGGGTGAGTTTTGTTTGCCAGGGAAAAGGGTCGTGGTTTGTTTTCCGGGGCCTGTGGCTGGGAGTGGCCGGCTAGCTCCTGAAAATCCATGTTACGCAGGATGATTCCCAGACCCAAGGGTCCACCACGGCCATGTCGGACTGGTTTGATAGAGCCACCTGGCTCCTGCAATGTGCCAGCCAGAAGATGGGCAGGTCAGTTTCACTTCCGGGGAAAAGGACCATATTTTATGTTTGGGGTCCTGTGGCTGGGTGTGGCCGGCTGGCTCCTGAAAATCCACGATATGAAGGATGGTTCCCAGACCCAAGGGTGCACCATGGCCAAATCGGGCTGGTTTGATAGAGCCAAGTTGCTCCTGCAATCTGCCATCCAGAAGATGGGCAGGTCAGTTTACTTCCAGGGAAAAGGGCCGTAGTTTGTGTTTGGGGGCCTGTGGCTGGGAGTGGCCGGCTGGCTCCTGAAAATCTACGATACGGAGGATGGCTTCCAGATGAAAGGTGGCACCAGTGCCGAGTCGGGCTGGTTTGATAGAGCCAAGTGGCTCCTGAAATCCGGCAGGCACAAGCGGGTTGTGTGAGTTTTTTTTGCCAGGGAAAAGGGTCGTGGGTTGTTTTCCGGGGCCTGTGGCTGGGAGTGGCCGGCTGGCTCCTGAAAATCCACGATATGAAGGATGGTTCCCAGATGAAAAGTGGCACCAGTGCCAAGTCGGGATGGTTTGATAGAGCCAACTGGCTCCTGCAATCTGCCAGCCAGAAGATGGGCAGGTCAGTTTTACTTCCGGGGAAAAGGACCATATTTTGTGTTTGGGGTCCTGTGGCTGGGAGTCGCCGGCGGGCTCCTGAAAATCCATGTTACGCAGGATGATTCCCAGACCCCAGGGTGTACCAGTGCCAAGTTGGGCTGGTTTGATAGAGCCAAGTTGCTCCTGCAATCTGCCATCCAGAAGATGGGCACGTCAGTTTTACTTCCAGGAAAAAGGACCATATTTTCTGTTTGGGGTCCTGTGGCTGGGAGTGGCTGGCTGGCTCCTGAAAATCCACCATACGCAGGATGGTTCCCAGATGAAAGGTGACACCAATGCCAAGTTGGGCTGGCTTGATAGAGCCAAGTGGCTCCTGCAATCTGCCAGCCAGAAGATGGGCGGGTGAGTTTTGTTGCCTGGGAAAAGGGCCGTAGTTTGTGTTTGGGAGCCTATGGCTGGGAGTGGCCGGCTGGCTCCTGAAAATCCACGATACGCAGGATGGTTCCCAGATGAAAGGTGGCACCAGTGCCGAGTCGGGCTGGTTTGATAGAGCAAAGTGGTTCCTGCAATCTTCCTGGCAGAAGCGGAGTGGGTGAGCTTTATTTGCCAGGGAAGAGGGTCATGGTTTGTTCTCCGGGGCCTGTGGCTGGGAGTGGCCGGCTGGCTCCTGAAAATCCACGATACGCAGGATGGTTCCCAGATGAAAGGTGGCACCAGTGCCAAGTTGGGCAGGTTTGATATTACCAAGTGGCTGCTGCAATGTGCCAGCCAGATGATGGGCAGGTCAGTTTTACTTCCAGGGAAAAGGGCTGTAGATTATTTTAGGGGACTTGTGGCTGGGAGTGGCCGGCTGGCCCCTGAAAATCCACAATACGCTGGATGGCTCCCAGACCCAAGGTGGCACCTGTGCCAAGTCGGGCTGGTTTGATAGAGGCAAGTGGCTCCTGCAATCTGCCAGCCAGAAGCGGGGCGGGTGAGTTTTGTTTGCCAGGGAAAAGGGCCGTAGTATTTGTTTGGGGACCTGTGGCTGGGAGTGGCCGGCTGGCTCCTGAAAATCCACAATACGCAGGATGGTTCCCAGATGAAAGGTGGCACCAGTGCCAAGTCGGGCTGGTTTGATAGAGGCAAGTAGCTCCTGCAATCGGCCAGCCAGAAGCCGGGCGGGTGAGTTTTCTTTGCCAGGGAAAAGGGCCGTGGTTTGTGTTCGGGGGCCTGTGGCTGGGAGTGGCCGGCTGGCTCCTGAAAATCCACGATACGCAGGATGGTTCCCAGATGAAAGGTGGCACCAGTGCCAAGTCGGGCGGGTTTGATAGAGCCAAGTGGCTCCTGCAATCTGCCAGCCAGAAGATGGGGAGGTCAGTTTTACTTCTGGGAAAAGGACCATATTTTGTATTTGGGGCCTGTGGCGGGGAGTGGCCGGCTGGCTCCTGAAAATCCATGTTACGCAGGATGATTCCCAGAACCAAGGGTGCACCAGTGCCGTGTCGAGCTGGTTTGATAGAGCCAAGTTGCTCCTGCAATCTGCCATCCCGAAGATGGGCACGTCTGTTTTACTTCCAGGGAAAAGGACCATATTTTCTGTTTGGGGTCCTGTGGCTGGGAGTGGCCGGCTGGCTCCTGAAAATCCACGATACGGAGGATGGTTCCCAGATGAAAGTTGCACCATTGCCAAGTCGGACTGGTTTGATAGAGCTAAGTGGCTCCTGCTATCTGCCAGCCAGAAGATGGGCAGGTCAGTTTTACTTCCAGGTTAAAGGGCCGTAGTTTGTGTTTGGGGGCCTGTGGCTGGGAGTGGCCGGCTGGCTCCGGAAAATCCACGTTACGCAGGATGATTCCCAGACCCAAGGGTCCACCACGGCCAAGACGAGCTGGTTTGATAGAGCCAAGTGTCTCCTGCAATCTGCCAGCCAGAAGATGGGCAGGTCAGTTTTACTACCAGGGAAAAGTGCAGTAAATTCTGTTTGCGGGCATGTGGCTGGGAGTGGCCGGCTGGGTCCTGAAAATCCACCATACGCAGGATGGTTCCCAGATGAAAGGTGGCACCAGTGCCCAGTCGGGCTGGTTTGATAGAGCCAAGTGTCTCCTGCAATCTGCCAGCCAGAAGCGGGGCGGGTGAGTTTTTTTGCTTAGGAAAACGGCCGTCTTTTATGTTCGGTGGCCTGTAGCTGGGAGTGGCCGGCTGGCTCCTGAAAATCCACGATACGCAGGATGGTTCCCAGATGAAAGGTGGCACCAGCGCCGAGTCGGTCTGGTTTGATAGAGCCAAGTGGCTCCTGCAATCTGCCAGCCAGAAGCGGGGTGGGTGAATTTTGTTTTCCTAGGAAACGGGTCGTGGTTTGTTTTCCGGGGCCTGCGGCTGGGAGTGGCCGGCTGGCTCCTGAAAATCCACGTTACGCAGGATGGTTCCCAGATGAAAGGTGGCACCAGTGCCAAGTTGGGCTGGTTTGAGAGAGACAAGTTGCTCCTGCAATCTGCCGGCCAGAAGATGGGCACTACAGTTTTACTTCTAGGGAAAAGGACCATATTTTGTGTTTGGGGTCCTGTGGCTGGGAGTGGCTGGCTGGCTCCTGAAAATCCAGCATACGCAGGATGGTTCCCAGATGATAGCTGGCACCAGTGCCAAGTCGGGATGGCTTGATAGAGCCAAGTGGCTCCTGCAATCTGCCAGCCAGAAGATGGGCAGGTCAGTTTTACTTCTAGGGAAAAGGACCATATTTTGTGTTTGGGGTCCTGTGGCTGGGAGTGGCTGGCTGGCTCCTGAAAATCCAGCATACGCAGGATGGTTCCCAGATGATAGCTGGCACCAGTGCCAAGTCGGGATGGCTTGATAGAGCCAAGTGGCTCCTGCAATCTGCCAGCCAGAAGATGGGCAGGTCAGTTTTACTTCCAGGGAAAAGGGCCCTAGTTTGTGTTTTGGGGCCTGTGGCTGGGAGTGGCCGGCTGGCTCCTGAAAATCCACGTTACGCAGGATGATTCCCAGACCCAAGGGTCCACAATGGCCAAGTCGGGCTGGTATGATAGAGCCAACTGGCTCCTGCAATCTGCCAGCCAGAAGGTGGGCAGGTCAGTTTTCCTACCAGGAAAAGTACAGTACTTTCTGTTTGGGGGACTGTGGCTGGGAGTGGCCGGCTGGGTCCTGAAAATCCACCATACACAGGGTGGTTCCCAGATGGAACCATCTGATGAAAGGTGGCACCAGTGCCAAGTCGGGCTGGTTTGATAGAGCCAAGTCTCCCCTGCAATCTGCCAGCCAGAAGATGGGCAGGTCAGTTTTACTAGCAGGGAAAAGTGCAGTACATCCTGTTTGCAGGCCTGGGGCTGGGAGTGGCCGGCTGGCTCCTGAAAATCCACGATACGCAGGATGGTTCCCAGATGAAAGGTGGCACCAGTGCCCAGTCGGGGTGGTTTGATAGAGCCAAGTGTCTCCTGCAATCTGCCAGCCAGAAGCGGGGCGGGTGAGTTTTTTTGCTTAGGAAAAGGGCCGTGGTTTATGTTCGGTGGCCTGTGGCTGGGAGTGGCCGGCTGGCTCCTGAAAATCCACGATACGCAGGATGGTTCCCAGATGAAAGGTGGCACCAGTGCCGAGTCGGTCTGGTTTGATAGAGCCAAGTGGCTCCTGCAATCTGCCAGCCAGAAGCGGGGTGGGTGAGTTTTGTTTTCCAAGGAAACGGGTCGTGGTTTGTTTTCCGGGGCCTGCGGCTGGGAGTGGCCGGCTGGCTCCTGAAAATCCACGTTACGCAGGATGGTTCCCAGATGAAAGGTGGGACCAGTGCCAAGTCGGGCTGGCTTGATAGTACCAAGTGGCTCCTGCAATCTGCCAGCCAGAAGATGGGCAGGTCAGTTTTACTTCCAGGGTAATGGGCCGTAGATTGTGTTGGGGTCCTGTGGCTGGGAGTGGCCAGCTGGCTCCTGAAAATCCACGATACGCAGGATGGTTCCCAGATGAAAGGTGCCACCAGTGCCAAGTCGGGATGGTTTGATAGAGGCATGTAGCTCCTGCAATCTGCCAGCCAGAAGTGGGCCGGGTTAGTTTTGTTTACCCGAGAAAAGGGCCGTGGTTTTTGTTCGCTGGCCTGTGGCTGGGAGTGGCCAGCTGGCTCCTAAAAATCCACGCCAACCAGGATGGTTCCCAGATGAAAGGTGGCACCAGTGCCAAGTCGGGATGGTTTGATAGAGCCCAGTAGCTCCTGCAATCTGCCAACCAGAAGATGGGCACGTCAGTTTAACTTCCAGGGAAAAGTGCAGTACTTTCTGTTTGAGGGCCTGTGGCTGGGAGTGGCCGGCTGGCTCCTGAAAATCCACGATACACAGGATGGTTCCCAGATGAAAGGTGGCACCAGTGCCGAGTCGGGCTGGTTTGATAGAGCCAAGTGGCTCCTGCAATCTGCCAGGCAGAAGCGGGGTGGGTGAGTTTTGTTTGCCAGGGAAAAGGGTCGTGGTTTGTTTTCCGGGGCCTGTGGCTGGGAGTGGCCGGCTGGCTCCTGAAAATCCACGATATGAAGGATGGTTCCCAGATGAAAGGTGGCACCAGTGCCAAGTCCGGCGGGGTTGATAGAGCCAAGTGGCTCCTGCAATCTGCCAGCCAGAAGATGGGGAGGTCAGTTTTACTTCTGGGAAAAGGACCATATTTTGTATTTGGGGCCTGTGGCGGGGAGTGGCCGGCTGGCTCCTGAAAATCCATGTTACGCAGGATGATTCCCAGAACCAAGGGTGCACCAGTGCCGTGTCGAGCTGGTTTGATAGAGCCAAGTTGCTCCTGCAATCTGCCATCCAGAAGATGGGCACGTCAGTTTTACTTCCAGGAAAAAGGACCATATTTTCTGTTTGGGGTCCTGTGGCTGGGAGTGGCCGGCTGGCTCCTGAAAATCCACGATACGGAGGATGGTTCCCAGATGAAAGTGGCACCATTGCCAAGTCGGACTGGTTTGATAGAGCTAAGTGGCTCCTGCTATCTGCCAGCCAGAAGATGGGCAGGTCAGTTTTACTTCCAGGGTAAAGGGCCGTAGTTTGTGTTTGGGGGCCTGTGGCTGGGAGTGGCCGGCTGGCTCCGGAAAATCCATGTTACGCAGGATGATTCCCAGACCCAAGGGTCCACCACGGCCAAGACGAGCTGGTTTGATAGAGCCAAGTGTCTCCTGCAATCTGCCAGCCAGAAGATGGGCAGGTCAGTTTTACTACCAGGGAAAAGTGCAGTACATTCTATTTGCGGGCCTGTGGCTGGGAGTGGCCGGCTGGGTCCTGAAAATCCACCATACGCAGGATGGTTCCCAGATGAAAGGTGGCACCAGTGCCAAGTCGGGCTGGTTTCATAGAGCCAAGTGTCTCCTGCAATCTGCCAGCCAGAAGATGGGCAGGTCAGTTTTACTACCAGGGAAAAGTGCAGTACATTCTGTTTGCGGGCCTGTGGCTGGGAGTGGCCGGCTGGCTCCTAAAAATCCACCATACGCAGGATGGTTCCCAGATGAAAGGTGGCACCAGTGCCAAGTCGGGCTGGTTTGATAGAGCCAAGTGTCTCCTGCAATCTGCCAGCCAGAAGCGGGGCGGGTGAGTTTTGTTGCTTAGGAAAAGGGCCGTGGTTTATGTTCGGTGGCCTGTGGCTGGGAGTGGCCGGCTGGCTCCTGAAAATCCACGATACGCAGAATGGTTCCCACATGAAAGGTGGCACCAGTGCCGAGTCGGGCTGGTTTGATAGAGCCAAGTGGCTCCTGAAATCTGCCACCCAGAAGGGGGGTGTGTGCGTTTTGTTTTCCAGGGAAACGGGTCGTGCTTTGTTTTCTGGGGCCTGTGGCTGGGAGTGGCCGGCTGGCTCCTGGAAATCCACCATACGCAGGATGGTTCCCAGATGAAAGGTGGCACCAGTGCCAAGTAGGGCTGTCTTGATAGTGCCAAGTGGCTCCGGCAATCTGCCTGGCAGGAGCGGGGTGGGTGAGTTTTGTTTGCCAGGGAAAAGTGTCGTGGTTTGTTTTCCGGGGCCTGTGGCTGGGAGTGGCTGGCTGGCTCCTTAAAATCCAAGATATGAAAGATGGTTCCCAGATGAAAGGTGGCACCAGTGCCAAGTCAAGCTGGTTTGATAGAGCCAAGTGGCTCCTGCAATCTGCCAGCCAGAAGATGGGCAGGTCAGTTTTACTTCCAGGGTAATGGGCCGTAGTTAGTGTTTGGGGGCCTGTGGCTGGGAGTGGCCGGCTGGCTCCTGAAAATCCACGTTACGCAGCATGATTCTGAGACCCAAGGGTCCACCACGGCCATGTCGGGCTGGTTTGATAGAGCCAAGTGGCTCCTGCAATCTGCCAGCCTGAAGATGGGCAGGTCAGTTTTACTTCCGGGGAAAAGGACCATATTTTGTGTTTGGGGTCCTGTGGCTGGGAGTGGCCAGCTGGCTCTTGAAAATCCACGTTACGCAGGATGATTCGGAGACCCTAGGGTGCACCACCGCCAAGTCGGGCTGGTTTGATAGAGACAAGTTGCTCCTCCAATCTGCCGGCCAGAAGAAGGGCACGATAGTTTTACTTCTAGGGAAAAGGACCATATTTTTTGTTTGGGGTCCTGTGGCAGGGAGTGGCTGGCTGGCTCCTGAAAATCCAGCATACGCAGGATGGTTCCCAGATGATAGGTGGCACCAGTGCCAAGTCGGGCTGGTTTGATAGAGCCAAGTGGCTCCTGCAATCTGCCAGCCAGAAGATGGGCAGGTCAGTTTTACTTCCAGGGAAACGGGCCGTAGATTGTGTTTTGGGGCCTGTGGCTGGGAGTGGCCGGCTGGCTCCTGAAAATCCACGTTACGCAGGATGATTCCCAGACCCAAGGGTCCACCACGGACAAGTCGGGCTGGTTTGATAGAGCCAACTGGCTCCTGCAATCTGCCACCCAGAAGGTGGGCAGGTCAGTTTTCCTACCAGGAAAAGTACAGTACTTTCTGTTTGCGGGCCTGTGGCTGGGAGTGGCCGGCTGGCTCCTGAAAATCCACCATACGCTGGATGGTTCCCAGATGAAAGGTGGCACCAGTGCCCAGTCGGGCTGGTTTGATAGAGCCAAGTGTCTCCTGCAATCTGCCAGCCAGAAGCGGGGCGGGTGAGTTTTGTTGCTTAGGAAAAAGTCCGTGGTTTATGTTCGGTGGCCTGTGGCTGGGAGTGGCCGGCTGGCTCCTGAAAATCCACGATACGCAGGATGGTTCCCAGATGAAAGGTGGCACCAGTGCCGAGTCGGTCTGGTTTGATAGAGCCAAGTGGCTCCTGCAATCTGCCAGCCAGAAGATGGGCAGGTCAGTTTTACTTCCAGGGTAATGGGCCGTAGATTGTGTTGGGGTCCTGTGGCTGGGAGGGGCCAGCTGGCTTCTGAAAATCCACGATACGCAGGATGGTTCCCAGATGAAAGGTGCCACCAGTGCCAAATCGGGATGGTTTGATAGAGGCATGTAGCTCCTGCAATCTGCCAGCCAGAAGTGGGCCGGGTTAGTTTTGTTTACCCGAGAAAAGGGCCGTGGTTTTTGTTCGCTGGCCTGTGGCTGGGAGTGGCCAGCTGGCTCCTAAAAATCCACGCCAACCAGGATGGTTCCCAGATGAAAGGTGGCACCAGTGCCAAGTCGGGATGGTTTGATAGAGCCAAGTAGCTCCTGCAATCTGCCAACCAGAAGATGGGCACGTCAGTCTTACTTCCAGGGAAAAGTGCAGTACTTTCTGTTTGAGGGCCTGTGGCTGGGAGTGGCCGGCTGGCTCCTGAAAATCCACGATACACAGGATGGTTCCCAGATGAAAGGTGGCACCAGTGCCGAGTCGGGCTGGTTTGATAGAGCCAAGTGGCTCCTGCAATCTGCCAGGCAGAAGCGGGGTGGGTGAGTTTTGTTTGCCAGGGAAAAGGGTCGTGGTTTGTTTTCCGGGGCCTGTGGCTGGGAGTGGCCGGCTGGCTCCTGAAAATCCACGATACGCAGGATGGTTCCCAGATGAAAGGTGGCACCAGTGCCAAGTCGGGCGGGTTTGATAGAGCCAAGTGGCTCCTGCAATCTGCCAGCCAGAAGATGGGGAGGTCAGTTTTACTTATGGGAAAAGGACCATATTTTGTATTTGGGGCCTGTGGCGGGGAGTGGCCGGCTGGCTCCTGAAAATCCATGTTACGCAGGATGATTCCCAGAACCAAGGGTGCACCAGTGCCGTTTCGAGCTGGTTTGATAGAGCCAAGTTGCTCCTGCAATCTGCCATCCAGAAGATGGGCACGTCAGTTTTACTTCCAGGGAAAAGGACCATATTTTTTTTTTGGGGTCCTGAGGGTGGGAGTGGCTGGCTGGCTCCTGATAATCCACCATACGCAGGATGGTTCCCAGATGAAAGGTGGCACCAGTGCCAAGTCAGGCTGGCTTGATAGAGCCAAGTGGGTCCCGCAATCTGCCAGCCAGAAGACGGGCAGGTCAGTTTTACTTCCAGGGTAAAGTGCCGTAGTTTGTGTTTGGGGGCCTGTGGTTGGGAGTGGCCGGCTGGCTCCTGAAAATCCACGTTACGCAGGATGATTCCAAGACCCAAGGGTCCACCACGGCCAAGTCGGGCTGGTTTGATAGGGCCAACTGGCTCCTGCAATCTGCCAGCCAGAGGATGGGCAGGTCAGTTTTACTACCAGGGATAAGTGCAGTACTTTCTGTTTGCGGGCCTGAGGCTGGGAGTGGCCGGCTGGCTCCTGAAAATCCACCATACGCAGGATGGTTCCCAGATGAAACCATCTGATCTAAGGTGGCACCAGTGCCAAGTCGGGCTGGTTTGATAGAGCCAAGTGGCTCCTGCAATCTGCCAGCCATTAGACGGGCAGTTCAGTTTTACTTCCAGGGTAAAGCGCCGTAGTTTTTGTTTGGGGGCCTGTGGCTGGGAGTGGCCGGCTGGCTCCTGAAAATCCACCATACGCAGGATGGTTCCCAGATGAAATGTGGCACCAGGGCCGAGTCGGGCTGGTTTGATAGAGCCAAGTGGCTCCTGCAATCTGCCAGGCAGAAGCGGGGTGGGTGAGTTTTGTTTGCCAGGGAAAAGGGTCGTGGTTTGTTTTCCGGGGCCTGTGGCTGGGAGTGGCCGGCTGGCTCCTGAAAATCCACAATATGAAGGATGGTTCCCAGATGAAAGGTGTTACCAGTGCCAAGTCGGGCTGGTTTGATAGAGCCAAGTTGCTCCTGCAATCTGCCATCCACAAGATGGGCACGTCAGTTTTACTTCCAGGGAAAAGGACCATATTTTGTGTTTGGAGTCCTGTGGCTGGGAGTGGCCGGCTGGCTCCTGAAAATCCACCATACGCAGGATGGTCCCAGAAGAAAGGTGGCACCAGTGCCAAGTCGGGCTGGCTTGATAGAGCCAAGTGGCTCCTGCAATCTGCCAGCCAGAAGATGGGCACGTCAGTTTTACTTCCAGGGTAAAGGGCCGTAGATTTTGTTTGGGGGCCTGTGGTTGGGAGTGGCCGGCTGGCTCCTGAAAATCCACGTTACGCAGGATGATTCCCAGACCCAAGGGTCCACAATGGCCAAGTCGGGCTGGTTTGATAGAGCCAAGTGTCTCCTGCAATCTGCCAGCCAGAAGATGGGCAGGTCAGTTTTACTACCAGGGAAAATGCAGTAATTTCTGTTTGCGGGCCTGTGGCTGGGAGTGGCCTGCTGGCTACTGAAAATCCACGATACGCAGGATGGTTCCCAGATGAAAGGTGGCACTAGTGCCGAGTCGGGCTGGTTTGATAGAGGCAAGTAGCTCCTGCAATCTGCCAGCCAGAAGTAGGGCGGGTTAGTTTTGTTTACCTGGGAAAAGGGCCTCGGTTAGTGTTCGGGTGCCTGTGGCTGGGAGTGGCCAGCTGGCTCCTAAAAATCCACTCAGACCAGGATGGTTCCCAGATGAAAGGTGGCACCAGTGCCAAGTCGGGATGGTTTGATAGGGCCAAGTGGCTCCTGCAATCTGCCAACCAGAAGATGGGCAGGTCAGTTTTACTTCCAGGGAAACGTGCAGTACTTTCTGTTTGAGGGCCTGTGGCTGGGCGTGGCCGGCTGGCTCCGGAAAATCCACGTTACGCAGGATGATTTCCAGACCCAAGGGTCCACCACGGCCAAGACGGGCTGGTTTGATAGAGCCAAGTGTCTCCTGCAATCTGCCAGCCAGAAGATGGGCAGGTCATTTTTACTTCCAGGGTAAAGGGCCCTAGTTAGTGTTTGGGGGCCTGTGGCTGGGAGTGGCCTGCTGGCTACTGAAAATCCACGATACGGAGGATGGTTCCCAGATGAAAGGTGGCACCAGTGCCAAGTCGGACTCGTTTGATAGAGCCAAGAGGCTCCTGCAATCTGCCAGCCAGAAGCGGGGTGGGTGAGTTTTGTTTGCCAGGGAAAAGAGTCGTGGTTTGTTTTCCGGGGCCTGTGGCTGGGAGTGGCCGGCTGGCTCCTGAAAATCCACGATATGAAGGATGGTTCCCAGATGAAAGGTGGCACGAGTGCCAAGTCGGGCTGGTTTGATAGTACCAAGTGGCTCCTGCAATCTGCCAGCCAGGAGATGGGCAGGTCAGTTTTAATTCCAGGGTAAAGGGCCGTAGTTAGTGTTTGGGGGCCTGTGGCTGGGAGTTGCCGGCTGGCTACTGAAAAACCACCATACGCAGGATGGTTCCCAGATGAAAGGTGGCACCATTGCCAAGTCGGGCTGGTTTGATAGAGCCAAGTGGCTCCTGCAAGCTGCAATGCAGAAGCGGGGTGGGTGAGTTTTTTTTGCCAGGGAAAAGGGTCGTGGTTTTTTTTCCGGGGCCTGTGGCTGGGAGTAGCCGGCTGGCTCCTGAAAATCCAAGATACGCAGGACGGTTCCCAGATGAAAGGTGGCACCAGTGCCAAGTCGGGCTGGTTTGATAGAGCCAAGTGGCTCCTGCAATCTGCCAGCCTGAAGATGGGCAGGTCAGTTTTACTTCCGGGGAAAAGGACCATATTTTGTGTTTGGGGTCCTGTGGCTGGGAGTGGACGGCTGGCTCCTGAAAATCCACGTTACGCAGGATGATTCGGAGACCCTAGGGTGCACCACCGCCAAGTCGGGCTGGTTTGATAGAGACAAGTTGCTCCTGCAATCTGCCGGCCAGAAGATGGGCACGACAGTTTTACTCCTAGGGAAGAGGACCATATTTTGTGTTTGGGGTCCTGTGGCTGGGAGTGGCTGGCTGGCTCCTGAAAATCCAGGATACGCAGGATGGTTCCCAGATGAAAGGTGGCACCAGTGCCACGTCGGGCTGGCTTGATAGAGCCAAGTGGCTCCTGCAATCTGCCAGCCAGAAGATGGGCAGGTCAGTTTTACTTCCAGGGAAAAGGGCCGTAGTTTGTGTTTTGGGGCCTGTGGCTGGGAGTGGCCGGCTGGCTCCTGAAAATCCACGTTACGCAGGATGATTCCCAGACCCAAGGGTCCACAATGGCCAAGTTGGGCTGGTTTGATAGAGCCAACTTGCTCCTGCAATCTGCGTGCCAGAAGGTTGGCAGGTCAGTTTTCCTACCAGGAAAAGTACAGTACTTTCTGTTTGGGGGACTGTGGCTGGGAGTGGCCGGCTGGGTCCTGAAAATCCACCATACACAGGGTGGTTCCCAGATGGAACCATCTGATGAAAGGTGGCACCAGTGCCAAGTCGGGCTGGTTTGATAGAGCCAAGTGTCTCCTGCAATCTGCCAGCCAGAAGCGGGGCGGGTGATTTTTGTTGCTTACGAAAAGGGCTGTGGTTTATGTTCGGTGGCCTGTGGCTGGGAGTGGCTGGATGGCTCCTGAATATCCACGATACGCAGGATGGTTCCCAGATGAAAGGTGGCCCCAGTGCCGAGTCGGGCTGGTTTGATAGAGCCACGTGGCTCCTGCAGTGTCCCAGCCAGAAGATGGGCACGTCAGTTTTACTTCCAGGGAAAAGGACCATATTTTGTGTTTGGGGTCCTGTGGCTGGGAGTGGCCAGCTGGCTCCTAAAAATCCACCTTATGCAGGATGATTCCCAGATGAAAGGTGGCACCAGTGCCAAGTCGGGCTGGCTTGATAGAGCCAAGTGGCTCCTGCAATCTGCCAACCAGAAGATGGGCACGTCAGTTTTACTTCCAGGGTAAAGGGCCGTAGTTTGTGTTTGGGGACCTGTGGCTGGGAGTGGCCGGCTGGCTCCTGAAAATCCACATTACGCAGGATGATTCCCAGACCCAAGGGTCCACAATGGCCAAGTCGGGCTGGTTTGATAGTACCAAGTGGCTCCTGCAATCTGCCTGCCAGAAGATGGGCAGGTCAGTTTTATTTCCAGGGAAAAGTGCAGTACTTTCTGTTTGCGGGCCTGTGGCTGGGAGTGGCCGGCTGGGTCCTGAAAATCCACCATACGCAGGATGGTTCCCAGATGAAAGGTGGCAGCAGTGCAAAGTCGGGCTTGTTTGATAGAGCCAAGTGTCTCCTGCAATCTGCCAGCCAGAAGATGGGCGGGTGAGTTTTGTTGCCTGGGAAAATGGCCGTAGTTTGTATTTGGGCGCCTATGGCTGGGAGTGGCCGGCTGGCTCCTGAAAATCCACGATACGCAGGATGGTTCCCAGATGAAAGGTGGCACCAGTGCCAAGTCGGGCTGGTTTGATAGAGCCAAGTGGCTCCTGCAATCTGCCTGGCAGAAGCGGGGTGGGTGAGTTTTGTTTGCCAGGGAAAAGGGTCGTGGTTTGTTTTCCGGGGCCTGTGGCTGGGAGTGGCCGGCTGGCTCCTGAAAATCCACGATATGCAGGATGGTTCCCAGATGAAAGGTGGCACCAGTGCCAAGTCGGGCTGGTTTGATAGAGCCATGTGGCTCCTGCAATCTGCCAGCCAGAAGATGGGCACGTCAGTTTTACTACCAGGGAAAAGGACCATATTTTGGTTTTGGGGTCCTGTGGCTGGGAGTGGCCGGCTTGCTCCTGAAAATCCACGATACGCAGGATGGTTCCCAGATGAAAGGTGGCACCAGTGCCAAGTCGGGCTGGCTTGATAGAGCCAAGTGGCTTCTGCAATCTGCCAGCCAGAAGATGGGCAGGTCAGTTTTACTTCCAGGGTAAAGGGCCGTAGTTAGTGCTTGGGGGCCTGTGGCTGGGAGTGGCCGGCTGGCTCCTGAAAATCCACGATACGGAGGATGGTTCCCAGATGAAAGGTGGCACGAGTGCCAAGTCGGGCTGGTTTGATAGAGCCAAGTGGCTCCTGCAATCTGCCAGCCAGGAGATGGGCAGGTCAGTTTTCCTACCAGGGAAAAGTGCAGTACTTTCTCTTTGGGGGCCTGTGGCTGGGAGTGGCCGGCTGGGTCCTGAAAATCCACGATACGCAGGATGGTTCCCAGATGAAACCATCTGATGAAAGGTGGCACCAGTGCCAATTTGGGCTGGTTTGATAGAGGCAAGTAGCTCCTGCAATCTTCCAGCCAGAAGTGGGACGGGTTAGTTTTGTTTACACGGGAAAATGGCCGCGTTTAGTGTTCGGGTGCCTGTGGCTGGGAGTGGCCAGCTGGCTCCTGAAAATCCACGATACGCAGGATGGTTCCCAGATGAAAGGTGCTACCAGTGCCGAGTCGGGCTGGTTTGATAGAAGCAAGTGGCTCCTGCAATCTGCCAGCCAGAAGATGGGCAGGTCAGTTTTACTACCAGGGAAAAGTGCAGTACATTCTATTTGCGGGCCTGTGGCTGGGAGTTGCCGGCTGGGTCCTGAAAATCCACCATACGCAGGATGGTTCCCAGATGAAAGGTGGCACCAGTGCCAAGTCGGGCTGGTTTGATAGAGCCAAGTGGCTCCTGCAATCTGCCAGCCAGAAGATGGGCAGGTCAGTTTTACTTCCAGGGTAAAGTGCAGTACATTCTGTTTGCGGGCCTGTGGCTGGGAGTGGCCGGCTGGGTCCTGAAAATCCACCATACGCAGGATGGTTCCCAGATGAAAGGTGGCACCAGTGCCAAGTCGGGCTGTTTGATAGAGCCAAGTGTCTCCTGCAATCTGCCCGCCAGAAGCGGGGTGGGTGAGTTTTGTTTGCCAGGGAAAAGGGTCGTGGTTTGTTTTCCGGGGCCTGTGGCTGGGAGTGGCCGGCTGGCTCCTGAAAATCCACGATACGAAGGATGGTTCCCAGATGAAAGGTGGCACCAGTGCCAAGTCGGGCTGGTTTGATAGAGCCAACTGGCTCCTGCAATCTGCCAGCCAGAAGATGGGCACGTCAGTTTTACTTCCAGGGAAAAGGACCATATTTTTTGTTTGGGGTCCTGAGGGTGGGAGTGGCTGGCTGGCTCCTGATAATCCACCATACGCAGGATGGTTCCCAGATGAAAGGTGGCACCAGTGCCAAGTCGGGCTGTTTGATAGAGCCAAGTGTCTCCTGCAATCTGCCAGCCAGAAGCAGGGTGGGTGAGTTTTGTTTGCCAGGGAAAAGGGTCGTGGTTTGTTTTCCGGGGCCTGTGGCTGGGAGTGGCCGGCTGGCTCCTGAAAATCCACGATACGAAGGATGGTTCCCAGATGAAAGGTGGCACCAGTGCCAAGTCGGGCTGGCTTGATAGAGCCAAGTGGGTCCCGCAATCTGCCAGCCAGAAGACGGGCAGGTCTGTTTTACTTCCAGGGTAAAGTGCCGTAGTTTGTGTTTGGGGGCCTGTGGCTGGGAGTGGCCGGCTGGCTCCTGAAAATCCATGTTACGCAGGATGATTCCAAGACCCAAGGGTCCACCACGGCCAAGTCGGGCTGGTTTGATAGGGCCAACTGGCTCCTGCAATCTGCCAGCCAGAAGATGGGCAGGTCAGTTTTACTACCAGGGAAAAGTGCAGTACTTTCTGTTTGCGGGCCTGTGGCTGGGAGTGGCCGGCTGGCTCCTGAAAATCCACCATACGCAGGATGGTTCCCAGATGAAACCATCTGATCTAACGTGGCACCAGTGCCAAGTCGGGCTGGTTTGATAGAGCCAAGTGGCTCCTGCAATCTGCCAGCCATTAGACGGGCAGTTCAGTTTTACTTCCAGGGTAAAGCGCCGTAGTTTTTGTTTGGGGGCCTGTGGCTGGGAGTGGCCGGCTGGCTCCTGAAAATCCACCATACGCAGGATGGTTCCCAGATGAAATGTAGCACCAGGGCCGAGTCGGGCTGGTTTGATAGAGCCAAGTGGCTCCTGCAATCTGCCAGGCAGAAGCGGGGTGGGTGAGTTTTGTTTGCCAGGGAAAAGGGTCGTGGTTTGTTTTCCGGGGCCTGTGGCTGGGAGTGGCCGGCTGGCTCCTGAAAATCCACAATATGAAGGATGGTTCCCAGATGAAAGGTGTTACCAGTGCCAAGTCGGGCTGGTTTGATAGAGCCAAGTGGCTCCTGCAATCTGTCAGCCAGAAGATGGGCAGGTCAGTTTTACTTCCGGGGAAAAGGAACACATTTTGTGTTTGGGGGCCTGTGGCTGGGAGTGGCCGGCTGGCTCCTGAAAATCCATGTTACGCAGGATGATTCCCAGACCCAAGGGTCCACCACGGCCATGTCGGGCTGGTTTGATAGAGCCAAGTTGCTCCTGCAATCTGCCATCCACAAGATGGGCACGTCAGTTTTACTTCCAGGGAAAAGGACCATATTTTGTGTTTGGAGTCCTGTGGCTGGGAGTGGCCGGCTGGCTCCTGAAAATCCACCATACGCAGGATGGTCCCAGAAGAAAGGTGGCACCAGTGCCAAGTCGGGCTGGCTTGATAGAGCCAAGTGGCTCCTGCAATCTGCCAGCCAGAAGATGGGCAGGTCAGTTTTACTTCCAGGGTAAAGGGCCGTAGATTTTGTTTGGGGGCCTGTGGTTGGGAGTGGCCGGCTGGCTCCTGAAAATCCACGTTACGCAGGATGATTCCCAGACCCAAGGGTCCACAATGGCCAAGTCGGGCTGGTTTGATAGAGCCAAGTGTCTCCTGCAATCTGCCAGCCAGAAGATGGGCAGGTCAGTTTTACTACCAGGGAAAATGCAGTAATTTCTGTTTGCGGGCCTGTGGCTGGGAGTGGCCTGCTGGCTACTGAAAATCCACGATACGCAGGATGGTTCCCAGATGAAAGGTGGCACTAGTGCCGAGTCGGGCTGGTTTGATAGAGGCAAGTAGCTCCTGCAATCTGCCAGCCAGAAGTAGGGCGGGTTAGTTTTGTTTACCTGGGAAAAAGGCCTCGGTTAGTGTTCGGGTGCCTGTGGCTGGGAGTGGCCAGCTGGCTCCTAAAAATCCACTCCAACCAGGATGGTTCCCAGATGAAAGTTGGCACCAGTGCCAAGTCGGGATGGTTTGATAGTACCAAGTGGCTCCTGCAATCTGCCAACCAGAAGATGGGCAGGTCAGTTTTACTTCCAGGGAAACGTGCAGTACTTTCTGTTTGAGGGCCTGTGGCTGGGAGTGGCCGGCTGGCTCCGGAAAATCCACGTTACGCAGGATGATTCCCAGACCCAAGGGTCCACCACGGCCAAGACGGGCTGGTTTGATAGAGCCAAGTGGCTCCTGCAATCTGCCAGCCAGAAGATGGGGAGGTCAGTTTTACTTCTGGGAAAAGGACCATATTTTGTATTTGGGGCCTGTGGCGGGGAGTGGCCGGCTGGCTCCTGAAAATCCATGTTACGCAGGATGATTCCCAGAACCAAGGGTGCACCAGTGCCGTGTCGAGCTGGTTTGATAGAGCCAAGTTGCTCCTGCAATCTGCCATCCAGAAGATGGGCACGTCAGTTTTACTTCCAGGGAAAAGGACCATATTTTTTTTTTGGGGTCCTGAGGGTGGGAGTGGCTGGCTGGCTCCTGATAATCCACCATACGCAGGATGGTTCCCAGATGAAAGGTGGCACCAGTGCCAAGTCAGGCTGGCTTGATAGAGCCAAGTGGGTCCCGCAATCTGCCAGCCAGAAGACGGGCAGGTCAGTTTTACTTCCAGGGTAAAGTGCCGTAGTTTGTGTTTGGGGGCCTGTGGTTGGGAGTGGCCGGCTGGCTCCTGAAAATCCACGTTACGCAGGATGATTCCCAGACCCAAGGGTCCACAATGGCCAAGTTGGGCTGGTTTGATAGAGCCAACTTGCTCCTGCAATCTGCGTGCCAGAAGGTGGGCAGGTCAGTTTTCCTACCAGGAAAAGTACAGTACTTTCTGTTTGGGGGACTGTGGCTGGGAGTGGCCGGCTGGGTCCTGAAAATCCACCATACACAGGGTGGTTCCCAGATGGAACCATCTGATGAAAGGTGGCACCAGTGCCAAGTCGGGCTGGTTTGATAGAGCCAAGTGTCTCCTGCAATCTGCCAGCCAGAAGCGGGGCGGGTGATTTTTGTTGGTTACGAAAAGGGCTGTGGTTTATGTTCGGTGGCCTGTGGCTGGGAGTGGCTGGATGGCTCCTGAAAATCCACGATACGCAGGATGGTTCCCAGATGAAAGGTGGCCCCAGTGCCGAGTCGGGCTGGTTTGATAGAGCCACGTGGCTCCTGCAGTGTCCCAGCCAGAAGATGGGCACGTCAGTTTTACTTCCAGGGAAAAGGACCATATTTTGTGTTTGGGGTCCTGTGGCTGGGAGTGGCCGGCTGGCTCCTAAAAATCCACCTTATGCAGGATGGTTCCCAGATGAAAGGTGGCACCAGTGCCAAGTCGGGCTGGCTTGATAGAGCCAAGTGGCTCCTGCAATCTGCCAACCAGAAGATGGGCACGTCAGTTTTACTTCCAGGGTAAAGGGCCGTAGTTTGTGTTTGGGGACCTGTGGCTGGGAGTGGCCGGCTGGCTCCTGAAAATCCACATTACGCAGGATGATTCCCAGACCCAAGGGTCCACAATGGCCAAGTCGGGCTGGTTTGATAGTACCAAGTGGCTCCTGCAATCTGCCTGCCAGAAGATGGGCAGGTCAGTTTTATTTCCAGGGAAAAGTGCAGTACTTTCTGTTTGCGGGCCTGTGGCTGGGAGTGGCCGGCTGGGTCCTGAAAATCCACCATACGCAGGATGGTTCCCAGATGAAAGGTGGCAGCAGTGCAAAGTCGGGCTTGTTTGATAGAGCCAAGTGTCTCCTGCAATCTGCCAGCCAGAAGATGGGCGGGTGAGTTTTGTTGCCTGGGAAAATGGCCGTAGTTTGTATTTGGGGGCCTATGGCTGGGAGTGGCCGGCTGGCTCCTGAAAATCCACGATACGCAGGATGGTTCCCAGATGAAAGGTGGCACCAGTGCCGAGTCGGGCTGGTTTGATAGAGCCAAGTGGCTCCTGCAATCTGCCTGGCAGAAGCGGGGTGGGTGAGTTTTGTTTGCCAGGGAAAAGGGTCGTGGTTTGTTTTCCGGGGCCTGTGGCTGGGAGTGGCCGGCTGGCTCCTGAAAATCCACGATATGCAGGATGGTTCCCAGATGAAAGGTGGCACCAGTGCCAAGTCGGGCTGGTTTGATAGAGCCATGTGGCTCCTGCAATCTGCCAGCCAGAAGATGGGCACGTCAGTTTTACTACCAGGGAAAAGGACCATATTTTGGTTTTGGGGTCCTGTGGCTGGGAGTGGCCGGCTTGCTCCTGAAAATCCACGATACGCAGGATGGTTCCCAGATGAAAGGTGGCACCAGTGCCAAGTCGGGCTGGCTTGATAGAGCCAAGTGGCTTCTGCAATCTGCCAGCCAGAAGATGGGCAGGTCAGTTTTACTTCCAGGGTAAAGGGCCGTAGTTAGTGCTTGGGGGCCTGTGGCTGGGAGTGGCCGGCTGGCTCCTGAAAATCCACGATACGGAGGATGGTTCCCAGATGAAAGGTGGCACGAGTGCCAAGTCGGGCTGGTTTGATAGAGCCAAGTGGCTCCTGCAATCTGCCAGCCAGGAGATGGGCAGGTCAGTTTTCCTACCAGGGAAAAGTGCAGTACTTTCTCTTTGGGGGCCTGTGGCTGGGAGTGGCCGGCTGGGTCCTGAAAATCCACGATACGCAGGATGGTTCCCAGATGAAACCATCTGATGAAAGGTGGCACCAGTGCCAATTTGGGCTGGTTTGATAGAGGCAAGTAGCTCCTGCAATCTTCCAGCCAGAAGTGGGACGGGTTAGTTTTGTTTACACGGGAAAATGGCCGCGTTTAGTGTTCGGGTGCCTGTGGCTGGGAGTGGCCAGCTGGCTCCTGAAAATCCACGATACGCAGGATGGTTCCCAGATGAAAGGTGCTACCAGTGCCGAGTCGGGCTGGTTTGATAGAAGCAAGTGGCTCCTGCAATCTGCCAGCCAGAAGATGGGCAGGTCAGTTTTACTACCAGGGAAAAGTGCAGTACATTCTATTTGCGGGCCTGTGGCTGGGAGTTGCCGGCTGGGTCCTGAAAATCCACCATACGCAGGATGGTTCCCAGATGAAAGGTGGCACCAGTGCCAAGTCGGGCTGGTTTGATAGAGCCAAGTGTCTCCTGCAATCTGCCAGCCAGAAGATGGGCAGGTCAGTTTTACTTCCAGGGTAAAGTGCAGTACATTCTGTTTGCGGGCCTGTGGCTGGGAGTGGCCGGCTGGGTCCTGAAAATCCACCATACGCAGGATGGTTCCCAGATGAAAGGTGGCACCAGTGCCAAGTCGGGCTGTTTGATAGAGCCAAGTGTCTCCTGCAATCTGCCCGCCAGAAGCGGGGTGGGTGAGTTTTGTTTGCCAGGGAAAAGGGTCGTGGTTTGTTTTCCGGGGCCTGTGGCTGGGAGTGGCCGGCTGGCTCCTGAAAATCCACGATACGAAGGATGGTTCCCAGATGAAAGGTGGCACCAGTGCCAAGTCGGGCTGGTTTGATAGAGCCAACTGGCTCCTGCAATCTGCCAGCCAGAAGATGGGCACGTCAGTTTTACTTCCAGGGAAAAGGACCATATTTTTTGTTTGGGGTCCTGAGGGTGGGAGTGGCTGGCTGGCTCCTGATAATCCACCATACGCAGGATGGTTCCCAGATGAAAGGTGGCACCAGAGCCAAGTCGGGCTGTTTGATAGAGCCAAGTGTCTCCTGCAATCTGCCAGCCAGAAGCAGGGTGGGTGAGTTTTGTTTGCCAGGGAAAAGGGTCGTGGTTTGTTTTCCGGGGCCTGTGGCTGGGAGTGGCCGGCTGGCTCCTGAAAATCCACGATACGAAGGATGGTTCCCAGATGAAAGGTGGCACCAGTGCCAAGTCGGGCTGGCTTGATAGAGCCAAGTGGGTCCCGCAATCTGCCAGCCAGAAGACGGGCAGGTCTCTTTTACTTCCAGGGTAAAGTGCCGTAGTTTGTGTTTGGGGGCCTGTGGCTGGGAGTGGCCGGCTGGCTCCTGAAAATCCACGTTACGCAGGATGATTCCAAGACCCAAGGGTCCACCACGGCCAAGTCGGGCTGGTTTGATAGGGCCAACTGGCTCCTGCAATCTGCCAGCCAGAAGATGGGCAGGTCAGTTTTACTACCAGGGAAAAGTGCAGTACTTTCTGTTTGCGGGCCTGTGGCTGGGAGTGGCCGGCTGGCTCCTGAAAATCCACCATACGCAGGATGGTTCCCAGATGAAACCATCTGATCTAAGGTGGCACCAGTGCCAAGTCGGGCTGGTTTGATAGAGCCAAGTGGCTCCTGCAATCTGCCAGCCATTAGACGGGCAGTTCAGTTTTACTTCCAGGGTAAAGCGCCGTAGTTTTTGTTTGGGGGCCTGTGGCTGGGAGTGGCCGGCTGGCTCCTGAAAATCCACCATACGCAGGATGGTTCCCAGATGAAATGTAGCACCAGGGCCGAGTCGGGCTGGTTTGATAGAGCCAAGTGGCTCCTGCAATCTGCCAGGCAGAAGCGGGGTGGGTGAGTTTTGTTTGCCAGGGAAAAGGGTCGTG
Organism: Zonotrichia albicollis; assembly: GCF_047830755.1. Taxonomy (NCBI): domain Eukaryota; kingdom Metazoa; phylum Chordata; class Aves; order Passeriformes; family Passerellidae; genus Zonotrichia; species Zonotrichia albicollis. The sequence continues at coordinate 3,083,007 of NW_027428460.1, read as the reverse complement.
GTTTGTTTTCCGGGGCCTGTGGCTGGGAGTGGCCGGCTGGCTCCTGAAAATCCACAATATGAAGGATGGTTCCCAGATGAAAGGTGTTACCAGTGCCAAGTCGGGCTGGTTTGATAGAGCCAAGTGGCTCCTGCAATCTGTCAGCCAGAAGATGGGCAGGTCAGTTTTACTTCCGGGGAAAAGGAACACATTTTGTGTTTGGGGGCCTGTGGCTGGGAGTGGCCGGCTGGCTCCTGAAAATCCATGTTACGCAGGATGATTCCCAGACCCAAGGGTCCACCACGGCCATGTCGGGCTGGTTTGATAGAGCCAAGTTGCTCCTGCAATCTGCCATCCACAAGATGGGCACGTCAGTTTTACTTCCAGGGAAAAGGACCATATTTTGTGTTTGGAGTCCTGTGGCTGGGAGTGGCCGGCTGGCTCCTGAAAATCCACCATACGCAGGATGGTCCCAGAAGAAAGGTGGCACCAGTGCCAAGTCGGGCTGGCTTGATAGAGCCAAGTGGCTCCTGCAATCTGCCAGCCAGAAGATGGGCAGGTCAGTTTTACTTCCAGGGTAAAGGGCCGTAGATTTTGTTTGGGGGCCTGTGGTTGGGAGTGGCCGGCTGGCTCCTGAAAATCCACGTTACGCAGGATGATTCCCAGACCCAAGGGTCCACAATGGCCAAGTCGGGCTGGTTTGATAGAGCCAAGTGTCTCCTGCAATCTGCCAGCCAGAAGATGGGCAGGTCAGTTTTACTACCAGGGAAAATGCAGTAATTTCTGTTTGCGGGCCTGTGGCTGGGAGTGGCCTGCTGGCTACTGAAAATCCACGATACGCAGGATGGTTCCCAGATGAAAGGTGGCACTAGTGCCGAGTCGGGCTGGTTTGATAGAGGCAAGTAGCTCCTGCAATCTGCCAGCCAGAAGTAGGGCGGGTTAGTTTTGTTTACCTGGGAAAAAGGCCTCGGTTAGTGTTCGGGTGCCTGTGGCTGGGAGTGGCCAGCTGGCTCCTAAAAATCCACTCCAACCAGGATGGTTCCCAGATGAAAGTTGGCACCAGTGCCAAGTCGGGATGGTTTGATAGGGCCAAGTGGCTCCTGCAATCTGCCAACCAGAAGATGGGCAGGTCAGTTTTACTTCCAGGGAAACGTGCAGTACTTTCTGTTTGAGGGCCTGTGGCTGGGAGTGGCCGGCTGGCTCCGGAAAATCCACGTTACGCAGGATGATTCCCAGACCCAAGGGTCCACCACGGCCAAGACGGGCTGGTTTGATAGAGCCAAGTGTCTCCTGCAATCTGCCAGCCAGAAGATGGGCAGGTCAGTTGTACTTCCAGGGTAAAGGGCCCTAGTTATTGTTTGGGGGCCTGTGGCTGGGAGTGGCCTGCTGGCTACTGAAAATCCACGATACGGAGGATGGTTCCCAGATGAAAGGTGGCACCAGTGCCAAGTCGGACTGGTTTGATAGAGCCAAGAGGCTCCTGCAATCTGCCAGCCAGAAGCGGGGTGGGTGAGTTTTGTTTGCCAGGGAAAAGAGTCGTGGTTTGTTTTCCGGGGCCTGTGGCTGGGAGTGGCCGGCTGGCTCCTGAAAATCCACGATACGCAGGATGGTTCCCAGATGAAAGGTGGCACCAGTGCCAAGTCGGGCTGGCTTGATAGCGCCAAGTGGCTTCTGCAATCTGCCAGCCAGAAGATGGGCAGGTCAGTTTTACTTCCAGGGTAAAGGGCCGTAGTTAGTGCTTGGGGGCCTGTGGCTGGGAGTGGCCGGCTGGCTCCTGAAAAACCACCATACGCAGGATGGTTCCCAGATGAAAGGTGGCACCATTGCCAAGTCTGGCTGGTTTGATAGAGCCAAGTGGCTCCTGCAATCTGCCAGCCTGAAGATGGGCAGGTCAGTTTTACTTCCGGGGAAAAGGACCATATTTTGTGTTTGGGGTCCTGTGGCTGGGAGTGGACGGCTGGCTCCTGAAAATCCACGTTACGCAGGATGATTCGGAGACCCTAGGGTGCACCACCGCCAAGTCGGGCTGGTTTGATAGAGACAAGTTGCTCCTGCAATCTGCCGGCCAGAAGATGGGCACGACAGTTTTACTCCAAGGGAAGAGGACCATATTTTGTGTTTGGGGTCCTGTGGCTGGGAGTGGCTGGCTGGCTCCTGAAAATCCAGCATACGCAGGATGGTTCCCAGATGAAAGGTGGCACCAGTGCCGAGTCGGGCTGGTTTGATAGAGCCAAGTGTCTCCTGCAATCTGCCAGCCAGAAGATGGGCGGGTGAGTTTTGTTGCCTGGGAAAATGGCCGTAGTTTGTATTTGGGGGCCTATGGCTGGGAGTGGCCGGCTGGCTCCTGAAAATCCACGATACGCAGGATGGTTCCCAGATGAAAGGTGGCACCAGTGCCGAATCGGGCTGGTTTGATAGAGCCAAGTGGCTCCTGCAATCTGCCAGCCAGAAGCGGGGTGGGTGAGTTTTGTTTGCCAGGGAAAAGGCCCCGGTTTGTTTTCCGGGGCCTGTGGCTGGGAGTGGCCGGCTGGCTCCTGGAAATCCACAATATGAAGGATGGTTCCCAGATGAAAGGTGGCACCAGTGCCAAGTCGGGCTGGTTTGATAGAGCCATGTGCCTCCTGCAATCTGCCAGCCAGAAGATGGGCACGTCAGTTTTACTACCAGGGAAAAGGACCATATTTTGTGTTTGGGGTCCTGTGGCTGGGAGTGGCCGGCTGGCTCCTGAAAATCCACGATACGCAGGATGGTTCCCAGATGAAAGGTGGCACCAGTGCCAAGTCGGGCTGGCTTGATAGAGCCAAGTGGCTTCTGCAATCTGCCAGCCAGAAGATGGGCAGGTCAATTTTCCTACCAGGGAAAAGTGCAGTACTTTCTGTTTGGGGGCCTGTGGCTGGGAGTGGCCGGCTGGGTCCTGAAAATCCACGATACGCAGGATGGTTCCCAGATGAAACCATCTGATGAAAGGTGGCACCAGTGCCAATTTGGGCTGGTTTGATAGAGGCAAGTAGCTCCTGCAATCTTCCAGCCAGAAGTGGGACGGGTTAGTTTTGTTTACACGGAAAAAGGGCCGCGTTTAGTGTTCGGGTGCCTGTGGCTGGAAGTGGCCAGCTGGCTCCTGAAAATCCAGGATACGCAGGATGGTTCCCAGATGAAAGGTGCCACCAGTGCCGAGTCGGGCTGGTTTGATAGAAGCAAGTGGCTCCTGCAATCTGCCTGGCAGAAGCGGGGTGGGTGAGTTTTGTTTGCCAGGGAAAAGGGTCGTGGTTTGTTTTCCGGGGCCTGTGGCTGGGAGTGGCCGCCTGGCTCCTGAAATTCCACGATATGAAGGATGGTTCCCAGATGAAAGGTGGCACCAGTGCCAAGTCGGGCTGGTTTGATAGAGCCAAGTGGCTCCTGCAATCTGCCAGCCAGAAGATGGGCAGGTCAGTTTTACTTGCAGGGAAAAGGACCATATTTTGGGTTTTGAGTCCTGTGGCTGGGAGTCGCCGGCTGGCTCCTGAAAATCCACGATATGGAGGATGGTTCCCAGATGAAAGGTGGCACCAGTGCCAAGTCGGGCTGGCTTGATAGAGCCATGTGGCTCCTGCAATCTGCCAGCCAGAAGATGGGCAGGTAAGTTTTACATCCAGGGTAAAGCGCCGTAGTTAGTGTTTGAGGGCCTGTGGCTTGGAGTGGCCTGCTGGCTACTGAAAATCCACGATACGGAGGATGGTTCCCAGATGAAAGGTGGCACGAGTACCAAGTCGGGCTGGTTTGATAGAGCCAAGTGGCTCCTGCAATCTGGAGCCAGAAGATGGGCAGGTCAATTTTCCTACCAGGGAAAAGTGCAGTACTTTCTCTTTGGGGGCCTGTGGCTGGGAGTGGCCGGCTGGGTCCTGAAAATCCACAATACGCAGGATGGTTCCCAGATGAAACCATCTGATGAAAGGTGGCACCAGTGCCAAGTTGGGCTGATTTGATAGAGGCAAGTAGCTCCTGCAATCTTCCAGCCAGAAGTGGGACGGGTTAGTTTTGTTTACACGGGAAAAGGGCCGCGTTTAGTGTTCGGGTGCCTGTGGCTGGGAGTGGCCAGCTGGCTCCTGAAAATCCACGATACGCAGGATGGTTCCCAGATGAAAGGTGCCACCAGTGCCGAGTCGGGCTGGTTTGATAGAAGCAAGTGGCTCCTGCAATCTGCCTGGCAGAAGCGGGGTGGGTGAGTTTTGTTTGCCAGGGAAAAGGGTCGTGGTTTGTTTTCCGGGGCCTGTGGCTGGGAGTGGCCGCCTGGCTCCTGAAATTCCACGATATGAAGGATGGTTCCCAGATGAAAGGTGGCACCAGTGCCAAGTCGGGCTGGTTTGATAGAGCCAAGTGGCTCCTGCAATCTGCCAGCCAGAAGATGGGCAGGTTAGTTTTACTTGCAGGGAAAAGGACCATATTTAGGGATTTGGGTCCTGTGGCTGGGAGTCGCCGGCTGGCTACTGAAAATCCACGATATGGAGGATGGTTCCCAGATGAAAGGTGGCACCAGTGCCAAGTCGGGCTGGCTTGATAGAGCCAAGTGGCTCCTGCAATCTGCCAGCCAGAAGATGGGCAGGTCAGTTTTACATCCAGGGTAAAGCGCCGTAGTTAGTGTTTGAGGGCCTGTGGCTTGGAGTGGCCTGCTGGCTCCTGAAAATCCACGATACGGAGGATGGTTCCCAGATGAAAGGTGGCACCAGTGCCAAGTCGGACTGGTATGATAGAGCCAAGTGGCTCCTGCAATCTGCCAGGCAGAAGCGGCGTGGGTGAGTTTTGCTTGCCAGGGAAAAGTGTCGTGGTTTGTTTGTCGGGGCCTGTGGCCGGGAGTGGCCGGCTGGCTCCTGAAAATCCACGATATGAAGGATGGTTCCCAGATGAAAGGTGGCACGAGTGCCAAGTCGGGCTGGTTTGATAGAGCCAAGTGGCTCCTGCAATCTGCCAGCCAGAAGATGGGCAGGTCAGTTTTGCTTCCAGGGTAAAGGGCCGTAGTTAGTGTTTGGGGGCCTGTGGCTGGGAGTGGCCGGCTGGCTCCTGAAAATCCACGTTACGCAGGATGATTCCCAGAACCAAGGGTCCACCACGGACAAGTCGGGCTGGTTTAATAGAGCCAACCGGCTCCTGCAATCTGCCAGCCAGAAGGTGGGCAGGTCAGTTTTCCCACCAGGAAAAGTACAGTACTTTCTCTTTGGGGGCATGTGGCTGGGAGTGGCCGGCTGGGTCCTGAAAATCCACCATACACAGGATGGTTCCCAGATGAAAGGTGGCACCAGTGCCGAGTCGGGCTGGTTTGATAGAGCCAAGTGTCTCCTGCAATCTGCCAGCCAGAAGCGGGGCGGGTGAGTTTTGTTGCTTCGGAAAAGGGCTGTGGTTTATGTTCGGTGGCCTGTGACTGGGAGTGGCCGGCTGGCTCCTGAAAATCCACGATACGCAGGATGGTTCCCAGATGAAAGGTGGCACCAGTGCCGAGTCGGGCTGGTTTGATAGAGCCAAGTGGCTCCTGCAGTGTCCCAGCCAGAAGCGGGGCGGGTGAGTTTTGTTTGCCAGGGAAAAGGGTCGTGGTTTGTTTTCCCGGGCCTGTGGCTGGGAGTGGCCGGCTGTCTCCTAAAAATCCACATTATGCAGGATGGTTCCCAGATGAAAGGTGGCACCAGTGCCAAGTCGGGCTGGTTTGATAGAGCCAAGTGGCTTCTGCAATCTGCCAGCCAGAAGATGGACAGGTCAGCTTTACTTGCAGGGAAAAGGACCATATTTTGGGTTTTGGGTCCTGTGGCTGGGAGTCGCCGGCTGGCTCCTGAAAATCCACGATATGAAGGATGGTTCCCAGATGAAAGGTGGCACCAGTGCCAAGTCGGGCTAGATTGATAGAGGCAAGTAGCTCCTGCAATCTGCCAGCCAGAAGATGGGCAGGTCAGTTTTACTTCCGCTGAAAAGAACCATAATTTGTGTTTGGGGTCCTGTGGCTGGGAGTGGCCGTCTGGCTCCTGAAAATCCATGTTACGCTGGATGATTCCCAGACCCACGGGTGCACCACGGCAAAGTCGGGCTGGTTTGATAGAGCCAAGTGGCTCCTGCAGTCTGCCATCCAGAAGATGGGCACGTCAGTTTTACTTCCAGGGAAAAGGACCATATTTTGGGTTTGGGGTCCTGTGGCTGGGAGTGGCCGGCTGGCTCCTTTAAATCCACGATACGCAGGATCTTTCCCAGATGAAAGGTGGCCCCAGTGCCAAGTTGGGCTGGCTTGATAGAGCCAAGTGGCTCCTGCAATCTGCCTGGCAGAAGCGGGGTGAGTGAGTTTTCTTTGCCAGGGAAAAGGGTCGTGGTTTGTTTTCCGGGGCCTGTGGCTGGGAGTGGCCGGCTGGCTCCTGAAAATCCACGATATGAAGGATGGTTCCCAGATGAAAGGTGGCATCAGTGCCAAGTCGGACTGGTATGATAGAGCCAAGTGGCTCCTGCAATCTGCCAGCCAGAAGATGGGCAGGTCAGTTTTGCTTCCAGGGTAAAGGGCCGTAGTTAGTGTTTGGGGGCCTGTGGCTGGGAGTGGCCGGCTGGCTCCTGAAAATCCACGTTACGCAGGATGATTCCCAGAACCAAGGGTCCACCACGGACAAGTCGGGCTGGTTTAATAGAGCCAACCGGCTCCTGCAATCTGCCAGCCAGAAGGTGGGCAGGTCAGTTTTCCCACCAGGAAAAGTACAGTACTTTCTGTTTGGGGGCCTGTGGCTTGGAGTTGCCTGCTGGCTACTGAAAATTCACGATACGGAGGATGGTTCCCAGATGAAAGGTGGCACCAGTGCCAAGTCGGACTGGTATGATAGAGCCAAGTGGCTCCTGCAATCTGCCAGGCAGAAGCGGGGTGTGTGAGTTTTGTTTGCCAGGGAAAAGGGTCGTGGTTTGTTTTTCGGGGCCTCTGCCTGGGAGTGGCCAGCTGGCTCCTGAAAATCCATGTTACGCAGGATGATTCCCAGACCCAAGGGTGCACCACGGCCAAGTCGGGCTGCTTTGATAGAGCCAAGTTGCTCCTGCAATCTGCCATCCAGAAGATGGGCACGTCAGTTTTCCTACCAGGGAAAAGTGCACTACTTTCTGTTTGGGGGCCTTTGGCTGGGAGTGGCCGGCTGGGTCCTGAAAATCCACGATACGCAGGATGGTTCCCAGATGAAACCATCTGATGAAAGGTGGCACCAGTGCCAAGTTGGGCTGGTTTGATAGAGGCAAGTGGCTCCTGCAATCTTCCAGCCAGAAGTGGGCCGGGTTAGTTTTGTTTACCCGGGAAAAGGGCCGCGTTTAGGGTTCGGGTGCCTGTGGCTGGGAGTGGCCAGCTGGCTCCTGAAAATGCACGATACGCAGGATGGTTCCCAGATGAAAGGTGGCACCAGTGCCGAGTCAGGCTGGTTTGATAGAGCCAAGTGGCTCCTGCAATCTGCCAGCCAGAAGATGGGCAGGTCAGTTTTACTTCCAGGGAAAAGGGCCGTAGTTTGTGTTTGGGGGCCTGTGGCTGGGAGTGGCCGGGTGGCTCCTGAAAATCCACGATACCCAGGATGGTTGTAAGATGAAAGGTGGCACCAGTGCCAAGTAGGGTTGGTTTGATAGTACAAAGTGGCACCTGTAATCTACCATCCAGAAGCCAGGCAGCTGTGTTTTTTTTCGAGGGAAAAGGGCCGTGGTGTGTGTTTTGGGGCCTGCGTCTAGGAGTGGCCGGCGGGCTCCTGGAAATCCACGATACGCAGAATGATTCCCAGACCCAAGGGGACAACAGTGCCCAGTTGGGCTGGTTGGATAGAGCCAAGTGGCTCCCGCAATCTGCCAGCCAGAAGCCAGGCAGCTGAGTTTTGTTTGCCAGGGAAAAGGGCCGTAGTTTGTGTTTGGGGGCCTGTGGCTGGAAGTGGCCGGCTGGCTCCTGAAAATCCACGATACTCTGGATGGTTCCCAGATGAAAGGTGGCACCAGTGCCGAGTCGGCCTGGTTTGATAGAGGCAAGTGGCTCCTGCAATCTGCCAGCCAGAAGATGGGCAGGTCAGTTTTACTTCCAGGGAAAAGGGCCGTAGTTTTCCTTTGGGGATCTGTGGCTGGGAGTGGACAGCTGGCATCTGAAAATCGACGATACTCAGGATGGTTCCCAGATGAAAGGTGGCACCAGCGCCGTGTCGGGCTGGTTTGATAGTAGCAAGTGTCTCCTGCAATCTGCCAGCCAGAAGATGGGCAGGTCTGTTTTACTTCCAGGGAAAAGGGCCGTAGTTTGTGTTTGGGGGCCTGTGGCTGGGAGTGGCCGGCTGGCTCCTGAAAATCCACGATACGGAGGATGGTTCCCAGATGAAAGTTTGCACCAGTGCCGAGTGGGGCTGGTTTGATAGAGGAAAGTGTCTCATGCAATCTGCCAGCCAGAAGTGGGGTGGGTGAATTTTGTTTGGCAGGGAAAAGGGCCGTGGTTTGTGTTTGGGGCCTGTGGGTGGGAATGGCCGCCTGGCTCCTTAAAATCCAGGCAGCGCAGGATGGTTCCCAGGCCCAAGGGGGCACCACTGCCAAGTTATGCTGGTTTGATAGAGACAAGTGGCTCCTGCAATCTGCCAGCCAGAAGCGGGGTGGGTGAGTTTTGTTTGCCAGGGAAACGGGAAGTGGTTTGTTTTCGGGGGCCTGTGGCTGGGAATGGCCGGCTGGCTCCTGAAAATCCACGCCGCGCAGGATGGTTCCCAGATGAAAGGTGGCACCAGTGCCATGTTGAGTTGTTTTGAGAGTACCAAGTGTCTCCTGCAATCTGCCAGCCAGAAGATGGGCAGGTCAGTTTTACTTCCAGGGAAAAGGGACGTAGTTTTTGTTTGGCGGTCTCTTGCTGGTAGTGGACAGCTGGCATCTGAAAATCGACGATACGCAGCATGGTTCCCAGATGAAAGGTGGCACCAGTGCCCAGTGGGGCTGGTTTAATATTGGCAAGTGTCTCCTGCAATCTGCCACCCAGAAGATCGGCAGGTCAGTTTTACTTCTAGGGAAAAGGGCCGTAGTTTGTGTTTGGGGGCCTTTGGCTGGGAGTGGCCGGCTGGCTCCTGAAAATCCACGATACGCAGGATGGTTCCCAGATGAAAGGTGGAACCAGTGCCGAGTTGGGCTGGTTTGATAGAACCAATTGGCTCCTGCAATCTGCCAGCCAGACGATGGACAGGTCTGTGTTACTTCCAGGGAAATGGGCCATGGCATTTGTCCGGGGGCCTGTGGCTGGGAGTGGCCGGCTGGCTCCTGAAAATCCGCGTTACGCAGGATGATTCCCAGATGAAAGGTGGCACCAGTGCCCAGTCGGGCTGGCTTGATAGAGCCAAGTGGTCCAGCAATCTGCCAGCAAGAAGATGGGCAGGTCAATTTTAATTCCAGGGAAAATGGCAGTATTTTGTGTTTGGGAGCCTGTGGCTGGGAGTGGCCGGATGGCTCCTGAAAATCCATGATACGCAGGATGATTCCCAGACCCAAGGGGACACCAGTGCCCAGTCATGCTCGTTTGATAGAGCCAAGGGGCTCCTTCAATCTGCCAGCCAGAAGCGGGGTGTGTGAGTTTTGTTGCCAAGGTAAGGGGCAGTGGTTTTTGTTCGCTGGCCTGTGGCTGGGAGTGGCCGGCTGGCTCCTGAAAATCCACGATACGCAGGATGGTTCCCAGATGAAAGGTGGCACCAGTGCCGAGTTGGGCTGGTTTGATAGAGCCAACTGGCTCCTGCAATCTGCCAGGCAGAAGCGGGGTGGGTGAGTTTTGTTTGCCCGGGAAAAGGGTCGTGGTTTGTTTTCCGGGGCCTGTGGCTGGGAGTGGCCGGCTGGCTCCTGAAAATCCACGATATGAAGGATGGTTCCCAGATGAAAGGTGGCACCAGTGCCAAGTCAGGCTGGTTTGATAGAGCCAAGTGGTTCCTGCAATCTGCCAGCCAGAAGATGGGCAGGTCAGTTTTACTTGCAGGGAAAAGGACCATATTTTGGGTTTTGGGTCCTGTGGCTGGGAGTCGCCGGCTGGCTACTGAAAATCCACGATACGGAGGATGGTTCCCAGATGAAAGGTGGCACCAGTGCCAAGTCGGGCTGGCTTGATAGAGCCAAGTGGCTCCTGCAATCTGCCAGCCAGAAGATGGGCAGGTCAGTTTTACTTCCAGGGAAAAGGGACGTAGTTTTTGTTTGGCGGTCTCTTGCTGGTAGTGGACAGCTGGCATCTGAAAATCGACGATACGCAGCATGGTTCCCAGATGAAAGGTGGCACCAGTGCCCAGTGGGGCTGGTTTGATAGTGGCAAGTGTCTCCTGCAATCTGCCACCCAGAAGATCGGCAGGTCAGTTTTACTTCTAGGGAAAAGGGCCGTAGTTTGTGTTGGGGGCCTTTGGCTGGGAGTCGCCGGCTGGCTCCTGAAAATCCATGTTACGCAGGATGATTACCAGACCCAAGGGTGCACCACGGCCAAGTCGGGCTGGTTTGATAGAGCCAAGTTGCTCCTGCAATCTGCCATCCATAAGATGGGCACGTCAGTTTTCCTACCAGGGAAAAGTGCAGTACTTTCTATTTGGGTGCCTTTGGCTGGGAGTGGCCGGCTGGGTCCTGCAAATCCACGATATGAAGGATGGTTCCCAGATGAAACCATCTGATGAAAGGTGGCACCAGTGCCAAGTTGGGCTGGTTTGATAGAGGCAAGCAGCTCCTGCAATCTTCCAGCCAGAAGTGGGACGGGTTAGTTTTGTTTACCCGGGAAAAGGGCCGCGTTTAGGGTTCGGGTGCCTGTGGCTGGGAGTGGCCAGCTGGCTCCTGAAAATGCACGATACGCAGGATGGTTCCCAGATGAATGGTGGCACCAGTGCCGAGTCAGGCTGGTTTGATAGAGCCAGGTGGCTCCTGCAATCTGCCAGCGAAAAGATGGGCAGGTCAGTTTTACTTCCTAGGAAAAGGGCCGTAGTTTGTGTTTGGGGGCCTGTGGCTGGGAGTGGCCAGCTGGCTCCTGAAAATCCACGATACGCAGGATGGTTCCCAGATGAAAGGTGGAACCAGTGCCAAGTCGGGCTGGTCTGATAGAGCCAAATGGCTCCTGCAATCTGCCAGCCAGAAGATGGGCAGGTCAGTTTTACTTCCGGGGAAAAGGACCATATTTTGTGTTTGGGGTCCTGTGGCTGGGAGTGGCCGGCTGGCTCCTGAAAATCCATGTTACGCAGGATGATTCGCAGACCCTAGGGTGCACCACGGCCAAGTTGGGCTGGTTTGATAGAGCCAAGTTGCTCCTGCAATCTGCCATCCAGGAGATGGGCACGTCAGTTTTACATCCAGGGAAAAGGACCATATTTTGTGTTTGGGGTCCTGTGGCTGGGAGTGGCCGGCTGGCTCCTGAAAATCCACGATACGCAGGATGGTTCCCAGATGAAAGGTGGCACCAGTGCCAAGTCGGGATGGTTTGATAGAGCCATGTGGCTCCCGCAATCTGCCAGCCAGAAGATGGTCAGGTTAGTTTTACTTCCAGGGAAAAGGGCCGTAGTTTGTGTTCGGGGGCCTGTGGCTGGGAGTGGCCAACTGGCTCCTGAAAATCCACGATACGCAGGATGGTTCCAAGATGAAAGGTGGCACCAGTGCCAAGTAGGGTTGGTTTGATAGAGCGAAGTGTCTCCTGCAATCTGCCAGCCAGAAGCGGGGTGGGTGAGTTTTGTTTGCCAGGGGAAAGGGTCGTGGTTTGTTTTCCGGGGCCTGTGGCTGGGAGTCGCCGGCTGGCTCCTGAAAATCCATGTTACGCAGGATGATTCCCAGATGCAAAGGTGCACCACGGCCAAGTCGGGCTGGTTTGATAGAGCCAAGTTGCTCCTGCAATCTGCCAGCAAGAAGATGGGCAGGTGAGTTCTACTTCCAGGGTAAAGGGCCGTGGTATGTGTTTGGGGGCGTGTGGCTGGGAGTGGCCGGCTGGCTCCTGAAAATCCACGATACGCAGGATGGTTCCCAGCCCCAAGGTGGCACCACTGCCAAGTCGGTCTGGTCTGATAGTACAAAGTGGCTCCTGTAATCAACCATCCAGAAGCCAGTCAGCTGAGTTTTTTTTCGAGGGAAAAGGCCCGTGGTGTGTGTTTTGGGGCCTACGTCTAGGAGTGGCCGGCGGGCTCCTGGAAATCCACGTTACGCGGTATGGTTCCCAGATGAAAGGTGGCACCAGTGCCAAGTCGGGCTTGTTTGATAGTACCAAGTGTCTCCTGCAATCTGCCACCCAGAAGCGGGGTGGGTGAGTTTTGTTTGCCAGGTAAAAAGGGCCGTGGTTTCAGTTCGGGGGCCTGTGGCTGGGAGTGGCCGGCTGGCTCCTGAAAATCCACGATATGCAGGATGGTTCCCAGATGAAAGGTGGCACCAGTGCCAAGTCGGGCTGGTTTGATAGAGCCAAGTGTCTCCTGCAATCTGCCAGCCAGAAGATCGACAGGTCTGTGCTACTTCCAGGGAAAAGGGCCGTGGTATGTGTTCGGGGGCCTGTGGCTGGGAGTGCTCGGCTGGCTCCTGAAAATCCACGATACGCAGGATGGTTCCCAGATGAAAGGTGGCACCAGTGCCGAGTGGGGCTGTTTTGATAGAGGCAAGTGTCTCCTTCAATCTGCCAGCCAGAAGTGGGGTGGGTGAATTTTGTTTGCCAGGGAAAAGGGCCGTGGTTTGTGTTTGGGGCCTGTGGGTGAGAATGGCCGTCTGGCTCCTTAAAATCCAGGCAGCGCAGGATGGTTCCCAGGCCCAAGGGGGCACCACTGCAAAGTTGGGCTGGTTTGATAGAGCCAAGTGGCTCCTGTAATCTGCCAGCCAGAAGATGGGCAGGTCAGTTTTACTTCAGGGAAAAGGGCAGTATTTTGTGTTTGGGGGCCTGTGGCAGGGAGTGGCCGGCTGGCTCCTGAAAATCCACCATACGCAGAATGATTCCCAGACCCAAGGGGACAACAGTGCCCAGTTGGGCTGGTTTGATAGAGCCAAGTGGCTCCCGCAATCTGCCAGCCAGAAGCCAGGCAGCTGAGTTTTGTTTGCCAGGGAAAAGGGCCGTAGTTTGTGTTTGGGGGCCTGTGGCTGGAAGTGGCCGGCTGGCTCCTGAAAATCCACGATACTCTGGATGGTTCCCAGATGAAAGGTGGCACCAGTGCCGAGTCGGCATGGTTTGATAGAGGCAAGTGGCTCCTGCAATCTGCCAGCCAGAAGATGGGCAGGTCACTTTTACTTCCAGGGAAAAGGGCCGTAGTTTTCCTTTGGGGATCTTTTTCTGGTAGTGGACCGCTGGCATCTGAAAATCGACGATACGCAGGATGGTTCCCAGATGAAAGGTGGCACCAGCGCCGTGTCGGGCTGGTTTGATAGTAGCAAGTGTCTCCTGCAATCTGCCAGCCAGAAGATGGGCAGGTCTGTTTTACTTCCAGGGAAAAGGGCCGTAGTTTGTGTATGGGGGCCTGTGGCTGGGAGTGGCCGGCTGGCTCCTGAAAATCCGCGATACGTAGGATGGTTCCCAGATGTAAGGTGGCACCAGTGCCGAGTGGGGCTGGTTTGATAGAGGAAAGTGTCTCCTGCAATCTGCCAGCCAGAAGTGGGGTGGGTGAATTTTGTTTGCCAGGGAAAAGGGCCGTGGTTTGTGTTTGGGGCCTGTGGGTGGGAATGGCCGCCTGGCTCCTTAAAATCCAGGCAGCGCAGGATGGTTCCCAGGCCCAAGGGGGCACCACTGCCAAGTTATGCTGGTTTGATAGAGACATGTGGCTCCTGCAATCTGCCAGCCAGAAGCGGGGTGGGTGAGTTTTGTTTGCCAGGGAAACGGGAAGTGGTTTGTTTTCGGGGGCCTGTGGCTGGGAATGGCCGGCTGGCTCCTGAAAATCCACGCCGCGCAGGATGGTTCCCAGATGAAAGGTGGCACCAGTGCCATGTCGAGTTGTTTTGAGAGTACCAAGTGGCTCCTGCAATCTGCCAGCCAGAAGATGGGCAGGTCAGTTTTACTTCCAGGGAAAAGGGCCGTAGTTTTTGTTTGGCGGTCTCTTGCTGGTAGTGGAAAGCTGGCATCTGAAAATCGACGATACGCAGCATGGTTCCCAGATGAGAGGTGGCACCAGTGCCCAGTGGGGCTGGTTTGATATTGGCAAGTGTCTCCTGCAATCTGCCACCCAGAAGATCGGCAGGTCAGTTTTACTTCTAGGGAAAAGGGCCGTAGTTTGTGTTTGGGGGCCTTTGGCTGGGAGTGGCCGGCTGGCTCCTGAAAATCCACGATACGCAGGATGGTTCCCAGATGAAAGGTGGCACCAGTGCCGAGTTGGGCTGGTTTGATAGAACCAATTGGCTCCTGCAATCTGCCAGCCAGACGATGGACAGGTCTGTGTTACTTCCAGGGAAATGGGCCATGGCATGTGTTCGGGGGCCTGTGGCTGGGAGTTGCCGTCTGGCTCCTGAAAATCCGCGTTACGCAGGATGATTCCCAGATGAAAGGTGGCACCAGTGCCCAGTCGGGCTGGTTTGATAGAGCCAAGTGGTCCAGCAATCTGCCAGCAAGAAGATGGGCAGGTCAATTTTAATTCCAGGGAAAATGGCAGTATTTGTGTTTGGGAGCCTGTGGCTGGGAGTGGCCGGATGGCTCCTGAAAATCCATGATACGCAGGATGATTCCCAGACCCAAGGGGACACCAGTGCCCAGTCATGCTCGTTTGATAGAGCCAAGGGGCTCCTTCAATCTGCCAGCCAGAAGCGGGGTGTGTGAGTTTTGTTGCCAAGGTAAGGGGCAGTGGTTTTTGTTCGCTGGCCTGTGGCTGGGAGTGGCCGGCTGGCTCCTGAAAATCCACGATACGCAGGATGGTTCCCAGATGAAAGGTGGCACCAGTGCCGAGTTGGGCTGGTTTGATAGAGCCAACTGGCTCCTGCAATCTGCCAGGCAGAAGCGGGGTGGGTGAGTTTTGTTTGCCCGGGAAAAGGGTCGTGGTTTGTTTTCCGGGGCCTGTGGCTGGGAGTGGCCGGCTGGCTCCTGAAAATCCACGATATGAAGGATGGTTCCCAGATGAAAGGTGGCACCAGTGCCAAGTCAGGCTGGTTTGATAGAGCCAAGTGGTTCCTGCAATCTGCCAGCCAGAAGATGGGCAGGTCAGTTTTACTTGCAGGGAAAAGGACCATATTTTGGGTTTTGGGTCCTGTGGCTGGGAGTCGCCGGCTGGCTACTGAAAATCCACGATACGGAGGATGGTTCCCAGATGAAAGGTGGCACCAGTGCCAAGTCGGGCTGGCTTGATAGAGCCAAGTGGCTCCTGCAATCTGCCAGCCAGAAGATGGGCAGGTCAGTTTTACTTCCAGGGAAAAGGGACGTAGTTTTTGTTTGGCGGTCTCTTGCTGGTAGTGGACAGCTGGCATCTGAAAATCGACGATACGCAGCATGGTTCCCAGATGAAAGGTGGCACCAGTGCCCAGTGGGGCTGGTTTGATAGTGGCAAGTGTCTCCTGCAATCTGCCACCCAGAAGATCGGCAGGTCAGTTTTACTTCTAGGGAAAAGGGCCGTAGTTTGTGTTGGGGGCCTTTGGCTGGGAGTCGCCGGCTGGCTCCTGAAAATCCATGTTACGCAGGATGATTACCAGACCCAAGGGTGCACCACGGCCAAGTCGGGCTGGTTTGATAGAGCCAAGTTGCTCCTGCAATCTGCCATCCATAAGATGGGCACGTCAGTTTTCCTACCAGGGAAAAGTGCAGTACTTTCTATTTGGGTGCCTTTGGCTGGGAGTGGCCGGCTGGGTCCTGCAAATCCACGATATGAAGGATGGTTCCCAGATGAAACCATCTGATGAAAGGTGGCACCAGTGCCAAGTTGGGCTGGTTTGATAGAGGCAAGCAGCTCCTGCAATCTTCCAGCCAGAAGTGGGACGGGTTAGTTTTGTTTACCCGGGAAAAGGGCCGCGTTTAGGGTTCGGGTGCCTGTGGCTGGGAGTGGCCAGCTGGCTCCTGAAAATGCACGATACGCAGGATGGTTCCCAGATGAATGGTGGCACCAGTGCCGAGTCAGGCTGGTTTGATAGAGCCAGGTGGCTCCTGCAATCTGCCAGCGAAAAGATGGGCAGGTCAGTTTTACTTCCTAGGAAAAGGGCCGTAGTTTGTGTTTGGGGGCCTGTGGCTGGGAGTGGCCAGCTGGCTCCTGAAAATCCACGATACGCAGGATGGTTCCCAGATGAAAGGTGGAACCAGTGCCAAGTCGGGCTGGTCTGATAGAGCCAAGTGGCTCCTGCAATCTGCCAGCCAGAAGATGGGCAGGTCAGTTTTACTTCCGGGGAAAAGGACCATATTTTGTGTTTGGGGTCCTGTGGCTGGGAGTGGCCGGCTGGCTCCTGAAAATCCATGTTACGCAGGATGATTCGCAGACCCTAGGGTGCACCACGGCCAAGTTGGGCTGGTTTGATAGAGCCAAGTTGCTCCTGCAATCTGCCATCCAGGAGATGGGCACGTCAGTTTTACATCCAGGGAAAAGGATCATATTTTGTGTTTGGGGTCCTCTGGCTGGGAGTGGCCGGCTGGCTCCTGAAAATCCACGATACGCAGGATGGTTCCCAGATGAAAGGTGGCACCAGTGCCAAGTCGGGATGGTTTGATAGAGCCAAGTGGCTCCCGCAATCTGCCAGCCAGAAGATGGTCAGGTTAGTTTTACTTCCAGGGAAAAGGGCCGTAGTTTGTGTTCGGGGGCCTGTGGCTGGGAGTGGCCAACTGGCTCCTGAAAATCCACGATACGCAGGATGGTTCCAAGATGAAAGGTGGCACCAGTGCCAAGTAGGGTTGGTTTGATAGAGCGAAGTGTCTCCTGCAATCTGCCAGCCAGAAGCGGGGTGGGTGAGTTTTGTTTGCCAGGGGAAAGGGTCGTGGTTTGTTTTCCGGGGCCTGTGGCTGGGAGTCGCCGGCTGGCTCCTGAAAATCCATGTTACGCAGGATGATTCCCAGATGCAAAGGTGCACCACGGCCAAGTCGGGCTGGTTTGATAGAGCCAAGTTGCTCCTGCAATCTGCCAGCCAGAAGATGGGCAGGTCAGTTTTACTTCAGGGAAAAGGGCAGTATTTTGTGTTTGGGGGCCTGTGGCAGGGAGTGGCCGGCTGGCTCCTGAAAATCCACCATACGCAGAATGATTCCCAGACCCAAGGGGACAACAGTGCCCAGTTGGGCTGGTTTGATAGAGCCAAGTGGCTCCCGCAATCTGCCAGCCAGAAGCCAGGCAGCTGAGTTTTGTTTGCCAGGGAAAAGGGCCGTAGTTTGTGTTTGGGGGCCTGTGGCTGGAAGTGGCCGGCTGGCTCCTGAAAATCCACGATACTCTGGATGGTTCCCAGATGAAAGGTGGCACCAGTGCCGAGTCGGCATGGTTTGATAGAGGCAAGTGGCTCCTGCAATCTGCCAGCCAGAAGATGGGCAGGTCAGTTTTACTTCCAGGGAAAATGGCCGTAGTTTTCCTTTGGGGATCTTTTTCTGGGAGTGGACCGCTGGCATTTGAAAATCGACGATACGCAGGATGGTTCCCAGATGAAAGGTGGCACCAGCGCCGTGTCGGGCTGGTTTGATAGTAGCAAGTGTCTCCTGCAATCTGCCAGCCAGAAGATGGGCAGGTCTGTTTTACTTCCAGGGAAAAGGGCCGTAGTTTGTGTATGGGGGCCTGTGGCTGGGAGTGGCCGGCTGGCTCCTGAAAATCCGCGATACGTAGGATGGTTCCCAGATGTAAGGTGGCACCAGTGCCGAGTGGGGCTGGTTTGATAGAGGAAAGTGTCTCCTGCAATCTGCCAGCCAGAAGTGGGGTGGGTGAATTTTGTTTGCCAGGGAAAAGGGCCGTGGTTTGTGTTTGGGGCCTGTGGGTGGGAATGGCCGCCTGGCTCCTTAAAATCCAGGCAGCGCAGGATGGTTCCCAGGCCCAAGGGGGCACCACTGCCAAGTTATGCTTGTTTGATAGAGACATGTGGCTCCTGCAATCTGCCAGCCAGAAGCGGGGTGGGTGAGTTTTGTTTGCCAGGGAAACGGGAAGTGGTTTGTTTTCGGGGGCCTGTGGCTGGGAATGGCCGGCTGGCTCCTGAAAATCCACGCCGCGCAGGATGGTTCCGAGATGAAAGGTGGCACCAGTGCCATGTCGAGTTGTTTTGAGAGTACCAAGTGGCTCCTGCAATCTGCCAGCCAGAAGATGGGCAGGTCAGTTTTACTTCCAGGGAAAAGGGACGTAGTTTTTGTTTGGCGGTCTCTTGCTGGTAGTGGACAGCTGGCATCTGAAAATCGACGATACGCAGCATGGTTCCCAGATGAAAGGTGGCACCAGTGCCCAGTGGGGCTGGTTTGATAGTGGCAAGTGTCTCCTGCAATCTGCCACCCAGAAGATCGGCAGGTCAGTTTTACTTCTAGGGAAAAGGGCCGTAGTTTGTGTTGGGGGCCTTTGGCTGGGAGTGGCCGGCTGGCTCCTGAAAATCCACGATACGCAGGATGGTTCCCAGATGAAAGGTGGCACCAGTGCCGAGTTGGGCTGGTTTGATAGAACCAATTGGCTCCTGCAATCTGCCAGCCAGACGATGGACAGGTCTGTGTTACTTCCAGGGAAATGGGCCATGGCATGTGTTCGGGGGCCTGTGGCTGGGAGTTGCCGTCTGGCTCCTGAAAATCCGCGTTACGCAGGATGATTCCCAGATGAAAGGTGGCACCAGTGCCCAGTCGGGCTGGTTTGATAGAGCCAAGTGGTCCAGCAATCTGCCAGCAAGAAGATGGGCAGGTCAATTTTAATTCCAGGGAAAATGGCAGTATTTTGTGTTTGGGAGCCTGTGGCTGGGAGTGGCCGGATGGCTCCTGAAAATCCATGATACGCAGGATGATTCCCAGACCCAAGGGGACACCAGTGCCCAGTCATGCTCGTTTGATAGAGCCAAGGGGCTCCTTCAATCTGCCAGCCAGAAGCGGGGTGTGTGAGTTTTGTTGCCAAGGTAAGGGGCCGTGGTTTTTGTTCGCTGGCCTGTGGCTGGGAGTGGCCGGCTGGCTCCAGAAAATCCACGATACGCAGGATGGTTCCCAGATGAAAGGTGGCACCAGTGCCGAGTCGGGCTGGTTTGATAGAGCCAAGTGGCTCCTGCAATCTGCCAGCCAGAAGCGGGGCGGGTTAGTTTTGTTTGCACGGGAAAAGGTCCGCGGTTTGTGTTCGGGTGGCTGAGGCTGGGAGTGGCCGGCTGGCTCCTAAAAATCCACGCCACCCAGGATGGTTCCGAGATGAAAGGTGGCACCAGTGCCAAGTCGGGCTGGCTTGATAGAGCCAACTGGCTCCTGCAATCTGCCAGCCAGAAGATGGGCGGGTTAGTGTTGTTTGCCCGGGAAAAAGGCCGTGGTTTGTGTTCGGGTGCCTGAGGCAGGGAGTGGCCGGCTGGCTCCTTTAAATCCACCATACGCAGGATGGTTCTCAGATGAAAGGGGGCACCAGTGCCGAGTCGGTCTGGTTTGATAGTAGCAAGTGTCTCCTACAATCCGCCAGCCAGAAGATGGGCAGGTCAGTTTTACTTCCAGGGAAAAGGACCATATTTTTTGTTTGGGGTCCTGTGGCTGGGAGTGGCCGGCTGGCTCCTGAAAATCCGCGTTACGCAGGATGATTCCCAGATGAAAGGTGGCACCAGTGCCCAGTCGGGCTGGCTTGATAGAGCCAAGTGGCTCCTGCAATCTGCCAGCCAGAAGATGGGCAGGTCAATTTTAATTCCAGGGAAAATGGCAGTATTTTGTGTTTGGGAGCCTGTGGCTGGGAGTGGCCGGCTGTCTGCTGAAAATCCATGATACGCAGGATGATTCCCAGACCCAAGGGGACACCAGTGCCCAGTCATGCTGGTTTGATAGAGCCAAGGGGCTCCTTCAATCTGCCAGCAAGAAGCGGGGTGGGTGAGTTTTGTTGCCAAGGTAAGGGGCCGTGGTTTTTGTTCGCTCGCCTGTGGCTGGGAGTGGCCGGCTGGCTCCTGAAAATCCACGATACGCAGGATGATTCCCAGACCCAAGGGTGCACCACGGCCAAGTCGGGCTGCTTTAAAGAGCCAAGTTGATCCTGCAATCTGCCAGCCAGAAGATGGGCAGGTCGGTTTTACTTCCAGGGGAAAGGACAATATTTCTCTTTGGGGTCCTGAGGCTGGGAGTGGCCGGCTGGCTCCTGAAAATCCACGCCGCGCAGGATGGTACCCAGATGAAAGGTGGCACCAGTGCCAAGTCGGGCTGGTTTGATAGAGCCAAGTGGCTCCTGCAATCTGCCAGCCAGAAGCGGGGTGTGTGAGTTTTGTTTGCCAGGGAAAATGGTCGTGGTTTGTTTTACGGGGCCTGTGGCTGGGAGTGGCCGGCTGGCTCCTGAAAATCCACGATATGCAGGATGGTTCCCAGATGAAACGTGGCACCAGTGCCGAGTGGGGCTGGTTTGATAGAGCCAACTGGCTCCTGCAATCTGCCAGCCAGAAGATGGGCAGGTCAATTTTACTTCCAGGGAAAAGGGCCGTAGTTTGTGTTTGGGGGCCTATGGCTGGGAGTGGCCGGCTGGCTCCTGAAAATCCACGATACGCAGGATGATTCCCAGACCCAAGGGTGCCCCACGGCCAAGTCTGGCTGGTTTGAAAGAGCCAAGTTGATCCTGCAATCTGCCAGCCAGAAGATGGGCAGGTCAGTTTAACTTCCAGGGGAAAGGACAATATTTTGTGTTTGGGGTCCTGTGGCTGGGAGTGGCCGGCTGGCTCCTGAAAATCCACGCCGCGCAGGATGGTTCCCAAATGAAAGGTGGCACCAGTGCCAAGTCGGGCTGGTTTGATAGAGCCAAGTGGCTCCTGCAATCTGCCAGCCAGAAGCGGGGTGTGTGAGTTTTGTTTGCCAGGGAAAATGGTCGTGGTTTCTTTTCCGGGGCCTGTGGCTGGGAGTGGCCGGCTGGCTCCTGAAAATCCACGATACGCACGACGGTTCCCAGATGAAAGGTGGCACCAGTACCGAGTCGGGCTGGTTTGATAGAGCCAAGTGGCTCCTGCAATCTGCCAGCCAGAAGCGGGATGTGTGAGTTTTGTTTGCCAGGGAAACGGGTCGCGGTTTGTTTTACGGGGCCTGTGGCTGGCAGTGGCCGGCTGGCTCCTGAAAATCCACGATATGCAGGATGGTTCCCAGATGAAAGGTGGCACCAGTGCCGAGTGGGGCTGGTTTGATAGAGCCTAGTGGCTCCTGCAATCTGCCAGCCAGAAGATGGGCAGGTCAGTTTTACTTCCAGGGAAAAGGACCATATTCTGTGTTTCGGGGCCTGTGGCTGGGAGTGGCCGGCTGGCTCCTGAAAATCCACGATAGGCAGGATGGTTCCCACATGAAAGGGGGCTCCAGTGCCAAGTCGGACTGCTTTGATAGTACCAAGTGGCCCCTGCAATCTGCCAAGCTGAAGATGGGCAGGTCATTTTACTTCCAGGGAAAAGGGCTATAGTTTGTCTTTGGGGACTTGTGGCTGGGAGTGGCCGGCTGGCTCCTGAAAATCCACGCTGCGCAGAATGGTTCCCAGATGAAAGGTGGCACCAGTGCCGAGTCGGGCTGGTTTGATAGTACCAAGTGGCTCTTGCAATTTGCCAGGCAGAAGATGGGCATATCAGTTTTACTTCCACGGAAAATGGCCGTAATTTTGTTTTGGTGCCTGTGGCTTGGAGTGGCCGGCTGGCTCCGGAAAATCCGCGTTACGCAGGATGATTCCCAAACCCAAGGGTGCACCACGTCCAAGTCGGGCTGGTTTGATAGAGCCAAGTTCCTCCTGCAATCTGCCATCCAGGAGATGGGCACGTCAGTTTTACATCCAGGGAAAAGGATCATATTTTGTGTTTGGGGTCCTCTGGCTGGGAGTGGCCGGCTGGCTCCTGAAAATCCACGATACGCAGGATGGTTCCCAGATGAAAGGTGGCACCAGTGCCAAGTCGGGATGGTTTGATAGAGCCAAGTGGCTCCCGCAATCTGCCAGCCAGAAGATGGTCAGGTTAGTTTTACTTCCAGGGAAAAGGGCCGTAGTTTGTGTTCGGGGGCCTGTGGCTGGGAGTGGCCAACTGGCTCCTGAAAATCCACGATACGCAGGATGGTTCCAAGATGAAAGGTGGCACCAGTGCCAAGTAGGGTTGGTTTGATAGAGCGAAGTGTCTCCTGCAATCTGCCAGCCAGAAGCGGGGTGGGTGAGTTTTGTTTGCCAGGGGAAAGGGTCGTGGTTTGTTTTCCGGGGCGTGTGGCTGGGAGTGGCCGGCTGGCTCCTGAAAATCCACGATACGCAGGATGGTTCCCAGCCCCAAGGTGGCACCACTGCCAAGTCGGTCTGGTCTGATAGTACAAAATGGCTCCTGTAATCAACCATCCAGAAGCCAGTCAGCTGAGTTTTTTTTCGAGGGAAAAGGCCCGTGGTGTGTGTTTTGGGGCCTGCGTCTAGGAGTGGCCGGCGGGCTCCTGGAAATCCACGTTATGCGGTATGGTTCCCAGATGAAAGGTGGCACCAGTGCCAAGTCGGGCTTGTTTGATAGCACCAAGTGTCTCCTGCAATCTGCCACCCAGAAGCGGGGTGGGTGAGTTTTGTTTGCCAGGTAAAAAGGGCCGTGGTTTCAGTTCGGGGGCCTGTGGCTGGGAGTGGCCGGCTGGCTCCTGAAAATCCACGATATGCAGGATGGTTCCCAGATGAAAGGTGGCACCAGTGCCAAGTCGGGCTGGTTTGATAGAGCCAAGTGTCTCCTGCAATCTGCCAGCCAGAAGATCGACAGGTCTGTGCTACTTCCAGGGAAAAGGGCCGTGGTATGTGTTCGGGGGCCTGTGGCAGGGAGTGCTCGGCTGGCTCCTGAAAATCCACGATACGCAGGATGGTTCCCAGATGAAAGGTGGCACCAGTGCCGAGTGGGGCTGTTTTGATAGAGGCAAGTGTCTCCTGCAATCTGCCAGCCAGAAGTGGGGTGGGTGAATTTTGTTTGCCAGGGAAAAGGGCCGTGGTTTGTGTTTGGGGCCTGTGGGTGAGAATGGCCGTCTGGCTCCTTAAAATCCAGGCAGCGCAGGATGGTTCCCAGGCCCAAGGGGGCACCACTGCAAAGTTGGGCTGGTTTGATAGAGGCAAGTGGCTCCTGCAATCTGCCAGCCAGAAGATGGGCAGGTCAGTTTTACTTCAGGGAAAATGGCCGTAGTTTTCCTTTGGGGATCTTTTTCTGGGAGTGGACCGCTGGCATTTGAAAATCGACGATACGCAGGATGGTTCCCAGATGAAAGGTGGCACCAGCGCCGTGTCGGGCTGGTTTGATAGTAGCAAGTGGCTCCTGCAATCTGCCAGCCAGAAGATGGGCAGGTCTGTTTTACTTCCAGGGAAAAGGGCCGTAGTTTGTGTATGGGGGCCTGTGGCTGGGAGTGGCCGGCTGGCTCCTGAAAATCCGCGATACGTAGGATGGTTCCCAGATGTAAGGTGGCACCAGTGCCGAGTGGGGCTGGTTTGATAGAGGAAAGTGTCTCCTGCAATCTGCCAGCCAGAAGTGGGGTGGGTGAATTTTGTTTGCCAGGGAAAAGGGCCGTGGTTTGTGTTTGGGGCCTGTGGGTGGGAATGGCCGCCTGGCTCCTTAAAATCCAGGCAGCGCAGGATGGTTCCCAGGCCCAAGGGGGCACCACTGCCAAGTTATGCTGGTTTGATAGAGACAAGTGGCTCCTGCAATCTGCCAGCCAGAAGCGGGGTGGGTGAGTTTTGTTTGCCAGGGAAACGGGAAGTGGTTTTTTTTCGGGGGCCTGTGGCTGGGAATGGCCGGCTGGCTCCTGAAAATCCACGCCGCGCAGGATGGTTCCCAGATGAAAGGTGGCACCAGTGCCATGTCGAGTTGTTTTGAGAGTACCAAGTGGCTCCTGCAATCTGCCAGCCAGAAGATGGGCAGGTCAGTTTTACTTCCAGGGAAAAGGGACGTAGTTTTTGTTTGGCGGTCTCTTGCTGGTAGTGGACAGCTGGCATCTGAAAATCGACGATACGCAGCATGGTTCCCAGATGAAAGGTGGCACCAGTGCCCAGTGGGGCTGGTTTGATAGTGGCAAGTGTCTCCTGCAATCTGCCACCCAGAAGATCGGCAGGTCAGTTTTACTTCTAGGGAAAAGGGCCGTAGTTTGTGTTGGGGGCCTTTGGCTGGGAGTGGCCGGCTGGCTCCTGAAAATCCACGATACGCAGGATGGTTCCCAGATGAAAGGTGGCACCAGTGCCGAGTTGGGCTGGTTTGATAGAACCAATTGGCTCCTGCAATCTGCCAGCCAGACGATGGACAGGTCTGTGTTACTTCCAGGGAAATGGGCCATGGCATGTGTTCGGGGGCCTGTGGCTGGGAGTTGCCGTCTGGCTCCTGAAAATCCGCGTTACGCAGGATGATTCCCAGATGAAAGGTGGCACCAGTGCCCAGTCGGGCTGGTTTGATAGAGCCAAGTGGTCCAGCAATCTGCCAGCAAGAAGATGGGCAGGTCAATTTTAATTCCAGGGAAAATGGCAGTATTTTGTGTTTGGGAGCCTGTGGCTGGGAGTGGCCGGATGGCTCCTGAAAATCCATGATACGCAGGATGATTCCCAGACCCAAGGGGACACCAGTGCCCAGTCATGCTCGTTTGATAGAGCCAAGGGGCTCCTTCAATCTGCCAGCCAGAAGCGGGGTGTGTGAGTTTTGTTGCCAAGGTAAGGGGCCGTGGTTTTTGTTCGCTGGCCTGTGGCTGGGAGTGGCCGGCTGGCTCCTGAAAATCCACGATACGCAGGATGGTTCCCAGATGAAAGGTGGCACCAGTGCCGAGTCGGGCTGGTTTGATAGAGCCAAGTGGCTCCTGCAATCTGCCAGCCAGAAGCGGGGCGGGTTAGTTTTGTTTGCACGGGAAAAGGTCCGCGGTTTGTGTTCGGGTGGCTGAGGCTGGGAGTGGCCGGCTGGCTCCTAAAAATCCACGCCACCCAGGATGGTTCCGAGATGAAAGGTGGCACCAGTGCCAAGTCGGGCTGGCTTGATAGAGCCAACTGGCTCCTGCAATCTGCCAGCCAGAAGATGGGCGGGTTAGTGTTGTTTGCCCGGGAAAAAGGCCGTGGTTTGTGTTCGGGTGCCTGAGGCAGGGAGTGGCCGGCTGGCTCCTTTAAATCCACCATACGCAGGATGGTTCTCAGATGAAAGGGGGCACCAGTGCCGAGTCGGTCTGGTTTGATAGTAGCAAGTGTCTCCTACAATCCGCCAGCCAGAAGATGGGCAGGTCAGTTTTACTTCCAGGGAAAAGGACCATATTTTTTGTTTGGGGTCCTGTGGCTGGGAGTGGCCGGCTGGCTCCTGAAAATCCGCGTTACGCAGGATGATTCCCAGATGAAAGGTGGCACCAGTGCCCAGTCGGGCTGGCTTGATAGAGCCAAGTGGCTCCTGCAATCTGCCAGCCAGAAGATGGGCAGGTCAATTTTAATTCCAGGGAAAATGGCAGTATTTTGTGTTTGGGAGCCTGTGGCTGGGAGTGGCCGGCTGTCTGCTGAAAATCCATGATACGCAGGATGATTCCCAGACCCAAGGGGACACCAGTGCCCAGTCATGCTGGTTTGATAGAGCCAAGGGGCTCCTTCAATCTGCCAGCAAGAAGCGGGGTGGGTGAGTTTTGTTGCCAAGGTAAGGGGCCGTGGTTTTTGTTCGCTCGCCTGTGGCTGGGAGTGGCCGGCTGGCTCCTGAAAATCCACGATACGCAGGATGATTCCCAGACCCAAGGGTGCACCACGGCCAAGTCGGGCTGCTTTAAAGAGCCAAGTTGATCCTGCAATCTGCCAGCCAGAAGATGGGCAGGTCGGTTTTACTTCCAGGGGAAAGGACAATATTTCTCTTTGGGGTCCTGAGGCTGGGAGTGGCCGGCTGGCTCCTGAAAATCCACGCCGCGCAGGATGGTACCCAGATGAAAGGTGGCACCAGTGCCAAGTCGGGCTGGTTTGATAGAGCCAAGTAGCTCCTGCAATCTGCCAGCCAGAAGCGGGGTGTGTGAGTTTTGTTTGCCAGGGAAAATGGTCGTGGTTTGTTTTACGGGGCCTGTGGCTGGGAGTGGCCGGCTGGCTCCTGAAAATCCACGATATGCAGGATGGTTCCCAGATGAAACGTGGCACCAGTGCCGAGTGGGGCTGGTTTGATAGAGCCAACTGGCTCCTGCAATCTGCCAGCCAGAAGATGGGCAGGTCAATTTTACTTCCAGGGAAAAGGGCCGTAGTTTGTGTTTGGGGGCCTATGGCTGGGAGTGGCCGGCTGGCTCCTGAAAATCCACGATACGCAGGATGATTCCCAGACCCAAGGGTGCACCACGGCCAAGTCTGGCTGGTTTGAAAGAGCCAAGTTGATCCTGCAATCTGCCAGCCAGAAGATGGGCAGGTCAGTTTTACTTCCAGGGGAAAGGACAATATTTTGTGTTTGGGGTCCTGTGGCTGGGAGTGGCCGGCTGGCTCCTGAAAATCCACGCCGCGCAGGATGGTTCCCAAATGAAAGGTGGCACCAGTGCCAAGTCGGGCTGGTTTGATAGAGCCAAGTGGCTCCTGCAATCTGCCAGCCAGAAGCGGGGTGTGTGAGTTTTGTTTGCCAGGGAAAATGGTCGTGGTTTCTTTTCCGGGGCCTGTGGCTGGGAGTGGCCGGCTGGCTCCTGAAAATCCACGATACGCACGACGGTTCCCAGATGAAAGGTGGCACCAGTACCGAGTCGGGCTGGTTTGATAGAGCCAAGTGGCTCCTGCAATCTGCCAGCCAGAAGCGGGATGTGTGAGTTTTGTTTGCCAGGGAAACGGGTCGCGGTTTGTTTTACGGGGCCTGTGGCTGGCAGTGGCCGGCTGGCTCCTGAAAATCCACGATATGCAGGATGGTTCCCAGATGAAAGGTGGCACCAGTGCCGAGTGGGGCTGGTTTGATAGAGCCTAGTGGCTCCTGCAATCTGCCAGCCAGAAGATGGGCAGGTCAGTTTTACTTCCAGGGAAAAGGACCATATTCTGTGTTTCGGGGCCTGTGGCTGGGAGTGGCCGGCTGGCTCCTGAAAATCCACGATAGGCAGGATGGTTCCCACATGAAAGGGGGCTCCAGTGCAAAGTCGGACTGCTTTGATAGTACCAAGTGGCCCCTGCAATCTGCCAAGCTGAAGATGGGCAGGTCATTTTACTTCCAGGGAAAAGGGCTATAGTTTGTCTTTGGGGACTTGTGGCTGGGAGTGGCCGGCTGGCTCCTGAAAATCCACGATATGCAGGATGGTTCCCAGATGAAAGGTGGCACCAGTGCCGAGTGGGGCTGGTTTAATAGAGCCTAGTGGCTCCTACAATCTGCCAGCCAGAAGATGGGCAGGTCAGTTTTACTTCCAGGGAAAAGAACCATATTTTGGGTTTGGGGTCCTGTGGCTGGGAGTGGCCGGTTGGCTCCTGAAAATCCACCATACGCAGGATGGTTCCCAGATGGAAGGTGGCACCAGTGCCAAGTCGAGCTGGTTTGAAAGGGCCAAGTGGCTCCTGCAATCTGCCAGGGAGATGATGGGCAGGTCAGTTTTACTTCCAGAGAAAAGGACCATATTTTTTGTTTGGGGGCCTGTGGCTGGGAGTGGCCGGCTGGCTCCTTTAAATCAACGATACGCAGGATGGTTCCCAGAAGAAAGGTGACACCAGTGCCAAGTCGGGCTGGTTTGATAGAGCCAAGTGGCTCCTGCAATCTACCAGCCAGAAGATGGGCAGGTCAGTTTTACTTCCAGGGTAAATGGCCGTAGTTTGTGTTTGGGGGCCTGTGGCTGGGAGTGGTGGCTGTCTCTTGAAAATCCAAGTTACGCAGGATGATTCACAGACCCAAGTGTCGACCACGGCCAAGTCGGGCTGGTTTGATAGAGCCAAGTGGCTCCTGCAATCTGCCAGCCAGAAGATGGGCAGGTCAGTTTTACTTCCTGGGAAAAGTGCAGTACATTCTGTTTGCGGGCCTGTGGATGGGAGTGGCCGGCTGGCTCCTGAAAATCCACGATACAGAGGATGGTTCCCAGATGAAAGGTGGCACCAGTGCCAAGTCGCGTTGGTTGGATAGAGCCAAGTGGCTCCTGCAATCTGCCAGCCAGAAGATGGGCAGGTCAGTTTTACTTCCTGGGAAAAGGACCATATTTTTGTTCGGGGGCCTGTGGCTGGGAGTGGCCGGCTGGCTCCTGAAAATCCACCATTCGCAGGATGGTTCCCAGATGAAAGGTGGCACCAGGGCCAAGTCGGCCTGGCTTGATATAGCCAAGTGGCTCCTGCAATCTGCCAGCCAGAAGATGGACAGGTCGGTGTTACTTCCAGGGAAAAGGGCCCTTGTTTGTGTTTCGGGGCCTGTGGCTGGGAGTGGCAGGCTGGCTCCTGAAAATCCACGTTACGCCGGATGATTCCCAGACCTAAGGGAGCACCACGGCTAAGTCGAGCTGGTTTGATAGAGCCAAGTAGCTCCTGCAATTTGCCAGCCAGAAGATGGGCACGTCAGTTTTACTTCCAGGGAAAAGGGCCGTAGTTTGTGTTTGGGAGCCTGTGGCTGGGAGTGGCCGGCTGGCTCCTGAAAATCCACGTTATGCAGGATGGTTCCCAGATGAAAGGTGGCACCAGTGCCAAATCGGACTGGTTTGATAGTACCAAGTGGCTCCTGCAATCAGCCAAGCAGAAGATGGGCAGGTCAGTTTTACTTCCAGGGAAAAGGGCTGTAGTTTGTCTTCAGGGACTTGTGGCTGGGAGTGGCCGGCTAGCTCCTGAAAATCCACGCCGCGCAGAATGGTTCCCAGATGAAAGGTGGCACCAGTGCCGAGTCGGGCTGGTTTGATAGTACCAAGTGGCTCTTGCAATGTGCCAGGTAGAAGATGGGCATATCAGTTTTACTTCCAGGGAAAACGGCCGTAATTTTTGTTTGGGGGCCTTTGGCTTGGAGTGGCTGGCTGGCTCCTGAAAATCCACGTTACGCAGGATGATTCCCAGACCCAAGGGTGCACCACAGCCAAGACGGGCTGGTTTGATAGAGCCAAGTGGCTCTTGTAATCTGCCACCCATAAGCGGGGTGTGTGAGTTTTGTTTGCCAGGGAAAATGATCGTGGTTTCTTTTCCGGGGCCTGTGGCTGGGAGTGGCCGGCTGGCTCCTGAAAATCCACGATACGCACGACGGTTCCCAGATGAAAGGTGGCACCACGCCGAGTCGGGCTGGTTTAATAGAGCCAAGTGGCTCCTGCAAACTGCTAGCCATAAGCGGGGTGTGTGAGTTTTGTTTGCCAGGGAAACGGGTCGTGGTTTGCTTTCCGGGGCCTGTGGCTGGGAGTGGCCGGCTGGCTCCTGAAAATCCACGATATGCAGGATGGTCCCAGATGAAAGGTGGCAGCAGTGCCAAGTCGGGCTGGTTTGATAGAGCCAAATGCCTCCTGCAATCTGCCAGCCAGAAGATGGGCAGGTCAGTTTTACTTCCAGGGAAAATAACCACATTTTGTGCTCGGGGGACTGTGGCTGGGAGTGGCCGGCTGGCTCCTGAAAATCCACCATTCGCAGGATGGTTCCCAGATGAAAGGTGGCACCAGTGCCAAGTCGGGCTGGCTTGATAGAGCCAAGTGGCTCCTGCAATCTGCCAGCCAGAAGATGGACAGGTCTGTGTTACTTCCAGGGAAATGGGCCGTAGTTTGTGTTTGGGGACCTGTGGCTGGGAGGGGCCGGCTGGCTCCTGAAAATCCACGATACGCAGGAAGATTCCCAGACCCAAGGGTGCACCACTGCCAAGTCGAGCTGGTTTGATACAGCCAAGTGTCTCCTGCAATCTGCCAGCCAGAAGATGGGCAGGTCAGTTTTACTTCCAGGGAAAAGGGCCGTAGTTTGTGCTTGGGGGCCTGTGGCTGGGAGTGGCCGGCTGGCTCCTGAAAATCCACGCCGCGCAGGATGGTTCCCAGATGAAAGGTGGCACCAGTGCCAAGTCGGGCTGGTTTGATAGAGCCAAGTGGCTCCTGCAATCTGCCAGGCAGAAGCGGGGTGTGTGAGTTTTGTTTGCCAGGGAAAAGGGTCGTGGTTTGTTTTCCGGGGCCTGTGGCTGGGAGTGGCCGGCTGGCTCCTGAAAATCCACGATATGCAGGATGGTTCCCAGATGAAAGGTGGTACCAGTGCCAAGTCGGTCTGGTTTGATAGTACCAATGGCTCCTGCAATCTGCCACCCAGAAGATGGGCAGGTCAGTTTTACTTCCTGGGAAACGGGCCGTAGTTTGTGGTTGGGGACCTGTGGCTGGAAGTGGCCGGCTGGGTCCTGAGAATCCACGCCGCGCAGGATGGTTCCCAGATGAAAGGTGGCACCATTGCCAAGTCGGGCTGGCTTGATAGAGCCAACTGGCTCCTGCAATCTGCCAGCCAGAAGATGGACATGTCTGTGTTACTTCCAGGGAAAAGGGCCGTTGTTTGTGTTTCGGGGCCTGTGGCTGGGAGTGGCCGGCTGGCTCCTGAAAATCCACGCCGCGCAGCATGGTTCCCAGATGAAAGGTGCCCCCAGTGCCGAGTTGGGCTGGTTTGGTAGAGCCAAGTGGCTCCTGCAATCTGACAGCCATAAGCGGGGTGGGTGAGTTTTGTTTGCCAGGGAAAAGGGTCGTGGTTTGTTTTCCGGGGCCTGTGGCTGGGAGTGGCCGCCTGGCTCCTGAAAATTCACCATACGCAGGATGGTCCCCAGATGAAAGGTGACACCAGTGCCAAGTCGGGCTGGCTGGATAGAGCCAAGTGGCTCCTGCAATCTGCCAGCCAGAAGATGGGCAGGTCAGTTTTACTTCCAGGGAAAGGGACCATATTTCGTGCTCGGGGGCCTGTGGCTGGGAGTGGCCGGCTGGCTCCTGAAAATCCACGATACGCAGGATGGTTCCCAGACCCAAGGTGGCACCACTGCCAATTCAGACTGGTTTGATAGTACAAAGTGGCTCCTGTAATCTACTATCCAGAAACCAGGCAACTGAGTTTTTTTTTGAGGGAAAAGGGCCGTGGTATGTGTTTGGGGGCCTGTGTCTGGGAGTGGCCGGCTGGCTCGTGAAAATCCACTATACGCAGGATGGTTCCCAGATGAAAGGTGGCACCAGTGCTGAGTCGGGCTGGTTTGATAGTACAAAGTGGCTCCTGTAATATACCATCCAGAAGCCGCGCGGCTGAGTTTTTTTTTTGGGAAAAGGCCCATGGTATGTGTTTGGGGGCCTGTGGCTGGGAGTGGCCGGCTGGCTCCTGAAAATCCACGATACACAGGATGGTTCCCAGATGAAAGGTGGCACCAGTGCCAAGTCGGGCTGGTTTGATAGTACCAAGTGACTCCTGCAATCTGCCAGCCAGAAGATGGGCATGTCAGTTTTACTTCCAGGGAAAAGGGCCGTAGTGTTTGTTTGGGGGTCTGCGGCTGGGAGTGGCTTGCTGGCATCTGAAAATCCACGATACGCAGGATGGTTCCCAGATGAAAGGTGGCACCAGTGCCAAGTCTGGCTGGTTTGATAGTACCAAGTGGCTCCTGCAATCTGCCAGCCAGAAGATGGGCAGGTCAGTTTTACTTCCAGGGAAAAGGGCCGTGGTTTGTGTTTGGGGGCCTGTGGCTGGGAGTGGCCAGCTGGCTCCTTTAAATCCACCTTACGCAAGATGGTTCCCAGATGAAAGGTGGCACCAGTGCCAAGTTGGGCTGGTTTGATAGAGCCAACTGGCTCCTGCAATCTGCCACCCAGAAGATGGGCAGGTCAGTTTTACTTCCAGGGAAAAGGGCCGTGGTATGTGTTCGGTGGCCTGTGGCTGGGAGTGGCCGGCTGGCTCCTGAAAATCCACGATACGCAGGATGGTTCCCAGACCCAAGGGGGCACCAGTGAAGAGTCGGGCTGGTTTGATAGTACAAAGTGGCTCCTGCAGTCTGCCAGCTAGAAGCGGGGTGGGTGAGTTTTGTTTGCCAGGGAAAAGGGCCGTGGTTTGTGTTTGGGGCCTGTGGCTGGGAATGGCCTGCTGGCTCCTTGAAATCCAGGCAACGCAGGATGGTTCCCAGACCCATGGGGGCACCACTTCCCAGTTGGGCTGGTTTGATAGAGCCAAGTGGCTCCTGCAATCTGCTAGCCAGAAGATGGGCCGCTCTGTTTTACTTCCAGGGAAAAGTGCCGTAGTTTGTGTTTGGGGGCCTGTGGCTGGGAGTGGCCGGCTGGCTCCTGAAAATCCATGTTACGCAAGATGGTTCCCAGATGAAAGGTGGCACCAGTGCCGAGTCAGGCTGGCTCGATAGAGCCAAGTGGCTCCTGCAGTCTGCCAGTCAGAAGCAGGGTCGGTGACTTCTGTTTGCCAGGGAAAAGGGCCGTGGTTTGTGTTCGGGGGCCTGTGGCTGGGAGTGGCCGGCTGGCTCCCGAAAATCCACGATACGCAGGATGGTTCCCAGATGAAAGGTGGCACCACTGCCAAGTCGGACTGGTTTGATAGAGCCAAGTTGCTCATGCAATCTGCCAGCCAGAAGCGGGGTGGGTGAGGTTTTTTTGCCAGGGAAAAGGGCCGTAATTTGTGTTTCTGGCCTGTGGCTGGGAATGGCCGTCTGTCTCCTGAAAATCCACGATACGCAGGATGGTTCCCAGACCCAAGGTGGCACCACTGCCAAGTCAGACTGGTTTGATAGTACAAAGTGGCTCCTGTAATCTACTATCCAGAAACCAGGCAACTGAGGTTTTTTTTGAGGGAAACGGGCCGTGGTATGTGTTTGGGGGCCTGTGTCTGGGAGTGGCCGGCTGGCTCGTGAAAATCCACTATACGCAGGATGGTTCCCAGATGAAAGGTGTCACCAGTGGCAAGTCGGGCTGGTTTGATAGAGACAAGTGGCTCCTGCAATCTGCCAGCCAGAAGATGGGCTGGTCAGTTTTACTTCCAGGAAAACGTGCCGTGGTATGTGTTCGGGGGCCTCTGGCTGGAAGTGGCCGGCTGGCTCCTTAAAATCCACGCCGCGCAGGATGGTTTCCAGACCCAAGGTGGCACCACTGTCGAGTCGGGCTGGTTTTATAGAGCCAGGTGGCTCCTCCATTCTGCCAGCCAGAAGCGGGGCAGGTGAGATTATTTTGCCAGGGAAAAGGGCCGTAGTTTGTGTTGCGGGCTTGTGGCTTTGAGTGGCCATCTGTCTCCTGAAAATCCACGATACGCAGGATGATTCCCAGACCCAAGGAGGCACCACTGCCAAGTCGGACAGTAATGATAGTACAAAGTGTCTCCTGCAATCTACCATCCAGAAGCCGGGCGGCTGAGATTTTTTTCGAGGGAAAAGGGCCGTGGTTTGTGTTTGGGGCCTGTGGCTGGGAGTGGCCGGCTGGTTCCTTGAAATCCACGATACGCAGGATGGTTCCAAGACCCATGGGGGCACCACTTCCCAGTCGGGTTGGTTTGATAGAGCCAAGTGGCTCCTGCAATGTGCCAGGCAGAAGATGGGCGGTCAGTTTTACTTTCCGGGAAAAGGGCCGTAGATTTTGTTTGGGGTTCGGTGGGTGGGAGTGACTGGCTGGCATCTGAACATCGACAATACGCAGGATGGTTCCCAGATGAAAGGTGGCACCAGTGCCAAGTCGGGCAGGTTTGATAGTACCAAGTGGCTCCTGCAATCTGCCAGCCAGAAGATGGGCAGGTCAGTTTTACTTCCAGAGAGAAGGACCATATTTTGTGTTTGGGGGCCTGTGGCTGGGAGTGGCCGGCTGGCTCCTGAAAATCCACGATATGAAGGATGGTTCCCAGATGAAAGGTGGCACCAGTGCCGAGTCGGGCTGGTTTGATAGAGCCAAGTGGCTTCTGCAATCTGCCAGCCACAAGCGGGGTGTGTGAATTTTGTTTGCCAGGGAAAATGGTCGTGGTTTGTTTTCCGGGGCCTGTGGCTGGGATTGGCCAGCTGGCTCCTGAAAATCCACGATACACAGGATGGTTCCCAGATGAAAGGTGCCACCAGTGCCGTGTCGGGCTGGTTTGATAGAGGAAAGTAGCTCCTGCAATCTGCCAGCCAGAAGTGGGGCGGGTTAGTTTTGTTTACCCGGGAAGAGGGCCGCGGTTAATGTTCGGGTGCCTGTGGCTGGGAGTGGCCAGCTGGCTCCTAAAAATCCGCGTTACACAGGGTGATTCCCAGACCCAAGGGTGCACCACGGCCAAGTCGGGCTGGTTTTATAGAGCCAAGTGGCTCCTGCAATCTGCCAGCCAGAAGATGGGCAGGTCAGTTTTACTACCAGGGAAAAGTGCAGTAATTTCTGTTTGCGGGCCTGTGGCTGGGAGTGGCCGGCTGGCTACTGAAAATCCACCATACGCAGGATGGTTCCCAGATGAAAGGTGGCACCAGTGCCAAGTCGGGCTGTTTTGATAGAGCCAACTGGCTCCTGCAATCTGCCAGCCAGAAGATGGGCAGGTCAGTTATACTTCCGGGGAAAAGGACCATATTTTGTGTTTGGGGTCTTGTGGCTGGGAGTGGCCGGCTGGCTCCTGAAAATCCATGTTACGCCGGATGATTCCCAGACCCAAGGGTGCACCACGGCCAAGTTGGGCTGGTTTGATAGAGCCAAGTTGCTCCTGCATTCTGCCAGCCAGAAGATGGGCACGTCAGTTTTACTTCCAGGGAAAAGGACCATATTTTGTGCTTGGGGTCCTGTGGCTGGGAGTGGCCGGCTGGCTCCTGAAAATCCACCATACGCAGGATGGTTCCCAGATGAAAGGTGGCACCAGTGCCAAGTCGGGCTGGATTGATAGAGCCAAGTGTCTCCTGCAATCTGCCAGCCAGAAGCGGGGCGGGTCAGTTTTGTTGCCTGGGAAAAGGGCCGTAGTTTGTGTTTGGGGGCCTATGGCTGGGAGTGGCCGGCTGGCTACTGAAAATCCACGATACGCAGGATGGTTCCGAGATGAAAGGTGGCACCAGTGCCAAGTCTGGCTGGTTTGATAGAGCCAAGTGGCTCCTGCGATCTGCCTGGCAGAAGCGGCGTGGGTGAGTTTTGTTTGCCAGGGAAAAGGGTCGTGGTTTGTTTTCCGGGGCCTGTGGCTGGGAGTGGCCGGCTGGCTCCTGAAAATCCACGATATGAAGGATGGTTCCCAGATGAAAGGTGGCACCAGTGCCCAGTCGGGCTGGTTTGATAGAGCCAAGTGACTCCTGCAATCTGCCAGACAGAAGATGGGCAGGTCAGTATTACTTGCAGGGAAAAGGACCATATTTTTGGTTTGGGGTCCTGTGGCTGGGAGTGGCCGGCTGGCTCATTTAAATCCACGATACGCAGGATGGTTCCGAGATGAAAGGTGGCACCAGTGCCAAGTCGGGCTGGTTTGATAGAGCCAAGTGGCTCCTGCAATCTGCCAGCCAGAAGATGGGTTGGTCAGTTTTACATCCAGGGTAAAGGGCCGTAGTTAGTATTTGGGGGCCTGTGGCTGGGAGTGGCCGGCTGGCTACTGAAAATCCACGATATGGAGGATGGTTCCCAGATGAAAGGTGGCACCAGTGCCAAGTCGGGCTGGTTTGATAGAGCCAACTGGCTCCTGCAATCTGCCAGCCAGAAGCGGGTTGGGTGAGTTTTGTTTGCCAGGGAAAAGGGTCGTGGTTTGTTTTCCGGGGCCTGTGGCTGGGAGTGGCCGGCTGGCTCCTGAAAATCCACGATATGAAGGATGGTTCCCAGATGAAAGGTGGCTCCAGTGCCAAGTCGGGCTGGTTTGATAGTGCCAACTGCCTCTTGTAATCTGCCAGCCAGAAGATGGACAGGTCAGTTTTACTTCCAGGGAAAAGGACCATATTTTGTGTATGGGGTCCTGTGGCTGGGAGTGGCCGACTGGCTCCTGAAAATCCATGTTACGCAGGATGATTCCCAGACCCAAGGGTGCACCACGGCCAAGTCGGGCTGGTTTGATAGAGCCAAGTTGCTCCTGCAATCTGCCATCCAGAAGATGGGCACGTCAGTTTTACTTCCAGGGAAAAGGATCATATTTTGTGTTTGGGGTCCTGTGGCTGGGAGTGGCCGGCTGGCTCCTGAAAATCCACCATATGCAGGATGGTTCCCAGATGAAAGGTGGCAGCAGTGCCATGTCGGGCTGGCTTGATAGAGCCAAGTGGCTCCTGCAAACTGCCAGCCAGAAGATGGGCAGGTCAATTTTACTTCCAGGGTAAAGGGCCGTAGTTTGTGTTTGGGGGCCTGTGGCTGGGAGTGGCCGGCTGGCTCCTGAAAATCCACGTAACGCAGGATGATTCCCAGACCCAAGGGTCCACCACGGCCAAGTCGGGCTGGTTTGATAGAGCCAAGTGTCTCCTGCAATCTGCCAGCCAGAAGATGGGCAGGTCAGTTTTACTACCAGGGAAAAGTGCAGTACTATCAGTTTGCGGGCCTGTGGCTGGGAGTGGCCGGCTGGGTCCTGAAAATGCACGATGCGCAGGATGGTTCCCAGATGAAACCATCTGATGAAAGGTGGCACCAGTGCCAAGTCGGGCTGGTTTGATAGAGGGAAGTGGCTGCGGCAATCTGCCAGCCAGAAGCGGGTCGGGTGAGTTTTGTTGCTTAGGAAAAGGGCCATGGTTTATGTTCGGTGGCCTGTGGCTGGGCGTGGACGGCTGGCTCCTGAAAATCCACGATACGCAGGATGGTTCCCAGATGAAAGGTGGCACCAGTGCCGAGTCGGGCTGGTTTGATAGAGCCAAGTGGCTCCTGCAATCTGCCAGCCAGAATATGGGCAAGTCAGTTTTATCTCCAGGGAAAAGCACCATATTTTGTGTTTGGGGACCTGTGGCTGGGAGTGGCCGGCTGGCTCCTGAAAATCCACGATACGCAGGATGGTTCCCAGATGAAAGGTGGCACCAGTACCGTGTCGGGCTGGATTGATAGAGGCAAGTGGCTCCTGCAATCTGCCAGCCAGATGACGGGCAGGTCAGTTTTGTTTGCCAGGGAAAAGGGCCGTGGTTTGTGTTCGGGGGCCTGAGGCTGGGAGTGGCCGGCTGGCTCCTGAAAATCCACGATACGCAGGATGGTTCCCAGATGAAAGGTGGCACCAGTGCCAAGATGGGCAGGTTTGATATTTCCAAGTGACTGCTGCAATGTGCCAGCCAGGTGATGGGCAGGTCAGTTTTACTTCCAGGGAAAAGGGCCATAGATTGTTTTTGGGGACTTTTGGCTGGGAGTGGCCGGCTGGCCCCTGAAAATCCACAATAGCCTGGAAGGCTCCCACATGAAAGGTGGCACCAATACCGAGTCGGGCTGGTTTCATAGAGGGAAGTGTCTCGTGCAACCTGCCAGCCAGAAGTGGGGCGGGTGTTTTTTCTTTGCCAGGGAAAAGGGCCGTGGTTTGTGTTCGGGGGCCTGAGGCTGGGAGTGGCCATCTGGCTCCTTAAAATCCACGATACGCAGGATGGCTCCCAGATGACAAGTGGCACCAGTGCCGAGTCGGGCTGGTTTGATAGAGGCAAGTGGCTGCTGCAATCTGCCAGCCAGATGACGGGCAGGTCAGTTTTACTTCCAGGGAAAAGGGCCGTAGATTGTTTTTGGGGACTTGTGGATGGGAGTGGCCGGCTGGCCCCTGAAAATCCACAATACGCTGGATGGCTCCCAGACCCAAGGTGGCACCAGTGCCAAGTCAGGCTGGTTTGATAGAGGCAAGTGGCTCCTGCAATCTGCCAGCCAGAAGCGGGGTGTTAAGTTTTGTTTGCCAGGGAAAAGGGCCGTGGTTTGTGTTCGGGGGCCTGTGGCTGGGAGTGGCCGGCTGGCTCCTGAAAATCCACGATATGCAGGATGGGTCCCAGATGAAAGGTGGCACCAGTGCCGTGTCGGGCTGGATTGATACAGGCAAGTGGCTCCTGAAATCTGCCAGCCAGATGACGGGCAGGTCAGTTTTACTTCCAGGGAAAAGGGCCGTAGTTGGTGTTTGGTGACCTGGGGCTGGGAGTGGCCAGCTGGCTCCTGAAAATCCACGATACGCAGGATGGTTCCCAGATGAAAGGTGACACAAGTGCCAAGATGGGCGGGTTTGATAATACCAAGTGGCTGCTGCAATGTGCCAGCCAGATGATGGGCAGGTCAGTTTTACTTCCAGGGAAAAGGGCCGTAGATTATTTTTGGGGACTTGTGGCTGGGAGTGGCCGGCTGGCTCCTGAAAATCCACGATACACAGGATGGTTCCCAGATGAGAGGTGGCACCAGTGCCGAGTCGGGCTGGATTGATAGAGGGAAGTGGCTCCTGCAATCTGCCAGCCAGAAGCGGGGCGGGTGAGTTTTCTTTGCTCGGGAAAAGGGCCGTGGTTTGTGTTCTGGGGCCTGTGGCTGGGAGTGGCCGGCTGGCTCCTGAAAATCCACGATACGCAGGA
This sequence comes from Zonotrichia albicollis, assembly GCF_047830755.1. Taxonomy (NCBI): domain Eukaryota; kingdom Metazoa; phylum Chordata; class Aves; order Passeriformes; family Passerellidae; genus Zonotrichia; species Zonotrichia albicollis. The sequence goes on along the minus strand of NW_027428460.1, from coordinate 3,044,844 downwards.
TGGTTCCCAGATGAAAGGTGACGCCAGTGCCATGTTGGGCTGGTTTGAGTGAGCCACGTGGTTCCTGCAATCTGCCAGCCAGAAGATTGGCAGGTCAGTTTTAATTCCAGGTAAAGGGGTGGTAGTTTTTGTTTGGGGGCATGTGGCTGGGAGTGGCCGGCTGGCTCCTGAAAATCCACGATACACAGGGTGGTTCCCAGATGAAAAGTGGCAGCAGTGCCAAGTCGGGCTGGTTTGATAGTACCAAGTGGCTCCTGCAATCTGCCAGCCAGAAGATGGGCAAGTCTGCTTTAATTCCAGGGAAAAGGGCCGTAGTATTTGTTTGGGGACCTGTGGCTGGGAGTGGCCGGCTGGCTCCTGAAAATCCACGATACGCAGGATGGTTCCCAGATGAAAGGTGGCACCAGTGCCGAGTCGGGCTGGATTGATAGAGGCAAGTGGATCCTGCAATCTGCCAGCCAGATGACGGGCAGGTCAGTTTTACTTCTAGGGAAAAGGGCCGTAGATTGTATTTGGGGACTTGTGGCTGGGAGTGGCCGCCTGGCTCCTGAAAATCCACGATATGCAGGATGGTTCCCAGATGAGAGGTGGCACCAGTGCCGAGTCGGGCTTGATTGATAGAGGCAAGTGGCTCCTGCAATCTGCCAGCCAGAAGCGGGGCGGATGAGTTTTGTTTGCCATAGAAAAGGGCCGTGGTTTGTGTTCGGGGGCCTGTGGCTGAGAGGGGCCGGCTGGCTCCTGAAAATCCACGATACGCCGGATGGTTCCCAGATGAAAGGTGGCACCAGTACCGAGTCGGGCTGGTTTGATAGAGGGAAGTGTCTCGTGCAATCTGCCAGCCAGAAGCGGGGCGGATGAGTTTTCTTTGCCAGGGAAAAGGGCCGTGGTTTGTGTTCGGGAGCCTGTGGCTGGGAGTGGCCGGCTGGCTCCTGAAAATCCACGATACGCAGGATGGTTCCCAGATGAAAAGTGGCAGCAGTGCCAAGTCGGGCTGGTTTGATCGTACCAAGTGACTCCTGCAATATGCCAGCCAGGTGACGGGCAGGTCAGTTTTACTTCCAGGGAAAATGGCCGTAGTTTTTGTTTGGGGGCCTGTGGCTGGGAGTGGCCGGCTGGCTCCTGAAAATCCACGATATGCAGGATGGTTCCCAGATGAAAGGTGGCACCAGTGCCGAGTCGGGCTGGATTGATAGAGGCAAGTGGCTCCAGCAATCTGCCAGCCAGAAGCGGGGCGGATGAGTTTTGTTTGCAATAGAAAAGGGCCGTGGTTTGTGTTCGGGGGCCTGTGGCTGGGAGTGGCCTGCTCGCTCCTTAAAATCCACGATACGCAGGGTGGTTCCCAGATGAAAGGTGACGCCAGTGCCATGTTGGGCTGGTTTGAGTGAGCCACGTGGTTCCTGCAATCTGCCAGCCAGAAGATTGGCAGGTCAGTTTTAATTCCAGGTAAAGGGGTGGTAGTTTTTGTTTGGGGGCCTGTGGCTGGGAGTGGCCGGCTGGCTCCTGAAAATCCACGATACGCAGGATGGTTCCCAGATGAAAGGTGGCAGCAGTGCCAAGTCGGGCTGGTTTGATAGTACCAAGTGGCTCCTGCAATCTGCCAGCCAGAAGATGGGCAAGTCTGCTTTAATTCCAGGGAAAAGGGCCGTAGTATTTGTTTGGGGACCTGTGGCTGGGAGTGGCCGGCTGGGCTCCTGAAAATCCACGATATGCAGGATGGTTCCCAGATGAGAGGTGGCACCAGTGCCTGGTGGGGCGGGATTGATAGAGGCAAGTGGCTCCTGCAATCTGCCAGCCAGATGACGGGCAGGTCAGCTTTACTTCCAGGGAAAAGGGCCGTGGTTTGTGTTCGGGGGCCTGTGGCTGGGAGTGGCCGGCTGGCTCCTGAAAATCCACGATACGCAGGATGGTTCCCAGATGAAAGGTGGCACCAGTACCGAGTCGGGCTGGTTTGATAGAGGGAAGTGTCTCGTGCAATCTGCCAGCCAGAAGCGGGGCGGGTGAGTTTTCTTTGCCAGGGAAAAGGGCTGTGGTTTGTGTTCGGGTGCCTGTGGCTTGGAGTGGCCAGCTGGCTCCTGAAAATCCACGATGCGCAGGATGGTTCCAGATGAAAGGTGACACCAGTGCCAAGATGGGCGGGTTTGATATTACCAAGTGGCTGCTGCAATGTGCCAGCCAGATGATGGGCAGGTCTGTTTTACTTCCAGGGAAAAGGGCCGTAGTATTTGTTTGGGGACCTGTGACTGGGAGTGGCCGGCTGGCTCCTGAAAATCCACGATACACAGGATGGTTCCCAGATGAAATGTGGCACAAGTGCCGAGTCAGGCTGGCTTGATAGAAGGAAGTGGCTCCTGCAATCTGCCAGCCAGAAGCGGGGCAGGTGAGTTTTTTTTGCCAGGGTAAAGGGCCGTGGTTTGTGTTCGGGGGCCTGTGGCTGGGAGTGGCCGGCTGGCTCCTGAAAATCTACGATACGCAGGATGGTTCCCAGATGAAAGGTCGCGCCAGTGCCAAGTTGGGCTGGTTTGAGAGAGCCAAGTGGTTCCTGCAATCTGCCAGCCAGAAGATGGGCAGGTCAGTTTTAATTCCAGGGAAAGGGGCCGTAGTTTGTGTTTGGGGGCCTGTGGCTGGGAGTGGCCGGCTGGCTCCTGAAAATCCACGATACGCAGGATGGTTCCCAGATGAAAAGTGGCAGCAGTGCCAAGTCGGGCTGGTTTGATAGTACCAAGTGGCTCCTGCAATCTGCCAGCCAGAAGATGGGCAGGTCTGTTTTAATTCTAGGGAAAAGGGCCGTAGTATTTGTTTGGGGACCTGTGGCTGGGAGTGGCCGGCTGGCTCCTGAAAATCCACGATACGCAGGATGGTTCCCATATGAAAGGTAGCACCAGTGCCGAGTCGGGCTGGATTGATAGAGGCAAGTGGCTCCTGCAATGTGCCAGCCAGAAGCGGGGCGGATGAGTTTTGTTTGCCATAGAAAAGGGCCGTGGTTTGTGTTCGGGGGCCTGTGGCTGGGAGTGGCCGGCTGGCTCCTGAAAATCCACGATACGCCGGATGGTTCCCAGATGAAAGGTGGCACCAGTACCGAGTCGGGCTGGATTGATAGAGGCAAGTGGCTCCTGCAATCTGCCAGCCAGAAGCGGGGCGGATGAGTTTTGTTTGCCATAGAAAAGGGCCGTGGTTTGTGTTCGGGGGCCTGTGGCTGGGAGTGGCCGGCTGGCTCCTGAAATTCCACGATACGCAGGGTGGTTCACAGATGAAAGGTGGCACCAGAGCCAAGTTGCGCTTGTTTGAGAGAGCCAAGTGGTTCCTGCAATCTGCCAGCCAGAAGATGGGCAGGTCAGTTTTACTTCCAGGGAAAAGGGCCGTGGTTTGTGTTCGGGGGCCTGTGGCTGGTAGTGGCCGGCTGGCTCCTGAAAATCCACGATACGCAGGATGGTTCCCAGATGAAAGGTGGCACCAGTGCCAAGTTGGGCAGGTTTGATATTACCAAGTGGCTGCTGCAATGTGCCAGCCAGATGATGGGCAGGTCAGTTTTACTTCCAGGGAAAAGGGCCGTAGATTATTTTTGGGGGCTTTTGGCTGGGAGATCCGGCTGGCCCCTGAAAATCAACAATACGCTGGATGGCTCCCAGACCCAAGGTGGCACCAGTGCTCTCCTGGTTTAGGACAAATTAGGGGAAATCTCCAAGAGGGAGCCCCCCAGAACAAAACAAACCTCCAACCACCCCTCCCCCAACACCGGGTTCGGGAAGGAATTCCTCGGAGGAGCAAAGTGGAAAACAAAACCTATTTATTTACAAGTAACAAAAGAACACTCCCCAACACAAGAAAAGAAAAAGGGACCAGACTGTGTTGTGGAGGGCGCCGAATCTTCTCTAGCAGGCTTCGGGTGTCCTGGAGCTTGCAGGTCAGGATCCGGAGCCGGTCCAGTATCTTCAGGGGAGGGTAAGAAAGAGAGAGAGAGAACAAAAGAAAAAGGAAAAAAAAAAAAAAAACAGCGCAAAAGCAAAAAGCAAGCAAGCAAGCAAGCAAGCAAGCAAGCAAGCAAGCAAGCAGCAGCTAGCAAAAGCCGAGCAGCCAAAGCCAAAAGCCAAAAAGTGCCAGGTCACACCCCCCCCCCCCCCTCCTCCTCTCTTCCCCATCCCGCCACAGCCAGACTGCCGGGGGGGGGGGGTGGGGGAAAAGGCACAGCTGCCAGACATAACACACGATATTGGGATAAAGGCTGTCACCCCACGACACTCCACCCCTTATCCCATATCGTGAACATACAATAAAAAACATTCATTTCACTTACTCACACCTTTTGACACTTACGCATTCCTCTCATCTTACTTGCTCAAACCTTTGACACTTACAGTTTCCTTCTGTCTCACATTCAACAAACAATGACAGTCATATATGAGTCTCATCCCACAATCAGGTCTCCCTGGGGTACACACCGTGTTGTTCCATCTTTCTGCATTATCCACCATGTATTACCTGGTCCTTGAGCAAAGACAATCCCACGGATGGGTTTGTCTGTACTCGAGGCAGGGTTGATCCATACTGTCTTTCCCAACAAACCTCTGACATGGGCCACTGGGGCTTTATCCCCATCTACTACATTAAGGAGCTCAGACTGAGCAGGACCCGCTCGGTTGGTGGAACCTCGAGTGTTAACTAACCAGGTAGCCTTTGCCAAATGCTGCTCCCAGTTTTTTAAAGACCCCCCTCCCAATGCCTTTAAGGTGGTTTTTAACAATCCATTGTACCTTTCCACCTTCCCTGCAGCTGGTGCATGATAGGGGATATGGTATACCCACTCGATGCCATGTTCCCTAGCCCAAGTATTAATAAGATTGTTTTTAAAATGAGTTCCATTATCCGACTCAATTCTTTCGGGAGTACCGTGCCTCCAAAGGACCTGCTTCTCAAGGCCCAAGATAGTGTTACGGGCTGTAGCATGGGACACAGGGTAGGTTTCCAACCATCCTGTGGTGGCTTCTACCATGGTTAGTACATAGCGCTTGCCCTGGCGTGTCTGGGGCAGTGTGATGTAATCAATCTGCCAGGCCTCCCCGTATTTGTACTTAGACCACCGCCCCCCATACCAGAGGGGCTTCAGTCGCTTGGCCTGCTTAATGGCAGCGCACGTCTCACAGTCACGAATAACCTGAGAGATACTGTCCATGGTTAGATCCACCCCTCGGTCTCGTGCCCACTTATAGGTGGCATCTCTACCCTGGTGGCCTGAGGCATCATGGGCCCATCGTGCTAAGAATAACTCTCCCTTATGCTCCCAGTCGAGATCTATCTTCAACTCCCCTATCTTTGCAGCCTGATGTACTTGCTGGTTGTTTTGCTGCTCTTCATTAGCTCTACTTCTGGGGACATGGGCATCTACATGGCGAACCTTCACAGGTAACTTCTCTAACCGAGTAGCGATATCTTTCCACTCTTCCGCAGCCCAAATTGGTTTTCCTCTGCGCTGCCAGTTGGCCTCTTTCCATCTCTTCAGCCATCCCCATAGAGCGTTGGCTGCCATCCAAGAATCGGTATACAAATAGAGCCTTGGCCACCTCTCTCTCTCTGCAATACCTAGGGCCAGTTGAATAGCTTTGATTTCAGCAAATTGACTGGATTCACCCTCTCCTTCAGTAGCCTCTGCAACCCGTCGAGTGGGACTCCATACAGCTGCTTTCCACCTCCGTTTCATCCCTATGACACGACAAGAACCATCAGTGAATAGGGCGTAACGTGTTTCTTCTACTGGCAACTGATTGTATGGCGGAGCTTCCTCAACCCGGGTCACTGGCTCTTGCTCCTCATCTGCGACACTAAAGCTTTCACCTTCGGGCCAATTTGTAATTATTTCTAGAATCCCAGGGCGATTTAACTTCCCAATCCGAGCGCGCTGCGTAATGAGGGCAATCCACTTACTCCAAGTAGCACTGGTGGCATGGTGGGTAGAGGGAACCTTTCCTCTGAACATCCATCCCAGCACCGGTAGTCGGGGTGCCAGAAGGAGTTGTGCCTCTGTACCAATCACCTCTGAGGCGGCTTGGACTCCTTCATAGGCGGCCAAGATTTCCTTTTCTGTTGGAGTATAGTTATCTTCAGACCCCCTGTAGCTCCGACTCCAAAATCCCAATGGTCGGCCTCGGGTCTCGCCAGGTAGCTTTTGCCAAAGGCTCCAGGACAGACCATGGCTCCCGGCTGCAGAGTAGAGCACATTCTTCACGTCTGGTCCTGTCCTGACTGGACCAAGGGCTACAGCATGAGCGATCTCCTGCTTGATCTGGACAAAAGCTTGCTGCTGCTCAGGGCCCCAATGGAAGTTGTTCTTCTTGCGGGTAACCAGATAAAGGGGTCTCACAATCTGACTATACTCAGGGATGTGCATCCTCCAGAAACCTATAGCACCTAAGAAAGCCTGTGTCTCCTTCTTATCAGTTGGTGGGGACATAGCAGTGATTTTGTTAATAACATCCGCAGGAATCTGACGCCGTCCATCTTGCCACTTCACCCCCAAGAACTGAATTTCTCGGGCAGGTCCCTTGACTTTGCTCTTCTTAATGGCAAATCCGGCGTCCAGGAGAATATGAATTATCTTCTCTCCTTTCTCAAACACTTCTATTGCCGTGTTCCCCCAAACAATGATATCGTCAATATATTGTAAATGTTCTGGAGCCTCACCCTCTTCTAGTGCAGCCTGGATCAGTCCATGACAGATGGTAGGACTGTGTTTCCACCCCTGGGGCAATCGGTTCCAGGTGTACTGCACTCCCCTCCATGTAAAAGCAAACTGAGGCCTGCATTCTACTGCCAGAGGGATGGAGAAAAACGCGTTAGCTATATCAATGGTCGCGTACCACTTTGCTGCCTTGGACTCCAGCTCGTACTGCAGTTCCAGTATGTCCGGTACAGCCGCACTCAGTGGTGGAGTCACTTCATTCAAGGCACGATAGTCCACAGTCAATCTCCACTCTCCGTCAGATTTTCGCACGGGCCAGATAGGGCTGTTAAAGGGTGAGTGGGTTTTACTGACCACCCCTTGGCTCTCCAGCTCTCGAATCATCTTGTGGATGGGGATCACAGCATCTCGATTCGTCCGGTACTGCCTGCGGTGCACTGTTGAGGTGGCAACTGGCACTCGCTGCTCCTCTACCTTCAAAAGTCCTACTGCAGATGGGTCCTCTGATAGTCCAGGCAAGGTATTCAATTGTTTAATACCCTCTATCTCAACTGCAGCTATTCCAAAAGCCCACCTAAATCCCTTAGGATCTTTGTAATAGCCATTCCGGAGAAAGTCTATGCCCAAAATACACGGAGCCTCTGGACCAGTCACAATTGGATGTTCCTGCCACTCCTTCCCAGTCAAGCTCACCTCAGCTTCCAACAACGTCAACTGTTGTGATCCCCCCGTCACTCCAGCAATGGAAACAGGTTCTGTCCCCACGTGTTCCGATGGCATTAAGGTACATTGTGATCCAGTGTCAACCAATGCTTCATAGTCTTGTGGCTCTGATGTGCCAGGCCATCTGATCCACACCTTCCAAAAAACCCGGTTCTCCCGTGCCTCTTCCTGGCTGGAGGCAGGGCCCCTCTAAGCCAGATTGTCCTTCTTTCCTTGGGCATATGCCTTGGAAGTTCCTTCAAGGGGATCGGACATGTCATCGTCATCGTCATACTTAACATCTCGGCTACGAGCGACCGGAGCTGCTATCTTTTTGGTTATACTTTCTCTTCTCTTCAAATCACGCACCCGTTGTGCCAAAGCAGCGGTGGGTTTTCCATCCCATCTTCTCATGTCTTCTCCAGACTCACGCAGGAAAAACCATAACTCAGCCCGTGGGATGTACCTTCTCTCCCCATCAAAGGAGCGCCGGCGTTGGACACCAGGGCTTCTAATTTGTACGGCTGAGATTTCAATAAGGTCCTCCTTAATCTCTTCCCGGAGTTTCTTATGATTCTCCTCTATTTTGTCTTCTAGTTTCTGCAGTCGGGTTTCCACTGCTGCAATTCTGGCATGAGTTGGGCCATGCACAGCATCTGCGTACGCTCGAAGCTTCTTTGCCATATCGAGCACAGTCTCATATGTATCATCTCGCTTCATTATTGCTAGGGCGGAAGCGTATTCAGGTGGCCCAAGTCGCACAAGTTTCCTCCACATTATCGGAGTGCATGGTACCAGGTCCGGATTCCTAGTTGTTGTGTCATCTGAGAAAACGAGCTCTGCGACCGCCATCTCTCTCAGGCGTTGGATCCCCTGTTCTATGGTCTTCCACCGTGTCTGCTGCATATAGAGATCATCCGTACACAGGTACCGTTCTGCTACGCTTCTTAGGACCCGTTCCCAGAGGCTGTGAGGGTTAGCCCCCCTCATCACACCTTGATCGATGGCAGGATCATGTGACAGGGATCCCAAATGCCTCACTTCAGTACCATCCAAAATCGTAACCTCCCCTGCAGCATCCCAAAGGCGGACTAACCAACTAATAATAGATTCGTCAGGTTGTCGGCTGTAATCCTTTCTTAGGCCTCTGAGGTCCTTCAGAGAAAAGGAGTCAATATTGGCTCCAGATTCTGTGCCCCTTGATGTGGCCTCTGATTTTGGTGAGGGTCCTTCTTCTGCATCATCGTCATCATCCTCCACCTTCCGATCGGTCTTGCCTTTACACTTTCCACCTCTTGTATTAGCTGCAACAGCCATGGTTTGGGGCCTATTGTCTGATTCAGCTGCTAGCCTGGAGCCTGGGATGTTAGCTGCAGCCTGGGTCACTGGGATAGTAACTAACTTATCTCCCTGTTCCCTTTCTGCTATCTGCTGCTCCACAGTATCTAGCAGAGTACGGTAAACAAACGCCAAGGCCCAGCTCACTGCAGTAATCCTTTCTTCCTTAGTATTACCATGGCACTTCTCCCTCAAATACTTTGCCACCTCGACTGGATTCTGAATTTGATCAGATGGAAAGTCCCAGTCTATAGGATCAGAAAATCCCTTTAAAGTATGGCCCATATCTTCCCATTTCCCACTCCAGTCAAGATTTTTCCTGTTTTGTTTTACTCCTGAATCAGGAGTCTCTCTAACCCCTCTAGAAATCTCAGCTTTCATTTTATATACACTCCAGACAGTATAGACAAGGCTTAATAAATTAAATGCCAGAAAGATGGTTTCTTTCAAACTCAGGGGAAAGTCAGTATTTTCTAATAGAGATGTCAACAATTTATAGGAGAAGAAGGAAGACAAAGGCTGAAAAGCCCCTTCCTCTTCTTCTCCCCAAACAAACTGAGTACACAGCCATGACAACAATCCATACATTCCTGAAATAAAGTCCAGCACTGTTATCCGACACATCATCACACATGAGGCCAGCACAATGATTATTCTGGTTAGTGCCCCCCGCTTACAAAAGCTACTTATTAGGGACAACATCAGAGCTATTTTGGGGTAAGGAAATAACCCTAGGGACCACAAAGGTATTAAAACTTCAAAAGCCCCTAGGGACCAGAAAAACCGGCAAGCTTCCACTCCAAATGACATTATGAATCACCAATATGCCCACAAAAAAAACAACACCAAAATATTATTGTTATAGGTTTTTTTTCCACTGTTTTTGGCCTCCGGTTTTCCCGGCCAACGCACCAAAAATTATTGTCCTGGTTTAGGACAAATTAGGGGAAATCTCCAAGAGGGAGCCCCCCAGAACAAAACAAACCTCCAACCACCCCTCCCCCAACACCGGGTTCGGGAAGGAATTCCTCGGAGGAGCAAAGTGGAAAACAAAACCTATTTATTTACAAGTAACAAAAGAACACTCCCCAACACAAGAAAAGAAAAAGGGACCAGACTGTGTTGTGGAGGGCGCCGAATCTTCTCTAGCAGGCTTCGGGTGTCCTGGAGCTTGCAGGTCAGGATCCGGAGCCGGTCCAGTATCTTCAGGGGAGGGTAAGAAAGAGAGAGAGAGAACAAAAGAAAAAGGAAAAAAAAAAAAAAAACAGCGCAAAAGCAAAAAGCAAGCAAGCAAGCAAGCAAGCAAGCAAGCAAGCAAGCAAGCAGCAGCTAGCAAAAGCCGAGCAGCCAAAGCCAAAAGCCAAAAAGTGCCAGGTCACACCCCCCCCCCCCCCCTCCTCCTCTCTTCCCCATCCCGCCACAGCCAGACTGCCGGGGGGGGGGGGGTGGGGGAAAAGGCACAGCTGCCAGACATAACACACGATATTGGGAAAAAGGCTGTCACCCCACGACAAGTGCCAAGTCGGGCTGGTTTGATAGAGGCAAGTGGCTGCTGCAATCTGCCAGCCAGAAGCGGGGCGGATGAGTTTTGTTTGCCATAGAAAAGGGCTGTGGTTTGTGTTCGGGGGCCTGTGGCTGGGAGTGGCCGGCTGGATCCCGAAAATCCACGATACGCAGGATGGTTCCCAGATGAAAGGTGGCACCAGTGCCGAGTCGGGCTGGATTGATAGAGGCAAGTGGCTCCTGCAATCTGCCAGCCAGATGACGGGCAGGTCAGTTTTACTTCCAGGGAAAAGGGCCGTAGTATTTGTTTGGGGACCTGTGGCTGGGAGTGGCCGGCTGGCCACTGAAAATCCACGATACGCAGGATGGCTCGCAGACCCAAGGTGGCACCAGTGCCAAGTCGGGCTGGTTTGATAGAGGCAAGTGGCTCCTGCAATCTGCCAGGCAGAAGCGGGGTGGTTAAGTTTTGTTTGCCAGGGAAAAGGGCCGTGGTTTGTGTTTGGGGGCCTGTGGCTGGGAGTGGCCGGCTGGCTCCTGAAAATCCACGATATGCAGGATGGTTCCCAGATGAAAGGTGGCACCAGTGCCGAGTCGGGCTGGATTGATAGAGGCAAGTGGCTCCTGCAATCTGTCAGCCAGATGACGGGCAGGTTAGTTTTACTTCCAGGGAAAAGGGCCGTGGTTTGTGTTCGGGGGCCTGTGGCTGAGAGTGGCCGGCTGGCTCCTGAAAATCCACGATACGCAGGATGGTTCCCAGATGAAAGGTGACACCAGTGCCAAGATGGGCGGGTTTGATATTACCAAGTGGCTGCTGCAATGTGCCAGCCAGATGATGGGCAGGTCTGTTTTACTTCCAGGGAAAAGGGCCGTAGTATTTGTTTGGGGACCTGTGACTGGGAGTGGCCGGCTGGCTCCTGAAAATCCACGATACACAGGATGGTTCCCAGATGAAATGTGGCACAAGTGCCGAGTCAGGCTGGCTTGATAGAAGGAAGTGGCTCCTGCAATCTGCCAGCCAGAAGCGGGGCAGGTGAGTTTTTTTTGCCAGGGTAAAGGGCCGTGGTTTGTGTTCGGGGGCCTGTGGCTGGGAGTGGCCGGCTGGCTCCTGAAAATCTACGATACGCAGGATGGTTCCCAGATGAAAGGTCGCGCCAGTGCCAAGTTGGGCTGGTTTGAGAGAGCCAAGTGGTTCCTGCAATCTGCCAGCCAGAAGATGGGCAGGTCAGTTTTAATTCCAGGGAAAGGGGCCGTAGTTTGTGTTTGGGGGCCTGTGGCTGGGAGTGGCCGGCTGGCTCCTGAAAATCCACGATACGCAGGATGGTTCCCAGATGAAAAGTGGCAGCAGTGCCAAGTCGGGCTGGTTTGATAGTACCAAGTGGCTCCTGCAATCTGCCAGCCAGAAGATGGGCAGGTCTGTTTTAATTCTAGGGAAAAGGGCCGTAGTATTTGTTTGGGGACCTGTGGCTGGGAGTGGCCGGCTGGCTCCTGAAAATCCACGATACGCAGGATGGTTCCCATATGAAAGGTAGCACCAGTGCCGAGTCGGGCTGGATTGATAGAGGCAAGTGGCTCCTGCAATGTGCCAGCCAGAAGCGGGGCGGATGAGTTTTGTTTGCCATAGAAAAGGGCCGTGGTTTGTGTTCGGGGGCCTGTGGCTGGGAGTGGCCGGCTGGCTCCTGAAAATCCACGATACGCCGGATGGTTCCCAGATGAAAGGTGGCACCAGTACCGAGTCGGGCTGGTTTGATAGAGGGAAGTGTCTCGTGCAATCTGCCAGCCAGAAGCGGGGCGGGTGAATTTTCTTTGCCAGGGAAAAGGGCCGTGGTTTGTGTTCGGGGGCCTGTGGCTGGGAGTGGCCGGCTGGCTCCTGAAAATCCACGACACGTAGGATGGTTCCCAGATGAAAGGTGGCACCAGTGCCGAGTCGGGCTGGTTTGATAGAGGCCAGTGGCTCCTGCAATCTGCAAGCCAGATGAGGGGCAGGTCAGTTTTACTTCCAGGGAAAAGGGCCGTAGTATTTGTTTGGGGACCTGTGGCTGGGAGTGGCCGGCTGGCCCCTGAAAATCCACGATACACAGGATGGTTCCCAGATGAAAGGTGGCACCAGTGCCGAGTCAGGCTGGTTTGATAGAGGGAAGTGGCTCCTGCAATCTGCCAGCCGGAAGCGGGGCGGGTGAGTTTTGTTTGCCAGGGAAAAGGGCCGTGGTTTGTGTTCGGGGGCCTGTGGCTGGGAGTGGCAGGCTGGCTCCTGAAAATCCACGACACGCAGGATGGTTCCCAGATGAAAGGTGGCATCAGTGCCAAGATGGGCAGGTTTGAGAGAGCCAAGTGGTTCCTGCAATCTGCCAGCCAGAAGATTGGCAGGTAAGTTTTAATTCCAGGGAAAGGGGCCGTAGATTGTGTTTGGGGGCCTGTGGCTGGGAGTGGCCGGCTGGCTCCTGAAAATCCACGATACGCAGGATGGTTCCCAGAAGAAAAGTGGCAGCAGTGCCAAGTCGGGCTGGTTTGATAGTACCAAGTGGCTCCTGCAATCTGCCAGCCAGAAGATGGGCAAGTCTGCTTTAATTCCAGGGAAAAGGGCCCTAGTATTTGTTTGGGGACCTGTGGCTGGGAGTGGCCGGCTGGCTCCTGAAAATCCACGATACGCAGGATGGTTCCCAGATGAGAGGTGGCACCAGTACCGAGTCAGGCTGGATTGATAGAGGCAAGTGGCTCCTGCAATCTGCCAGCCAGATGACTGGCAGGTCAGCTTTACTTCCAGGGAAAAGGGCCGTAGATTTTATTTGGGGACTTGTGGCTGGGAGTGGCCGGCTGGCTCCTGAAAATCCACGTTAAGCAGGATGGTTCCCAGATGAGAGGTGGCACCAGTGCCGAGTCGGGCTGGTTTGATAGAGGCAAGTGGCTCCTGCAATCTGCCAGCCAGATGACGGGCAGGTCAGTTTTACTTCCAGGGAAAATGGCCGTGGTTTGTGTTTGGGGGCCTGTGGGTGGGAGTGGCCGGCTGGCTCCTGAAAATCCACGATACGCAGGATGGTTCCCAGATGAAAGGTGGCACCAGTGCCGAGTCGGGCTGGATTGATAGAGGCAAGTGGCTCCTGCAATCTGCCAGCCAGATGATGGGCAGGTCAGTTTTACTTCCAGGGAAAAGGGCCGTAGATTGTTTTTGGGGACTTGTGGCTGGGAGAGGCCGGCTGGCCCCTGAAAATCCAAAATACGCTGGATGGATCCCAGACCCAAGGTGGAACCAGTGCCAAGTCGGGCTGGTTTGATAGTACCAAGTGGCTCCTGCAATCTGCCAGCCAGAAGCGGGGTGGTTAAGTTTTGTTTGCCAGGGAAAAGGGCCGTGGTTTGTGTTCGGGGGCCTGTGGCTGGGAGTGGCCGGCTGGCTCCTGAAAATCCACGTTAAGCAGGATGGTTCCCAGATGAGAAGTGGCACCAGTGCCGAGTCGGGCTGGATTGATAGAGGGAAGTGTCTCGTGCAATCTGCCAGCCAGGAGCGGGGCGGGTGAGTTTTCTTTGCCAGGGAAAAGGGCCGTGGTTTGTGTTCGGGGGCCTGTGGCTGGGAGTGGCCGGCTGGCTCCTGAAAATCCACGATACGCAGGATGGTTCCCAGAAGAAAGGTGGCACCTGTGCCAAGATGGGCAGGTTTGATATTACCAAGTGGCTGCTGCAATGTGCCAGCCAGATGATGGGCAGGTCAGTTTTACTTCCAGGGAAAAGGGCCGTAGATTGTGTTTGCGGGCCTGTGCCTGGGAGTGGCCGGCTGGCTCCTGAAAATCCACGATACGCAGGATGGTTCCCAGATGAAAGGTGGCACCAGTGCCGAGTCGGGCTGGATTGATAGAGGCAAGTGGCTGCTGCAATGTGCCAGCCAGATGATGGGCAGGTCAGGTTTACTTCCAGGGAAAAGGGCCGTAGATTGTTTTTGGGGACTTGTGGCTGGGAGTGGCCGGCAGGCCCCTGAAAATCCACAATACGCTGGATGGCTCCCAGATGAAAGGTGGCACCAGTGCCAAGTCGGGCTGGTTTGATAGAGGCATGTGTCTCCTGCAATCTGCCAGGCAGAAGCGGGGTGGTTAAGTTTTGTTTGCCAGGGAAAAGGGCCGTGGTTTGTGTTCGGGGGCCTGTGGCTGGGAGTGGCCGGCTGGCTCCTGAAAATCCACTTTAAGCAGGATGGTTCCCAGATGAGAGGTGGCACCAGTGCCGAGTCGGGCTGGATTGATAGAGGCAAGTGGCTCCTGCAATCTGCCAGCCAGAAGCGGGGCGGATGAGTTTTGTTTTCCATAGAAAAGGGCCGTGGTTTGTGTTCGGGGGCCTGTGGCTGGGAGTGCCCGGCTGGCTCCTGAAAATCCACGATACGCAGGATGGTTCCCAGATGAAAGGTGGCACCTGTGCCAAGATGGGCAGGTTTGACATTACCAAGTGTCTGCTGCAATGTGCCAGCCAGATGATGGGCAGGTCAGGTTTACTTCCAGGGAAAAGGGCCGTAGATTCTTTTTGGGGACTTGTGGCTGGGAGTGGCCGGCAGGCCCCTGAAAATCCACGATACGCTGGATGGCTCCCAGATGAAAGGTGGCACCAGTGCCAAGTCGGGCTGGTTTGATAGAGGCATGTGTCTCCTGCAATCTGCCAGCCAGAAGCGGGGTGGTTAAGTTTTGTTTGCCAGGGAAAAGGGCCGTGGTTTGTGTTCGGGGGCCTGTGGCTGGGAGTGGCCGGCTGGCTCCTGAAAATCCACGCTATGCAGGATGGTTCCCAGATGAGAGGTGGCACCAGTACCGAGTCGGGCTGGATTGATAGAGGCAAGTGGCTCCTGCAATCTGCCAGCCAGAAGCGGGGCGGATGAGTTTTGTTTTCCATAGAAAAGGGCCGTGGTTTGTGTTCGGGGGCCTGTGGCTGGGAGTGGCCGGCTGGCTTCTGAAAATCCACGATACGCCGGATGGTTCCCAGATGAAAGGTGGCACCAGTACCGAGTCGGGCTGGTTTGATAGAGGGAAGTGTCTCGTGCAATCTGCCAGCCAGAAGCGGGGCGGGTGAGTTTTCTTTGCCAGAGAAAAGGGCCGTGGTTTGTGTTCGGGGGCCTGTGGCTGGGAGTGGCCGGCTGGCTCCTGAAAATCCACGATACGCAGGATGGTTCCCAGATGAAAGGTGGCACCAGTGCCGAGTCGGGCTGGTTTGATAGAGGCCAATGACTCCTGCAATCTGCCAGCCAGATGACGTGCAGGTCAGTTTTACTTCCAGGGAAAAGGGCCGTAGTTTGTGTTTGGGGGCCTGTGGCTGGGAGTGGCCGGCTGGCTCCTGAAAATCGACGATACGCAGGATGGTTCCCAGATGAAAGGTGGCTCCAGTGTCGAGTCGGGCTGGATTGATAGAGGCAAGTGGCTCCTGCAATCTGCCAGCCAGATGATGGGCAGGTCAGTTTTACTTCCAGGGAAAAGGGACGTAGATTATTTTTGGGGACTTGTGGCTTGGAGAGGCCGGCTGGCCCCTGAAAATCCAAAATACGCTGGATGGCTCCCAGACCCAAGGTGGCACCAGTGCCAAGTCGGGCTGGTTTGATAGAGGCAAGTGGCTCCTGCAATCTGCCAGCCAGAAGCGGGGTGGTTAAGTTTTGTTTGCCAGGGAAAAGGGCCGTGGTTTGTGTTCCGCGGCCAGTGGCTGGGAGTGGCCCGCTGGCTCCTGAAAATCCACGTTAAGCAGGATGGTTCCCAGATGAGAGGTGGCACCAGTGCCGAGTCGGGCTGGATTGATAGAGGCAAGTGGCTCCTGCAATCTGCCAGCCAGAAGCGGGGCGGATGAGTTTTGTTTTCCATAGAAAAGGGCCGTGGTTTGTGTTCGGGGGCCTGTGGCTGGGAGTGGCCGGCTGGCTCCTGAAAATCCACGATACGCAGGATGGTTCCCAGATGAAAGGTGGCACCAGTGTCAAGATGGGCTGGTTTGATATTACCAAGTGGCTGCTGCAATGTGCCAGCCAGAAGATGGGCAAGTCTGCTTTAATTCCCGGGAAAAGGGCCGTAGATTATTTTTGGGGACTTGTGGCTGGGAGTGGCCGGCAGGCCCCTGAAAATCCACAATACGCTGGATGGCTCCGAAGATGAAAGGTGGCACCAGTGCCAAGTCGGGCTGGCTTGATAGAGGCATGTGTCTCCTGCAATCTGCCAGCCAGAAGCGGGGTGGTTAAGTTTTGTTTGCCAGGGAAAAGGGCCGTGGTTTGTGTTCCGCGGCCTGTGGCTGGGAGTGGCCCGCTGGCTCCTGAAAATCCACGATACGCCGGATGGTTCCCAGATGAAAGGTGGCACCAGTACCGAGTCGGGCTGGTTTGATAGAGGGAAGTGTCTCGTGCAATCTGCCAGCCAGGAGCGGGGCGGGTGAGTTTTAATTCCAGGGAAAGGGGCCGTAGATTGTGTTGCGGGGCCTGTGGCTGGGAGTGGCCGGCTGGCTCCTGAAAATCCACGATACGCAGGATGGTTCCCAGATGAAAAGTGGCAGCAGTGCCAAGTCGGGCTGGTTTGATAGTACCAAGTGGCTCCTGCAATCAGCCAGCCAGAAGATGGGCAGGTCTGTTTTAATTCCAGGGAAAAGGGCCGTAGTATTTGTTTGGGGACCTGTGGCTGGGAGTGGCCGGCTGGCTCCTGAAAATCCACGATACGCAGGATGGTTCCCAGATGAAATGTTGCACCAGTGCCGAGTCGGGCTGGTTTGATAGAGGCAAGTGGCTCCTGCAATCTCCCAGCGAGATGACGGGCAGGTCAGCTTTACTTCCAGGGAAAAGGGCCGTGGTTTGTGTTCGGGGGCCTGTGGCTGGGAGTGGCCGGCTGGCTCCTGAAAATCCACGTTAAGCAGGATGGTTCCCAGATGAGAGGTGGCACCAGTGCCGAGTCGGGCTGGATTGATAGAGGCAAATGGCTCCTGCAATCTGCCAGCCAGAAGCGGGGCGGATGAGTTTTGTTTTCCATAGAAAAGGGCCGTGGTTTGTGTTCGGGGGCCTGTGGCTCGGAGTGGCCGGCTGGCTCCTGAAAATCCACGATACGCAGGATGGTTCCCAGATGAAAGGTGGCACCTGTGCCAAGATGGGCAAGTTTGATATTACCAAGTGGCTGCGGCAATGTGCCAGCCAGATGATGGGCAGGTCAGGTTTACTTCCAGGGAAAAGGGCCGTAGATTGTTTTTGGGGACTTGTGGCTGGGAGTGGCCGGCAGGCCCCTGAAAATCCACAATACGCTGGATGGCTCCCAGATGAAAGGTGGCACCAGTGCCAAGTCGGGCTGGTTTGATAGAGGCATGTGTTTCCTGCAATCTGCCATCCAGAAGCGGGGTGGTTAAGTTTTGTTTGCCAGGGAAAAGGGCCGTGGTTTGTGTTCGGGGGCCTGTGGCTGGGAGTGGCCGACTGGCTCCTGAAAATCCACGATACGCAGGGTGGTTCCCAGATGAAAGGTGACACCAGTGCCAAGATGGGCGGGTTTGATATTACCAAGTGGCTGCTGCAATGTGCCAGCCAGATGATGGGCAGGTCTGTTTTACTTCCAGGGAAAAGGGCCGTAGTATTTGTTTGGTCACCTGTGGCTGGGAGTGGCCGGCTGGCTCCTGAAAATCCACGATACGCAGGATGGTTCCCAGATGAAATGTGGCACAAGTGCCGAGTCAGGCTGGCTTGATAGAAGGAAGTGGCTCCTGCAATCTGCCAGCCAGAAGCGGGGCGGGTGAGTTTTTTTTGCCATGGAAAAGGGCCGTGGTTTGTGTTCGGGGGCCTGTGGCTGGGAGTGGCCGGCTGGCTCCTGAAAATCTACGATACGCAGGATGGTTCCCAGATGAAAGGTTGCACCAGTGCCGAGTCGGGCTGGTTTGATAGAGGCAAGTGGCTCCTGCAATCTCCCAGCGAGATGACGGGCAGGTCAGGTTTACTTCCAGGGAAAAGGGCCGTAGACTGTATTTGGGGACTTGTGGCTGGGAGTGGCCGGCTGGCTCCTGAAAATCCACGATACGCAGGATGGTTCCCAGATGAGAGGTGGCACCAGTCCCGAGTCGGGCTGCATTGATAGAGGCAAGTGGCTCCTGCAATCTGCCAGCCAGAAGCGGGGCGGATTAGTTTTGTTTTCCATAGAAAGGGGCCGTGGTTTGTGTTCGGGGGCCTGTGGCTGGGAGTGGCCGGCTGGCTCCTGAAAATCCACGATACGCAGGATGGTTACCAGATGAAAGGTGGCTCCAGTGCCGAGTCGGGCTGGATTGATAGAGGCAAGTGGCTCCTGCAATCTGCCAGCCAGATGATGGGCAGGTCAGTTTTACTTGCAGGGAAAAGGGCCGTAGATTTTTTTTGGGGACTTGTGGCTGGGAGTGGCCGGCTGGCCCCTGAAAATCCACAATACGCTGGATGGCTCCCAGATGAAAGGTGGCACCAGTGCCAAGTCGGGCTGGTTTCATAGAGGCATGTGTCTCCTGCAATCTGCCAGCCAGAAGCGGGGTGGTTAAGTTTTTTTTGCCAGGGAAAAGGGCCGTGGTTTGTGTTCGGGGGCCTGTGGCTGGGAGTGGCTGGCTGGCTCCTGAAAATCCACGTTACCCGGATGGTTCCCAGATGAAAGGTGGCACCAGTACCGAGTCGGGCTGGTTTGATAAAGGGAAGTGTCTCGTGCAATCTGCCAGCCAGGAGCGGGGCGGGTGAGTTTTCTTTGCCAGGGAAAAGGGCCGTGGTTTGTGTTCGGGTGCCTGTGGCTGGGAGTGGCTGGCTGGCCCCTGAAAATCCACGATACGCAGGGTGGTTCCCAGATGAAAGGTGGCACCAGTGCCGAGTCGGGCTGGTTTGATAGAGGCAAGTGGCTCCTGCAATCTGCCAGCCAGATGACGGGCAGGTCAGTTTTACTTCCAGGGAAAAGGGCCGTAGTTTGTGTTTGGGGGCCTGTGCCTGGGAGTGGCCGGCTGGCTCCTGAAAATCCACGTTACGCAGGATGGTTCCCAGATGAAAGGTGGCACCAGTGCCGACTCGGGCTGGATTGATAGAGGCAAGTGGCTCCTGCACGCTGCCAGCCAGATGACGGGCAGGTCAGTTTTGTTTGCCAGGGAAAAGGGCCGTGGTTTGTGTTCGGGGGCCTGTGGCTGGGAGTGGCCGGCTGGCTCCTGAAAATCCACGATATGCAGGATGGTTCCCAGATGAAAGGTGGCACCAGTGCCAAGATGGGCAGGTTTGATATTACCAAGTGGCTGCTGCAATGTGCCAGCCAGATGATGCGCAGGTCAGGTTTACTTCCAGGGAAAAGGGCCGTAGATTGTTTTTGAGGACTTGTGGCTGGAAGTGGCCGGCTGGCCCCTGAAAATCCACAATACGCTGGATGGCTCCCAGATGAAAGGTGGCACCAGTGCCAAGTCGGGCTGGTTTGATAGAGGCATGTGTCTCCTGCAATCTGCCAGCCAGAAGCGGGGTGGTTAAGTTTTGTTTGCCAGGGAAAAGGGCCGTGGTTTGTGTTCCGGGGCCTGTGGCTGGGAGTGGCCGGCTGGCTCCTGAAAATCCACGTTATGCAGGATGGTTCCCAGATGAGAGGTGGCACCAGTACCGAGTCGGGCTGGATTGATAGAGGCAAGTGGCTCCTGCAATCTGCCAGCCAGAAGCGGGGCGGATGAGTTTTGTTTTCCATAGAAAAAGGCCGTGGTTTGTGTTCGGGGGCCTGTGGCTGGGAGTGGCCGGCTGGCTCCTGAAAATCCACGATACGCCGGATGGCTCCCAGATGAAAGGTGGCACCAGTACCGAGTCAGGCTGGTTTGATAGAGGGAAGTGTCTCGTGCAATCTGCCAGCCAGAAGCGGGGCGGCTGAGTTTTCTTTGCCAGGGAAAAGGGCCGTGGTTTGTGTTCGGGGGCCTGTGGCTGGGAGTGGCCGGCTGGCTCCTGAAAATCCACGATATGCAGGATGGTTCCCAGATTAAAGGTGGCACCAGTGCCGAGTCGGGCTGGTTTGATAGAGGCCAGTGGCTCCTGCAATCTGCCAGCCAGATGACGTGCAGGTAGGTTTTACTTCCAGGTTAAAGGGCCGTGGTTTGTGTTCGGGGGCCTGTGGCAGGGAGTGGCCGGCTGGCTCCTGAAAATCCACGATACGCAGGATGGCTCCCAGACCCAAGGTGGCACCAGTGCCAAGTCGGGCTGGTTTGATAGAGGCAAGTGGCTCCTGCAATCTGCCAGCCAGAAGCGGGGTGGTTAAGTTTTGTTTGCCAGGGAAAAGGGCCGTGGTTTGTGTTCCGCGGCCTGTGGCTGGGAGTGGCCCGCTGGCTCCTGAAAATCCAAGATATGCAGGATGGTTCCCAGATGAAATGTGGCACCAATGCCGATTCGGGCTGGATTGATAGAGGCAAGTGGATCCTGCAATCTGCCAGCCAGATGACGGGCAGGTCAGTTTTACTTCCAGGGAAAAGGGCCGTAGATTGTTTTTGGGGACTTTTGGCTGGGAGTGGCCGGCTGGCTCCTGAAAATCCACGATACGCAGGATGGCTCCCAGACCCCAGGTGGCACCAGTGCCAAGTCGGGCTGGTTTGATAGAGGCAAATGGCTCCTGCAATCTGCCAGCCAGAAGCGGGGTGGTTAAGTTTTGTTTGCCAGGGAAAAGGGCCGTGGTTTGTGTTCGGGGGCCTGTGGCTGGGAGTGGCCGGCTGGCTCCTGAAAATCCACAATACGCCGGATGGTCCCCAGATGAAAGGTGGCACCAGTACCGAGTCGGGCTGGTTTGATAGAGGGAAGTGTCTCGTGCAATCTGCCAGCCAGGAGCGGGGCGGGTGAGTTTTCTTTGCCAGGGAAAAGGGCCGTGGTTTGTGTTCGGGGGCCTGTGGCTGGGAGTGGCTGGCTGGCACCTGAAAATCCACGATACGCAGGATGGTTCCCAGATGAAAGGTGGCACCAGTGCCGAGTCGGGCTGCTTTGATAGAGGCAAGTGGCTCCTGCAATCTGCCAGCCAGATGACGGGCAGGTCAGTTTTACTTCCAGGGAAAAGGGCCGTAGTTTGCGTTTGGGGGCCTGTGCCTGGGAGTGGCCGGCTGGCTCCTGAAAATCCACGATACGCAGGATGGTTCCCAGATGAAAGGTGGCACCAGTGCCGAGTCGGGCTGGATTGATAGAGGCAAGTGGCTCCTGCACTCTGCCAGCCAGATGACGGGCAGGTCAGTTTTGTTTGCCAGGGAAAAGGGCCGTGGTTTGTGTTTGGGGGCCTGTGGCTGGGAGTGGCCGGCTGGCTCCTGAAAATCCACGATACGCAGGATGGTTCCCAGATGAAAGGTGGCACCAGTGCCAAGATGGGCAGGTTTGATATTACCAAGTGGCTGCTGCAATGTCCCAGCCAGATGATGCGCAGGTCAGGTTTACTTCCAGGGAAAAGGGCCGTAGATTTTTATTGGGGACTTGTGGCTGGGAGTGGCCGGCTGGCCCCTGAAAATCCACAATACGCTGGATGGCTCCCAGATGAAAGGTGGCACCAGTGCCAAGTCGGGCTGGTTTGATAGAGGCATGTGTCTCCTGCAATCTGCCAGCCAGAAGCGGGGTGGTTAAGTTTTGTTTGCCAGGGAAAAGGGCCGTGGTTTGTCTTCGGGGGCCTGTGGCTGGGAGTGGCCGGCTGGCTCCTGAAAATCCACGTTATGCAGGATGGTTCCCAGATGAGAGGTGGCACCAGTGCCGAGTCGGGCTGGATTGATAGAGGCAAGTGGCTCCTGCAATCTGCCAGCCAGAAGCGGGGCGGATGAGTTTTGTTTTCCATAGAAAAAGGCCGTGGTTTGTGTTCGGGGGCCTGTGGCTGGGAGTGGCCGGCTGGCTCCTGAAAATCCACGATACGCCGGATGGTTCCCAGATGAAAGGTGGCACCAGTACCGAGTCGGGCTGGTTTGATAGAGGCAAGTGTCTCGTGCAATCTGCCAGCCAGAAGCGGGGCGGCTGAGTTTTCTTTGCCAGGGAAAAGGGCCGTGGTTTGTGTTCGGGGGCCTGTGGCTGGGAGTGGCCGGCTGGCTCCTGAAAATCCACGATGTGCAGGATGGTTCCCAGATTAAAGGTGGCACCAGTGCCGAGTCGGGCTGGTTTGATAGAGGCCAGTGGCTCCTGCAATCTGCCAGCCAGATGACGTGCAGGTAGGTTTTACTTCCAGGTTAAAGGGCCGTGGTTTTTGTTCGGGGGCCTGTGGCAGGGAGTGGCCGGCTGGCTCCTGAAAATCCACGATACGCAGGATGGCTCCCAGACCCAAGGTGGCACCAGTGCCAAGTCGGGCTGGTTTGATAGAGGCAAGTGGCTCCTGCAATCTGCCAGCCAGAAGCGGGGTGGTTAAGTTTTGTTTGCCAGGGAAAAGGGCCGTGGTTTGTGTTCCGCGGCCTGTGGCTGGGAGTGGCCCGCTGGCTCCTGAAAATCCAAGATATGCAGGATGGTTCCCAGATGAAATGTGGCACCAATGCCGATTCGGGCTGGATTGATAGAGGAAAGTGGATCCTGCAATCTGCCAGCCAGATGACGGGCAGGTCAGTTTTACTTCCAGGGAAAAGGGCCGTAGATTGTTTTTGGGGACTTTTGGCTGGGAGTGGCCGGCTGGCTCCTGAAAATCCACGATACGCAGGATGGCTCCCAGACCCAAGGTGGCACCAGTGCCAAGTCGGGCTGGTTTGATAGAGGCAAATGGCTCCTGCAATCTGCCAGCCAGAAGCGGGGTGGTTAGGTTTTGTTTGCCAGGGAAAAGGGCCGTGGTTTGTGTTCCGGGGCCTGTGGCTGGGAGTGGCCGGCTGGCTCCTGAAAATCCACGATACGCCGGATGGTTCCCAGACCCCAGGTGGCACCAGTGCCAAGTCGGGCTGGTTTGATAGAGGCAAATGGCTCCTGCAATCTGCCAGCCAGAAGCGGGGTGGTTAAGTTTTGTTTGCCAAGGAAAAGGGCCGTGGTTTGTGTTCGGGGGCCTGTGGCTGGGAGTGGCCGGCTGGCTCCTGAAAATCCACAATACGCCGGATGGTCCCCAGATGAAAGGTGGCACCAGTACCGAGTCGGGCTGGTTTGATAGAGGGAAGTGTCTCGTGCAATCTGCCAGCCAGGAGCGGGGCGGATGAGTTTTCTTTGCCAGGGAAAAGGGCCGTGGTTTGTGTTCGGGGGCCTGTGGCTGGGAGTGGCTGGCTGGCACCTGAAAATCCACGATACGCAGGATGGTTCCCAGATGAAAGGTGGCACCAGTGCCGAGTCGGGCTGGATTGATAGAGGCAAGTGGCTCCTGCACTCTGCCAGCCAGATGACGGGCAGGTCAGTTTTGTTTGCCAGGGAAAAGGGCCGTGGTTTGTGTTTGGGGGCCTGTGGCTGGGAGTGGCCGGCTGGCTCCTGAAAATCCACGATACGCAGGATGGTTCCCAGATGAAAGGTGGCACCAGTTCCAAGATGGGCAGGTTTGATATAACCAAGTGGCTGCTGCAATGTGCCAGCCAGATGACGCGCAGGTCAGGTTTACTTCCAGGGAAAAGGGCCGTAGATTTTTTTGGGGGACTTGTGGCTGGGAGTGGCCGGCTGGCCCCTGAAAATCCACAATACGCTGGATGGCTCCCAGATGAAAGGTGGCACCAGTGCCAAGTCGGGCTGGTTTGATAGAGGCATGTGTCTCCTGCCATCTGCCAGCCAGAAGCGGGGTGGTTAAGTTTTGTTTGCCAGGGAAAAGGGCCGTGGTTTGTCTTCGGGGGCCTGTGGCTGGGAGTGGCCGGCTGGCTCCTGAAAATCCACGTTATGCAGGATGGTTCCCAGATGAAAGGTGGCACCAGTGCCGAGTCGGGCTGGATTGATAGAGGCAAGTGGCTCCTGCAATCTGCCAGCCAGAAGCGGGGCGGATGAGTTTTGTTTTCCATAGAAAAAGGCCGTGGTTTGTGTTCGGGGGCCTGTGGCTGGGAGTGGCCGGCTGGCTCCTGAAAATCCACGATACGCAGGATGGTTCCCAGATGAAAGGTGGCACCAGTGCCAAGATGGGCAGGTTTGATATTACCAAGTGGCTGCTGCAATGTGCCAGCCAGATGATGCGCAGGTCAGGTTTACTTCCAGGGAAAAGGGCCGTAGATTTTTTTTGGGGACTTGTGGCTGGGAGTGGCCGGCTGGCCCCTGAAAATCCACAATACGCTGGATGGCTCCCAGATGAAAGGTGGCACCAGTGCCAAGTCGGGCTGGTTTGATAGAGGCATGTGTCTCCTGCAATCTGCCAGCCAGAAGCGGGGTGGTTAAGTTTTGTTTGCCAGGGAAAAGGGCCGTGGTTTGTGTTCGGGGGCCTGTGGCTGGGAGTGGCCGGCTGGCTCCTGAAAATCCACGTTATGCAGGATGGTTCCCAGATGAGAGGTGGCACCAGTCCCGAGTCGGGCTGGATTGATAGAGGCAAGTGGCTCCTGCAATCTGCCAGCCAGAAGCGGGGCGGATGAGTTTTGTTTTCCATAGAAAAAGGCCGTGGTTTGTGTTTGGGGGCCTGTGGCTGGGAGTGGCCGGCTGGCTCCTGAAAATCCACGATACGCCGGATGGTTCCCAGATGAAAGGTGGCACCAGTACCGAGTCGGGCTGGTTTGATAGAGGCACGTGTCTCGTGCAATCTGCCAGCCAGAAGCGGGGCGACTGAGTTTTCTTTGCCAGGGAAAAGGGCCGTGGTTTGTGTTCGGGGGCCTGTGGCTGGGAGTGGCCGGCTGGCTCCTGAAAATCCACGATGTGCAGGATGGTTCCCAGATTAAACGTGGCACCAGTGCCGAGTCGGGCTGGTTTGATAGAGGCCAGTGGCTCCTGCAATCTGCCAGCCAGATGACGTGCAGGTAGGTTTTACTTCCAGGTTAAAGGGCCGTGGTTTGTGTTTGGGGGCCTGTGGCAGGGAGTGGCCGGCTGGCTCCTGAAAATCCACGATACGCAGGATGGCTCCCAGACCCAAGGTGGCACCAGTGCCAAGTCGGGCTGGTTTGATAGAGGCAAGTGGCTCCTGCAATCTGCCAGCCAGATGACGGGCAGGTCAGTTTTACTTCCAGGGAAAAGGGCCGTAGTTTGTGTTTGGGGGCCTGTGCCTGGGAGTGGCCGGCTGGCTCCTGAAAATCCACGATACGCAGGATGGTTCCCAGATGAAAGGTGGCACCAGTGCCAAGATGGGCAGTTTTGATATTACCAAGTGGCTGCTGCAATGTGCCAGCCAGATGATGGGCAGGTCAGGTTAACTTCCAGCGAAAAGGGCCGTAGATTGTTATTGGGGACTTCTGGCTGGGAGTGGCCAGCTGGCCCCTGAAAATCCACAATACGCTGGATGGCTCCCAGATGAAAGGTGGCACCAGTGCCAAGTCGGGCTGGATTGATAGAGGCAAGTGGCTCCTGCAATCTGCCAGCCAGAAGCGGGGTGGTTAAGTTTTGTTTGCCAGGGAAAAGGGCCGTGGTTTGTGTTCGGGGGCCTGTGGCTGGGAGTGGCCGGCTGGCCCCTGAAAATCCAAAATACGCTGGATGGATCCCAGACCCAAGGTGGCACCAGTGCCAAGTCGGGTTGGTTTGATAGAGCCATGTGTCTCCTGCAATCTGCCAGCCAGAAGCGGGGTGGTTAAGTTTTGTTTGCCAGGGAAAAGGGCCGTGGTTTGTGTTCGGGGCCCTGTGGCTGGGAGTGGCCCGCTGGCTCCTGAAAATCCAAGATATGCAGGATGGTTCCCAGATGAAAGGTGGCACCAATGCCGAGTCGGGCTGGATTGATAGAGGCAAGTGGCTGCTGCAATCTGCCAGCCAGATGACGGGCAGGTCAGTTTTACTTCCAGGGAAAAGGGCCGTAGATTGTTTTTGGGGACTTTTGGCTGGGAGTGGCCGGCTGGCCCCTGAAAATCCACAATACGCTGGATGGCTCCCAGACCCAAGGTGGCACCAGTGCAAAATCGGGCTGGTTTGATAGAGGCAAATGGCTCCTGCAATCTGCCAGCCAGATGCGGGATGGTTAAGTTTTGTTTGCCAGGGAAAAGGGCCGTGGTTTGTGTTCGGGGGCCTGTGGCTGGGAGTGGCCGGCTGGCTCCTGAAAATCCACGATACGCCGGATGGTTCCCAGATGAAAGGTGGCACCAGTACCGAGTCGGGCTGGTTTGATAGAGGGAAGTGTCTCGTGCACTCGTCCAGCCAGGAGCGGGGCGGGTGAGTTTTCTTTGCCAGGGAAAAGGGCCGTGGTTTGTGCTCGGGGGCCTGTGGCTGGGAGTGGCTGGCTGGCCCCTGTAAATCCACGATACGCAGGGTGGTTCCCAGATGAAAGGTGGCACCAGTGCCGAGTCAGGCTGCTTTGATAGAGGCAAGTGGCTCCTGCAATCTGCCAGCCAGATGACGGGCAGGTCAGTTTTACTTCCAGGGAAAAGGGCCGTAGTTTGTGTTTGGGGGCCTGTGCCTGGGAGTGGCCGGCTGGCTCCTGAAAATCCACGATACGCAGGATGGTTCCCAGATGAAAGGTGGCACCACTGCCGAGTCGGGCTGGATTGATAGAGGCAAGTGGCTCCTGCACTCTGCCAGCCAGATGACGGGCAGGTCAGTTTTGTTTGCCAGGGAAAAGGGCCGTGGTTTGTGTTTGGGGGCCTGTGGCTGGGAGTGGCCGGCTGGCTCCTGAAAATCCACGATACGCAGGATGGTTCCCAGATGAAAGGTGGCACCAGTTCCAACATGGGCAGGTTTGATATAACCAAGTGGCTGCTGCAATGTGCCAGCCAGATGACGCGCAGGTCAGGTTTACTTCCAGGGAAAAGGGCCGTAGATTGTTTTTGGGGACTTGTGGCTGGGAGTGGCCGGCTGGCCCCTGAAAATCCACAATACGCTGGATGGCTCCCAGATGAAAGGTGGCACCAGTGCCAAGTCGGGCTGGTTTGATAGAGGCATGTGTCTCCTGCCATCTGCCAGCCAGAAGCGGGGTGGTTAAGTTTTGTTTGCCAGGGAAAAGGGCCGTGGTTTGTCTTCGGGGGCCTGTGGCTGGGAGTGGCCGGCTGGCTCCTGAAAATCCACGTTATGCAGGATGGTTCCCAGATGAAAGGTGGCACCAGTGCCGAGTCGGGCTGGATTGATAGAGGCAAGTGGCTCCTGCAATCTGCCAGCCAGAAGCGGGGCGGATGAGTTTTGTTTTCCATAGAAAAAGGCCGTGGTTTGTGTTCGGGGGCCAGTGGCTGGGAGTGGCCGGCTGGCTCCTGAAAATCCACGATACGCAGGATGGTTCCCAGATGAAAGGTGGCACCAGTACCGAGTCGGGCTGGATTGATAGAGGGAAGTGTCTCGTGGAATCTGCCAACCAGAAGCGGGGCGGCTGAGTTTTCTTTCCCAGGGAAAAGGGCCGTGGTTTGTGTTCGGGGGCCTGTGGCTGGGAGTGGCCGGCTGGCTCCTGAAAATCCACGATACGCAGGATGGTTCCCAGATTAAAGGTGGCACCAGTGCCGAGTCGGGCTGGTTTGATAGAGGCCAGTGGCTCCTGCAATCTGCCAGCCAGATGACGTGCAGGTAGGTTTTACCTCCAGGGAAAAGGACCGTAGTTTGTGTTTGGGGGCCTGTGGCTGGGAGTGGCCGGCTGGCTCCTGAAAATCCACGATACGCAGGATGGCTCCCAGACCCAAGGTGGCACCAGTGCCAAGTCGGGCTGGTTTGATGGAGGCAAGTGGCTCCTGCAATCTGCCAGCCAGAAGAGGGGTGGTTAAGTTTTGTTTGCCAGGGAAAAGGGCCGTGGTTTGTGTTCCGCGGCCTGTGGCTGGGAGTGGCCCGCTGGCTCCTGAAAATCCAAGATATGCAGGATGGTTCCCAGATGAAATGTGGCACCAGTGCCGAGTCGGGCTGGATTGATAGAGGCAAGTGGCTCCTGCAATCTGTCAGCCAGATGACGGGCAGGTCAGTTTTACTTCCAGGGAAAAGGGCCGTAGATTGTTTTTGGGGACTTTTGGCTGGGAGTGGCCGGCTGGCTCCTGAAAATCCACGATACGCAGGATGGTTCCCAGATGAGAGGTGGCACCAGTGCCAAGTCGGGCTGGTTTGATAGAGGCAAATGGCTCCTGCAATCTGCCAGCCAGAAGCGGGGTCGTTAAGTTTTGTTTGCCAGGGAAAAGGGCCGTGGTTTGTGTTCGGGGGCCTGTGGCTAGGAGTGGCTGGCTGGCCCCTGAAAATCCACGATAAGCAGGGTGGTTCCCAGATGAAAGGTGGCACCAGTGCCGAGTCGGGCTGCTTTGATAGAGGCAAGTGGCTCCTGCAATCTGCCAGCCAGATGACGGGCAGGTCAGTTTTACTTCCAGGGAAAAGGGCCGTAGTTTGTGTTTGGGGGCCTGTGCCTGGGAGTGGCCGGCTGGCTCCTGAAAATCCACGATACGCAGGATGGTTCCCAGATGAAAGGTGGCACCAGTGCCGAGTCGGGCTGGATTGATAGAGGCAAGTGGCTCCTGCACTCTGCCAGCCAGATGACGGGCAGGTCAGTTTTGTTTGCCAGGGAAAAAGGCCGTGGTTTGTGTTCGGGGGCCTGTGGCTGGGAGTGGCCGGCTGGCTCCTGAAAATCCACGATACGCAGGATGGTTCCCAGATGAAAGGTGGCACCAGTGCCAAGATGGGCATGTTTGATATTACCAAGTGGCTGCTGCAATGTGCCAGCCAGATGATGGGCAGGTCAGGTTTACTTCCAGGGAAAAGGGCCGTAGTTTGTGTTTGGGGGCCTGTGGCTGGGAGTGGCCGGCTGGCTCCTGAAAATCCACGATACGCAGGATGGCTCCCAGACCCAAGGTTGCACCAGTGCCAAGTCGGGCTGGTTTGATAGAGGCAAGTGGCTCCTGCAATCTGCCAGCCAGAAGCGGGGTGGTTAAGTTTTGTTTGCCAGGGAAAAGGGCCGTGGTTTGTGTTCTGCGGCCTGTGGCTGGGAGTGGCCAGCTGGCTCCTGAAAATCCAAGATATGCAGGATGGTTCCCAGATGAAATGTGGCACCAATGCCGAGTCGGGCTGGATTGATAGAGGCAAGTGGCTGCTGCAATCTGCCAGCCAGAAGATGGGCAGGTCAGTTTTACTTCCAGGGAAAAGGGCCGTAGATTGTTTTTGGGGACTTTTGGCTGGGAGTGGCCGGCTGGCTCCTGAAAATCCACAATACGCAGGATGGCTCCCAGACCCAAGGTGGCACCAGTGCCAAGTCGGGCTGGTTTGATAGAGGCAAATGGCTCCTGCAATCTGCCAGCCAGAAGATGGGCAGGTCTGTTTTAATTCCAGTTAAAAGGGCCGTAGAATTTGTTTGGGACCCTGTGGCTGGGAGTGGCCGGCTGGCTCCTGAAAATCCACGATACGCAGGATGGTTCCCAGATGAAAGGTGGCACCAGTGTCGAGTCGGGCTGGATTGATAGAGTCAAGTGGCTCCTGCAATCTGCCAGCCAGAAGCGGGGTGGGTAAATTTTGTTTGCCAGGGAAAAGGGCCGTGGTTTGTGTTCGGGGGCCTGTGGCTGGGAGTGGCCGGCTGGCTCCTGAAAATCCACGATACGCAGGATGGTTCCCAGATGAAAGGTTGCACCAGTGCCTAGTCGGGCTGGTTTGATATGGGGAAGTGTCTCCTGCAATCTGCCAGCCAGAAGCGGGGCGGGTGAGTTTTCTTTGCCAGGGAAAAGGGCCGTGGTTTGTGTTCGGGGGCCTGTGGCTGGGAGTGGCCGGCTGGCCCCTGAAAATCCACAATACGCAGGATGGTTCCCAGATGAGAGGTGGCACCAGTCTCGAGTCGGGCTGGTTTGATAGAGGCAAGTGGCTCCTGCAATCTGCCAGCCAGATGACGGGCGGGTGAGTTTTCTATGCCAGGGAAAAGGACCATGGTTTGTGTTCGGGGGCCTGTGGCTGGGAGTGGCCGGCTGGCTCCTGAAAATCCACGATACGCAGGATGGTTCCCAGATGAAAGGTGGCACCAGTGCCGAGTCGGGCTGGATTGATAGAGGGAAGTGGCTCCTGCAATCGGCCAGTCAGAAGCTGGGTGGGTGTGTTTTCTTTGCCAGTGAAAAGGGCCGTGGTTTGTGTTCGGGGGCCTGTGGCTGGGAGTGGCCGGCTGGTTCCTGAAAATCAACGATACGCAGGATGGTTCCCAGATGAAAGGTGGCACCAGTACCGAGTCTGGCTGGATTGAAAGAGGCAAGTGGCTCCTGGAATCTGCCAGCAAGAACACGGGCAGGTCAGTTTTACTTCCAGAGAAAAGGGTCGTAGTTATTGTTAGGGGGCCTGTGGCTGGGAGTGGCCGGCTGGCTCCTGAAAATCCACAATACGCAGGATGGTTCCCAGATGAAAGGTGGCACCAGTGCCGAGTCTGGCTGGATTGATAGAGGCAAGTGGCTCCTGCAATCATCCAGCCAGAAGGTGGGCAGGTCAGTTTTACGTCCACGGAAAAGGGCCGTAGTATTTGTTTGGGGACCTGTGGCTGGGAGTGGCCGGCTGGCTCCTGAAAATCCACAATACGCAGAATGGTTCCCAGATGAAAGGTGGCACCAGGTTCGAGTCGGGCTGGTTTGATAGAGGGAAGTGGGTCCAGCAATCTGCCAGCCAGATGATGGGCAGGTCAGTTTTAACTCCAGGGAAAAGGGCCGTAGTATTTGTTGGGGGACCTGTGGCTGGGAGTGGGCGGCTGGCTCCAGAAAATCCACGATACGCAGAATGGTTCCCAGATGAAAGGTGGCACCAGTGCCGACTCGGGCTGGTTTGATATGGCGAAGTGGCTCCTGCAATCTGCCAGCCAGAAGCGGGGCGGGTGAGTTTTGTTTGCCAGGGAAATGGGCCGTGGTTTGTGTTTGGAGGCCTGTGGCTGGGAGTGGCCGGCTGGCTCCTGAAAATCCACGATACGCAGGATGGTTCCCAGATGAAAGGTGGCACCAGTGCCAAGTCGGGCTGGATTGATAGAGGCAAGTGTCTCCTGCAATCTGCCAGCCAGAAGGGGGCGGGTGAGTTTTGTTTGCCAGGGAAAAGGGCCGTGGTTTGTGTTCGGGGGCCTGTGGCTGGGAGTGGCCGGCTGGCTCCTGAAAATCCACGATACGCAGGATGGTTCCCAGATGAAAGGTGGCACCGGTGCCGAGTCTGGCTGGATTGATAGAGGCAAGTGTCTCCTGCAATCATCCAGCCAGAAGGTGGGCAGGTCAGTTTTACGTCCACGGAAAAGGGCCGTAGTATTTGTTTGGGGACCTGTGGCTGGGAGTGGCCGGCTGGCTCCTGAAAATCCACAATACGCAGAATGGTTCCCAGATGAAAGGTGGCACCAGTGTCGAGTCGGGCTGGTTTGATAGAGGGAAGTGGGTCCAGCAATCTGCCAGCCAGATGATGGGCAGATCAGTTTTAATTCCAGGGAAAAGGGCCGTAGTATTTGTTTCGGGACCTGTGGCTGGGAGTGGGCGGCTGGCTCCAGAAAATCCGCAATACGCAGGATGGTTCCTAGATGAAAGGTGGCACCAGTGCCGAGTCGGGCTGGTTTGATATGGGGAAGTGGCTCCTGCAATCTGCCAGCCAGAAGCGGGGCGGGTGAGTTTTGTTTGCCAGGGAAATGGGCCGTGGTTTGTGTTTGGGGGCCTGTGACTGGGAGTGGCCGGCTGGCTCCTGAAAATCCACGATACGCAGGATGGTTCCCAGATGAAAAGTGGCACCATTGCCAAGTTGGGCTGGATTGATCGAGGCAAGTGGCTCCTGCAATCTGCCAGCCAGATGACGGGCAGATCAGTTTTACTTCCAGGGAAAAGGGCCGTAGTTAGTGTTCCGGGGCCTCTGGCTGGGAGTGGCCGGCTGGCTCCTGAAAATCCACGATATGCAGGATGGTTCCCAGATGAAAGGTGGCACCAGTGCCAAGTTGGACACGTTTGATATCACCAAGTGGCTGCTGCAATATGCCAGCCAGATGTTGGGCAGGTCAGTTTTACTTCCAGGGAAAAGGGCCGTGGATTATTTTTGGGGAGTAGTGGCTGGGAGTGGCCGGCTGGCCCCTGAAAATCCACAATACGCTGGATGGCTCCCAGACCCTAGGTGGCACCAGTGCCAAGTCGGGCTGGTTTGATAGAGGCAAGTGCCTCCTGCAATCTGCCAGCCAGAAGCGGGGCGGGTGAGTTTTCTTTGCCAGGGAAAAGGGCCGTAGTTTGTGTTCGGGGGCCTGTGGCTGGGAGTGGCCGGCTGGCCCCTGAAAATCCACAATACGCAGGATGGTTCCCAGATGAAAGGTGGCACCAGTCTCGAGTCGGGCTGGTTTGATAGAGGCAAGTGGCTCCTGCAATCTGCCAGCCAGATGACGGGCGGGTGAGTTTTCTATGCCAGGGAAAAGGACCATGGTTTGTGTTCGGGGGCCTGTGGCTGGGAGTGGCCGGCTGGCTCCTGAAAATCCACGATACGCAGGATGGTTCCCAGATGAAAGGTGGCACCAGTGCCGAGTCGGGCTGGATTGATAGAGGGAAGTGGCTCCTGCAATCGGCCAGTCAGAAGGTGGGTGGGTGTGTTTTCTTTGCCAGTGAAAAGGGCCGTGGTTTGTGTTCGGGGGCCTGTGGCTGGGAGTGGCCGGCTGGTTCCTGAAAATCAACGATACGCAGGATGGTTCCCAGATGAAAGGTGGCACCAGTACCGAGTCTGGCTGGATTGAAAGAGGCAAGTGGCTCCTGGAATCTGCCAGCCAGAACACGGGCAGGTCAGTTTTACTTCCAGGGAAAAGGGTCGTAGTTATTGTTAGGGGGCCTGTGGCTGGGAGTGGCCGGCTGGCTCCTGAAAATCCACAATACGCAGGATGGTTCCCAGATGAAAGGTGGCACCAGTGCCGAGTCTGGCTGGATTGATAGAGGCAAATGGCTCCTGCAATCATCCAGCCAGAAGGTGGGCAGGTCAGTTTTACGTACACGGAAAAGGGCCGTAGTATTTGTTTGGGGACCTGTGGCTGGGAGTGGCCGGCTGGCTCCTGAAAATCCACAATACGCAGAATGGTTCCCAGATGAAAGGTGGCACCAGGTTCGAGTCGGGCTGGTTTGATAGAGGGAAGTGGGTCCAGCAATCTGCCAGCCAGATGATGGGCAGGTCAGTTTTAACTCCAGGGAAAAGGGCCGTAGTATTTGTTTGGGGACCTGTGGCTGGGAGTGGGCGGCTGGCTCCAGAAAATCCACGATACGCAGGATGGTTCCCAGATGAAAGGTGGCACCAGTGCCGACTCGGGCTGGTTTGATATGGCGAAGTGGCTCCTGCAATCTGCCAGCCAGAAGCGGGGCGGGTGAGTTTTGTTTGCCAGGGAAATGGGCCGTGGTTTGTGTTTGGAGGCCTGTGGCTGGGAGTGGCCGGCTGGCTCCTGAAAATCCACGATACGCAGGATGGTTCCCAGATGAAAGGTGGCACCAGTGCCAAGTCGGGCTGGATTGATAGAGGCAAGTGTCTCCTGCAATCTGCCAGCCAGAAGGGGGCGGGTGAGTTTTGTTTGCCAGGGAAAAGGGCCGTGGTTTGTGTTCGGGGGCCTGTGGCTGGGAGTGGCCGGCTGGCTCCTGAAAATCCACGATACGCAGGATGGTTCCCAGATGAAATGTGGCACCAGTGCCGAGTTGGGCTGGTTATATATGGGGAAGTGTCTCGTGCAATCTGCCAGCCAGGAGCGGGGCGGGTGAGTTTTCTTTGCCAGGGAAAAGGGCCGTGGTTTGTGTTCGGTGGCCTGTGGCTGGGAGTGGCCGGCTGACTCCTGAAAATCCACGATACGCAGGATGGTTCCCAGATGAAAGGTGGCACCACTGCCAAGTCGGGCTGGATTGATAGAGGCAAGTGGCTCCTGCAATCTCCCAGCGAGATGACGGGCAGGTCAGTTTTACTTCCAGGGATAAGGGCCGTAGATTATTTTTGGGGACTTGTGGCTGGGAGTGGCCGGCTGGCCCCTGAAAATCCACAATACACAGGATGGCTCCCAGACCCTAGGTGGCACCAGTGCCAAGTCGGGCTGGTTTGATAGAGGCAAGTGGCTCCTGCAATCTGCCAGCCAGAAGCGGGGCGGGTGAGTTTTCTTTGCCAGGGAAAAGGGCCGTAGTTTGTGTTCGGGGGCCTGAGGCTGGGAGTGGCCGGCTGGCTCCTGAAAATCCACAATACGCAGGATGGTTCCCAGATGAAAGGTGGCACCAGTCTCGAGTCGGGCTGGTTTGATATGGGCAAGTGGCTCCTGCAATCTGCCAGCCAGATGACGGGCAGGTGAGTTTTCTATGCCAGGGAAAAGGACCGTGGTTTGTGTTCAGGGGCCTGTGGCTGGGAGTGGCCGGCTGGCTCCTGAAAATCCACGATACGCAGGATGGTTCCCAGATGAAAGGTGGCACCAGTGCCGAGTCGGGCTGGATTGATAGAGGGAAGTGGCTCCTGCAATCGGCCAGTCAGAAGCTGGGTGGGTGTGTTTTCTTTGCCAGGGAAAAGGGCCGTGGTTTGTGTTCGGGGGCCTGTGGCTGGGAGTGGCCGGCTGGTTCCTGAAAATCCACGATACGCAGGATGGTTCCCAGATGAAAGGTGGCACCAGTGCCGAGTCTGGCTGGATTGAAAGAGGCAAGTGGCTCCTGGAATCTGCCAGCCAGAACACGGGCAGGTCAGTTTTACTTCCAGGGAAAAGGGTCGTAGTTTTTGTTAGGGGGCCTGTGGCTGGGAGTGGCCGGCTGGCTCCTGAAAATCCACGATACGCAGGATGGTTCCCAGGTGAAAGGTGGCACCGGTGCCGAGTCTGGCTGGATTGATAGAGGCAAGTGTCTCCTGCAATCATCCAGCCAGAAGGTGGGCAGGTCAGTTTTACGTCCACGGAAAAGGGCCGTAGTATTTGTTTGGGGACCTGTGGCTGGGAGTGGCCGGCTGGCTCCTGAAAATCCACAATACGCAGAATGGTTCCCAGATGAAAGGTGGCACCAGTGTCGAGTCGGGCTGGTTTGATAGAGGGAAGTGGGTCCAGCAATCTGCCAGCCAGATGATGGGCAGATCAGTTTTAATTCCAGGGAAAAGGGCCGTAGTATTTGTTTCGGGACCTGTGGCTGGGAGTGGGCGGCTGGCTCCAGAAAATCCGCAATACGCAGGATGGTTCCTAGATGAAAGGTGGCACCAGTGCCGAGTCGGGCTGGTTTGATATGGGGAAGTGGCTCCTGCAATCTGCCAGCCAGAAGCGGGGCGGGTGAGTTTTGTTTGCCAGGGAAATGGGCCGTGGTTTGTGTTTGGGGGCCTGTGACTGGGAGTGGCCGGCTGGCTCCTGAAAATCCACGATACGCAGGATGGTTCCCAGATGAAAAGTGGCACCATTGCCAAGTTGGGCTGGATTGATCGAGGCAAGTGGCTCCTGCAATCTGCCAGCCAGATGACGGGCAGATCAGTTTTACTTCCAGGGAAAAGGGCCGTAGTTAGTGTTCCGGGGCCTCTGGCTGGGAGTGGCCGGCTGGCTCCTGAAAATCCACGATATGCAGGATGGTTCCCAGATGAAAGGTGGCACCAGTGCCAAGTTGGACACGTTTGATATCACCAAGTGGCTGCTGCAATATGCCAGCCAGATGTTGGGCAGGTCAGTTTTACTTCCAGGGAAAAGGGCCGTGGATTATTTTTGGGGACTTGTGGCTGGGAGTGGCCGGCTGGCCCCTGAAAATCCACAATACGCTGGATGGCTCCCAGACCCTAGGTGGCACCAGTGCCAAGTCGGGCTGGTTTGATAGAGGCAAGTGCCTCCTGCAATCTGCCAGCCAGAAGCGGGGCGGGTGAGTTTTGTTTGCCAGGGAAATGGGCCGTGGTTTGTGTTTGGAGGCCTGTGGCTGGGAGTGGCCGGCTGGCTCCTGAAAATCCACGATACGCAGGATGGTTCCCAGATGAAAGGTGGCACCAGTGCCAAGTCGGGCTGGATTGATAGAGGCAAGTGTCTCCTGCAATCTGCCAGCCAGAAGGGGGCGGGTGAGTTTTGTTTGCCAGGGAAAAGGGCCGTGGTTTGTGTTCGGGGGCCTGTGGCTGGGAGTGGCCGGCTGGCTCCT
Source organism: Zonotrichia albicollis (assembly GCF_047830755.1). Classification (NCBI taxonomy): domain Eukaryota; kingdom Metazoa; phylum Chordata; class Aves; order Passeriformes; family Passerellidae; genus Zonotrichia; species Zonotrichia albicollis. Next base: position 3,008,756 of record NW_027428460.1, on the reverse strand, counting down.
GAAAATCCACGATACGCAGGATGGTTCCCAGATGAAATGTGGCACCAGTGCCGAGTTGGGCTGGTTATATATGGGGAAGTGGCTCCTGCAATCTGCCAGCCAGAAGCGGGGCGGGTGAGTTTTCTTTGCCAGGGAAAAGGGCCGTGGTTTGTGTTCGGTGGCCTGTGGCTGGGAGTGGCCGGCTGGTTCCTGAAAATCAACGATACGCAGGATGGTTCCCAGATGAAAGGTGGCACCAGTACCGAGTCTGGCTGGATTGAAAGAGGCAAGTGGCTCCTGCAATCTGCCAGCCAGATGACGGGCAGGTCAGTTTTACTTCCAGGGAAAAGGGCCGTAGTTTGTGTTTGGGGGCCTGTGGCTGGGAGTGGCCGGCTGGCTCCTGAAAATCCACGATACGCAGGATGGTTCCCAGATGAACGGTGGCTCCAGTGCCAAGTTGGGCAGTTTTGATATTACCAAGTGGCTGCTGCAATGTGCCAGCCAGAAGTAGGGCAGGTCAGTTTTACTTCCAGGGAAAAGGGCCGTAGCTTATTTTAGGGGACTTGCGGCTGGGAGTGGCCGGCTGGCCCCTGAAAATCCACCATACGCTGGAAGGCTCCCAGAGTCAAGGTGGCACCAGTGCCAAGTCGGGCTGGTTTGATAGAGGCAAGTGGCTCCTGCAATCTGCCAGCCAGATGATGGGCAGGTCAGTTTTAATTCCAGGGAAAAGGGCCGTAGTATTTGTTTGGAGAGCTGTGGCTGGGAGTGGGCGCTTGGCTCCTGAAAATCCACGATACGCAGGATGGTTCCCTGATGAAATGTGGCACAAGTGCCGAGTCAGGCTGGCTTGATAGAAGGAAGTGGCTCCTGCAATCTGCCAGCCAGAAGCGGGGCGGGTGAGTTTTTTTTGCCAAGGAAAAGAGCCGTGCTTTGTGTTCGGGGGCCTGTGGCTGGGAGTGGCCGGCTGGCTCCTGAAAATCTACGATACGCAGGATGGTTCCCAGATGAGAGGTGGCACCAGTCCCGAGTCGGGCTGCATTGATAGAGGCAAGTGGCTCCTGCAATCTGCCAGCCAGAAGCGGGGCGGATTAGTTTTGTTTTCCATAGAAAAGGGCCGTGGTTTGTGTTCGGGGCCCTGTGGCTGGGAGTGGCCGGCTGGCTCCTGAAAATCCACGATACGCAGGATGGTTACCAGATGAAAGGTGGCTCCAGTGCCGAGTCGGGCTGGATTGATAGAGGCAAGTGGCTCCTGCAATCTGCCAGCCAGATGATGGGCAGGTCAGATTTACTTCCAGGGAAAAGGGCCGTAGATTTTTTTTGGGGACTTGTGGCTGGGAGAGGCCGGCTGGCCCCTGAAAATCCAAAATACGCTGGATGGATCCCAGACCCAAGGTGGCACCAGTGCCAAGTCGGGCTGGTTTCATAGAGGCAAGTGGCTCCTGCAATCTGCCAGCCAGAAGCGGGGTGGTTAAGTTTTGTTTGCCAGGGAAAAGGGCCGTGGTTTGTGTTCGGGGCCCTGTGGCTGGGAGTGGCCCGCTGGCTCCTGAAAATCCAAGATATGCAGGATGGTTCCCAGATGAAAGGTGGCACCAGTACCGAGTCGGGCTGGTTTGATAAAGGGAAGTGTCTCGTGCAATCTGCCAGCCAGGAGCGGGGCGGGTGAGTTTTCTTTGCCAGGGAAAAGGGCCGTGGTTTGTGTTCGGGGGCCTGTGGCTGGGAGTGCCTGGCTGGCCCCTGAAAATCCACGATACGCAGGGTGGTTCCCAGATGAAAGGTGGCACCAGTGCCGAGTCGGGCTGCTTTGATAGAGGCAAGTGGCTCCTGCAATCTGCCAGCCAGATGACGGGCAGGTCAGTTTTACTTCCAGGGAAAAGGGCCGTAGTTTGTGTTTGGGGGCCTGTGGCTGGGAGTGGCCGGCTGGCTCCTGAAAATCCACGATACGCAGGATGGTTCCCAGATGAAAGGTGGCACCAGTGCCGAGTCGGGCTGGATTGATAGAGGCAAGTGGCTCCTGCACTCTGCCAGCCAGATGACGGGCAGGTCAGTTTTGTTTGCCAGGGAAAAGGGCCGTGGTTTGTGTTCGGGGGCCTGTGGCTGGGAGTGGCCGGCTGGCTCCTGAAAATCCACGATACGCAGGATGGTTCCCAGATGAAAGGTGGCTCCAGTGCCGAGTCGGGCTGGATTGATAGAGGCAAGTGGATCCTGCAATCTGCCAGCCAGAAGTAGGGCAGGTCAGTTTTACTTCCAGGGAAAAGGGCCGTAGCTTATTTTAGGGGACTTGCGGCTGGGAGTGGCCGGTTGGCCCCTGAAAATCCACAATACGCTGGAAGGCTCCCAGAGCCAAGGTGGCACCAGTGCCAAGTCGGGCTGGTTTGATAGAGGCAAGTGGCTCCTGCAATCTGCCAGCCAGATGATGGGCAGGTCAGTTTTAATTCCAGGGAAAAGGGCCGTAGTATTTGTTTGGAGAGCTGTGGCTGGGAGTGGCCGCTTGGCTCCTGAAAATCCACGATACGCAGGATGGTTCCCAGATGAAATGTGGCACAAGTGCCGAGTCAGGCTGGCTTGATAGAAGGAAGTGGCTCCTGCAATCTGCCAGACAGAAGCGGGGCGGGTGAGTTTTTTTTGCCATGGAAAAGGCCGTGGTTTGTGTTCGGGGGCCTGTGGCTGGGAGTGGCCGGCTGGCTCCTGAAAATCTACGATACGTAGGATGGTTCCGAGATGAAAGGTGGCGCCATTGCCAAGTTGGGCTGGTTTGAGAGAGCCAAGTGGTTCCTGCAATCTGCCAGCCAGAAGATGGCAGGTCTGTTTTAATTCCAGGGAAAAGGGCCGTAGTATTTGTTTGGGGGCCTGTGGCTGGGAGTGGCCGGCTGGCTCCTGAAAATCCACGATACGCAGGATGGTTCCTAGATGAAAGGTTGCACCAGTGCCGAGTCGGGCTGGTTTGATAGAGGCAAGTGGCTCCTGCAATCTCCCAGCGAGATGACGGGCAGGTCAGGTTTACTTCCAGGGAAAAGGGCCGTAGATTGTCTTTGGGGACTTCTGGCTGGGAGTGGCCGGCTGGCTCCTGAAAATCCACGATACGCAGGATGGTTCCCAGATGAGAGGTGGCACCAGTCCCGAGTCGGGCTGCATTGATAGCGGCATGTGGCTCCTGCAATCTGCCAGCCAGAAGCGGGGCGGATTAGTTTTGTTTTCCATAGAAAAGGGCCGTGGTTTGTGTTCGGGGGCCTGTGGCTGGGAGTGGCCGGCTGGCTCCTGAAAATCCACGATACGCAGGATGGTTACCAGATGAAAGGTGGCTCCAGTGCCGAGTCGGGCTGGATTGATAGAGGCAAGTGGCTCCTGCAATCTGCCAGCCAGATGATGGGCAGGTCAGATTTACTTCCAGGGAAAAGGGCCGTAGATTTTTTTTGGGGACTTGTGGCTGGGAGAGGCCGGCTGGCCCCTGAAAATCCAAAATACGCTGGATGGATCCCAGACCCAAGGTGGCACCAGTGCCAAGTCGGGCTGGTTTCATAGAGGCAAGTGGCTCCTGCAATCTGCCAGCCAGAAGCGGGGTGGTTAAGTTTTGTTTGCCAGGGAAAAGGGCCGTGGTTTGTGTTCGGGGCCCTGTGGCTGGGAGTGGCCCGCTGGCTCCTGAAAATCCAAGATATGCAGGATGGTTCCCAGATGAAAGGTGGCACCAATGCCGAGTCGGGCTGGATTGATAGAGGCAAGTGGCTGCTGCAATCTGCCAGCCAGATGACGGGCAGGTCAGTTTTACTTCCAGGGAAAAGGGCCGTAGATTGTTTTTGGGGACTTTTGGCTGGGAGTGGCCGGCTGGCCCCTGAAAATCCACAATACGCTGGATGGCTCCCAGACCCAAGGTGGCACCAGTGCCAAGTCGGGCTGGATTGATAGAGGCAAATGGCTCCTGCAATCTGCCAGCCAGAAGCGGGGTGGTTAAGTTTTGTTTGCCAGGGAAAAGGGCCGTGGTTTGTGTTCGGGGACCTGTGGCTGGGAGTGGCCGGCTGGCTCCTGAAAATCCACGATACGCCGGATGGTTCCCAGATGAAAGGTGGCACCAGTACCGAGTCGGGCTGGTTTGATAAAGGGAAGTGTCTCGTGCAATCTGCCAGCCAGGAGCGGGGCGGGTGAGTTTTCTTTGCGGGGGAAAGGGCCGTGGTTTGTGTTCGGGGGCCTGTGGCTGGGAGTGGCTGGCTGGCCCCTGAAAATCCACGATACGCAGGATGGTTCCCAGATGAAAGGTGGCACCAGTGCCGAGTCGGGCTGCTTTGATAGAGGCAAGTGGCTCCTGCAATCTGCCAGCCAGATGACGGGCAGGTCAGTTTTACTTCCAGGGAAAAGGGCCGTAGTTTGTGTTTGGGGGCCTGTGCCTGGGAGTGGCCAGCTGGCTCCTGAAAATCCACGATACGCAGGATGGTTCCCAGATGAAAGGTGGCACCAGTGCCGAGTCGGGCTGGATTGATAGAGGCAAGTGGCTCCTGCACTCTGCCAGCCAGATGACGGGCAGGTCAGTTTTGTTTGCCAGGGATAAGGGCCGTGGTTTGTGTTCGGGAGCCAGTGGCTGGGAGTGGCCGGCTGGCTCCTGAAAAGCCACGATACGCAGGATGGTTCCCAGATGAAAGGTGGCACCAGTGCCAAGATGGGCAGGATTGATATTACCAAGTGGCTGCTTCAATGTGCCAGCCAGATGATGCGCAGGTCAGGTTTACTTCCAGGGAAAAGGGCCGTAGATTGTTTTTGGGGACTTGTGGCTGGGAGTGGCCGGCTGGCCCCTGAAAATCCACAATACGCTGGATGGCTCCCAGATGAAAGGTGGCACCAGTGCCAAGTCGGGCTGGTTTGATAGAGGCATTTGTCTCCTGCAATCTGCCAGCCAGAAGCGGGGTGGTTAAGTTTTGTTTGCCAGGGAAAAGGTCCGTGGTTTGTGTTCGGGGGCCTGTGGCTGGGAGTGGCCGGCTGGCTCCTGAAAATCCACGTTATGCAGGATGGTTCCCAGATGAGAGGTGGCACCAGTGCCGAGTCGGGCTGGATTGATAGAGGCAAGTGGCTCCTGCAATCTGCCAGCCAGAAGCGGGGCGGATGAGTTTTGTTTTCCATAGAAAAAGGCCGTGGTTTGTGTTCGGGGGCCTGTGGCTGGGAGTGGCCGGCTGGCTCCTGAAAATCCACGATACGCCGGATGGTTCCCAGATTAAAGGTGGCACCAGTACCGAGTCGGGCTGGTTTGATAGAGGGAAGTGTATCGTGCAATCTGCCAGCCAGAAGCGGGGCGGCTGAGTTTTCTTTGCCAGGGAAAAGGGCCGTGGTTTGTGTTCGGGGGCCTGTGGCTGGGAGTGGCCGGCTGGCTCCTGAAAATCCACGATATGCAGGATGGTTCCCAGATTAAAGGTGGCACCACTGCCGAGTCGGGCTGGTTTGATAGAGGCCAGTGGCTCCTGCAATCTCCCAGCCAGATGACGTGCAGGTAGGTTTTACTTCCAGGGAAAAGGGCCGTAGTTTGTGTTTGGGGGCCTGTGCCTGGGAGTGGCCGGCTGGCTCCTGAAAATCCACGATACGCAGGATGGTTCCCAGATGAAAGGTGGCTCCAGTGCCGAGTCGGGCTGGATTGATAGAGGCAAGTGGATCCGGCAATCTGCCAGCCAGAAGTAGGGCAGGTCAGTTTTACTTCCAGGAAAAAGGGCCGTAGATTGTGTTTTTGGGGACTTGTGGCTGGGAGTGGCCGGCTGGCCCCTGAAAATCCAAAATACGCTGGATGGATCCCAGACCCAAGGTGGCACCAGTGCGAAGTCGGGTTGGTTTGATAGAGCCATGTGTCTCCTGCAATCTGCCAGCCAGAAGCGGGGTGGTTAAGTTTTGTTTGCCAGGGAAAAGGGCCGTGGTTTGTGTTCGGGGGCCTGTGGCTGGGAGTGGCCCGCTGGCTCCTGAAAATCCAAGATATGCAGGATGGTTCCCAGATGAAAGGTGGCACCAATGCCGAGTCGGGCTGGATTGATAGAGGCAAGTGGCTGCTGCAATCTGCCAGCCAGATGACGGGCAGGTCAGTTTTACTTCCAGGGAAAAGGGCCGTAGATTGTTTTTGGGGACTTTTGGCTGGGAGTGGCCGCTTGGCTCCTGAAAATCCACAATACGCTGGATGGCTCCCAGACCCAAGGTGGCACCAGTGCCAAGTCGGGCTGGTTTGATAGAGGTAAATGGCTCCTGCAATCTGCCAGCCAGAAGCGGGGTGGTTAAGTTTTGTTTGCCAGGGAAAAGGGCCGTGGTTTGTGTTCGGGGGCCTGTGGCTGGGAGTGGCCGGCTGGCTCCTGAAAATCCACGATACGCCGGATTGTTGCCAGATGAAAGGTGGCACCAGTACCGAGTCGGGCTGGTTTGATAGAGGGAAGTGTCTCGTGCAATCTGCCAGCCAGGAGCGGGGCGGGTGAGTTTTCTTTGCCAGGGAAAAGGGTCGTGGTTTGTGCTCGGGGGCCTGTGGCTGGGAGTGGCTGGCTGGCCCCTGAAAATCCACGATACGCAGGGTGGTTCCCAGATGAAAGGTGGCACCAGTGCCGAGTCAGGCTGCTTTGATAGAGGCAAGTGGCTCCTGCAATCTGCCAGCCAGATGACGGGCAGGTCAGTTTTACTTCCAGGGAAAAGGGCCGTAGTTTGTGTTTGGGGGCCTGTGCCTGGGAGTGGCCGGCTGGCTCCTGAAAATCCACGATACGCAGGATGGTTCCCAGATGAAAGGTGGCACCACTGCCGAGTCGGGCTGGATTGATAGAGGCAAGTGGCTCCTGCACTCTGCCAGCCAGATGACGGGCAGGTCAGTTTTGTTTGCCAGGGAAAAGGGCCGTGGTTTGTGTTCGGGGTCCTGTGGCTGGGAGTGGCCGGCTGGCTCCTGAAAATCCACGATACGCAGGATGGTTCCCAGATGAAAGGTGGCTCCAGTGCCGAGTCGGGCTGGATTGATAGAGGCAAGTGGATCCTGCAATCTGCCAGCCAGAAATAGGGCAGGTCAGTTTTACTTCCAGGGAAAAGGGCCGTAGCTTATTTTAGGGGACTTGCGGCTGGGAGTGGCCGGTTGGCCCCTGAAAATCCACAATACGCTGGAAGGCTCCCAGAGCCAAGGTGGCACCAGTGCCAAGTCGGGCTGGTTTGATAGAGGCAAGTGGCTCCTGCAATCTGCCAGCCAGATGATGGGCAGGTCAGTTTTAATTCCAGGGAAAAGGGTCGTAGTATTTGTTTGGAGAGCTGTGGCTGGGAGTGGCCGCTTGGCTCCTGAAAATCCACGATACGCAGGATGGTTCCCAGATGAAATGTGGCACAAGTGCCGAGTCAGGCTGGCTTGATAGAAGGAAGTGGCTCCTGCAATCTGCCAGACAGAAGCGGGGCGGGTGAGTTTTTTTTGCCATGGAAAAGGCCGTGGTTTGTGTTCGGGGGCCTGTGGCTGGGAGTGGCCGGCTGGCTCCTGAAAATCTACGATACGTAGGATGGTTCCGAGATGAAAGGTGGCGCCATTGCCAAGTTGGGCTGGTTTGAGAGAGCCAAGTGGTTCCTGCAATCTGCCAGCCAGAAGATGGCAGGTCTGTTTTAATTCCAGGGATAAGGGCCGTAGTATTTGTTTGGGGGCCTGTGGCTGGGAGTGGCCGGCTGGCTCCTGAAAATCCACGATACGCAGGATGGTTCCCAGATGAAAGGTTGCACCAGTGCCGAGTCGGGCTGGTTTGATAGAGGCAAGTGGCTCCTGCAATCTCCCAGCGAGATGACGGGCAGGTCAGGTTTACTTCCAGGGAAAAGGGCCGTAGATTGTCTTTGGGGACTTCTGGCTGGGAGTGGCCGGCTGGCTCCTGAAAATCCACGATACGCAGGATGGTTCCCAGATGAGAGGTGGCACCAGTCCCGAGTCGGGCTGCATTGATAGCGGCATGTGGCTCCTGCAATCTGCCAGCCAGAAGCGGGGCGGATTAGTTTTGTTTTCCATAGAAAAGGGCCGTGGTTTGTGTTCGGGGGCCTGTGGCTGGGAGTGGCCGGCTGGCTCCTGAAAATCCACGATACGCAGGATGGTTACCAGATGAAAGGTGGCTCCAGTGCCGAGTCGGGCTGGATTGATAGAGGCAAGTGGCTCCTGCAATCTGCCAGCCAGATGATGGGCAGGTCAGATTTACTTCCAGGGAAAAGGGCCGTAGATTTTTTTTGGGGACTTGTGGCTGGGAGAGGCCGGCTGGCCCCTGAAAATCCAAAATACGCTGGATGGATCCCAGACCCAAGGTGGCACCAGTGCCAAGTCGGGCTGGTTTCATAGAGGCAAGTGGCTCCTGCAATCTGCCAGCCAGAAGCGGGGTGGTTAAGTTTTGTTTGCCAGGGAAAAGGGCCGTGGTTTGTGTTCGGGGGCCTGTGGCTGGGAGTGGCTGGCTGGCCCCTGAAAATCCACGATACGCAGGATGGTTCCCAGATGAAAGGTGGCACCAGTGCCAAGATGGGCAGGTTTGATATTACCAAGTGGCTGCTTCAATGTGCCAGCCAGAAGATGGGCAGGTCAGTTTTACTTCCAGGGAAAAGGGCCGTAGATTGTTTTTGGGGACTTGTGGCTGGGAGTGGCCGGCTGGCCCCTGAAAATCCACAATACGCTGGATGGCTCCCAGATGAAAGGTGGCACCAGTGCCAAGTCGGGCTGGTTTGATAGAGGCAAATGGCTCCTGCAATCTGCCAGCCAGAAGCGGGGTGTTTAAGTTTTGTTTGCCAGGGAAAAGGGCCGTGGTTTGTGTTCGGGGGCCTGTGGCTGGGAGTGGCTGGCTGGCTCCTGAAAATCCACGTTATGCAGGATGGTTCCCAGATGAGAGGTGGCACCAGTGCCGAGTCGGGCTGGATTGATAGAGGCAAGTGGCTCCTGCAATCTGCCAGCCAGAAGCGGGGCGGATGAGTTTTGTTTTCCATAGAAAAAGGCCGTGGTTTGTGTTCGGGGGCCTGTGGCTGGGAGTGGCCGGCTGGCTCCTGAAAATCCACGATACGCCGGATGGTTCCCAGATTAAAGGTGGCACCAGTACCGAGTCGGGCTGGTTTGATAGAGGGAAGTGTCTCGTGCAATCTGCCAGCCAGAAGCGGGGCGGCTGAGTTTTCTTTGCCAGGGAAAAGGGCCGTGGTTTGTGTTCGGGGGCCTGTGGCTGGGAGTGGCCGGCTGGCTCCTGAAAATCCACGATATGCAGGATGGTTCCCAGATTAAAGGTGGCACCAGTGCCGAGTCGGGCTGGTTTGATAGAGGCCAGTGGCTCCTGCAATCTGCCAGCCAGATGACGTGCAGGTAGGTTTTACTTCCAGGGAAAAGGGCCGTAGTTTGTGTTCGGGGGCCTGTGGCTGGGAGTGGCCGGCTGGCTCCTGAAAATCCACGATACGCAGGATGGTTCCCAGATGAAAGGTGGCACCAGTGCCAAGATGGGCAGGTTTGATATTACCAAGTGGCTGCTGCAATGTGCCAGCCAGATGATGGGCAGGTCAGGTTAACTTCCAGGGAAAAGGGCCGTAGATTATTATTGGGGAATTGTGGCTGGGAGTGGCCAGCTGGCCCCTGAAAATCCACAGTACGCTGGATGGCTCCCAGATGAAAGGTGGCACCAGTGCCAAGTCGGGCTGGTTTGACAGAGGCATGTGTCTCCTGCAATCTGCCAGCCAGAAGCGGGGTGGTTAAGTTTTGTTTGCCAGGGAAAAGGGCCGTGGTTTGTGTTCGGGGGCCTGTGGCTGGGAGTGGCCGGCTGGCTCCTGAAAATCCACGTTATGCAGGATGGTTCCCAGATGAGAGGTGGCACCAGTGCCGAGTCGGGCTGGATTGATAGAGGCAAGTGGCTCCTGCAATCTGCCAGCCAGATGATGGGCAGGTCAGTTTTACTTCCAGGGAAAAGGGCCGTAGATTGTTTTTGGGGACTTGTGGCTGGGAGTGGCCGGCTGGCCCCTGAAAATCCAAAATACGCTGGATGGATCCCAGACCCAAGGTGGCACCAGTGCGAAGTCGGGTTGGTTTGATAGAGCCATGTGTCTCCTGCAATCTGCCAGCCAGAAGCGGGGTGGTTAAGTTTTGTTTGCCAGGGAAAAGGTCCGTGGTTTGTGTTCGGGGCCCTGTGGCTGGGAGTGGCCCGCTGGCTCCTGAAAATCCAAGATATGCAGGATGGTTCCCAGATGAAAGGTGGCACCAATGCCGAGTCGGGCTGGATTGATAGAGGCAAGTGGCTGCTGCAATCTGCCAGCCAGATGACGGGCAGGTCAGTTTTACTTCCAGGGAAAAGGGCCGTAGATTGTTTTTGGGGACTTTTGGCTGGGAGTGGCCGGCTGGCCCCTGAAAATCCACAATACGCTGGATGGCTCCCAGACCCAAGGTGGCACCAGTGCCAAGTCGGGCTGGTTTGATAGAGGCAAATGGCTCCTGCAATCTGCCAGCCAGAAGCGGGGTGGGTAAGTTTTGTTTGCCAGGGAAAAGGGCCGTGGTTTGTGTTCGGGGGCCTGTGGCTGGGAGTGGCCGGCTGGCTCCTGAAAATCCACGATACGCCGGATGGTTCCCAGATGAAAGGTGGCACCAGTACCGAGTCGGGCTGGTTTGATAGAGGGAAGTGTCTCGTGCAATCTGCGAGCCAGGAGCGGGGCGGGTGAGTTTTCTTTGCCAGGGAAAAGGGCCGTGGTTTGTGCTCGGGGGCCTGTGGCTGGGAGTGGCTGGCTGGCCCCTGTAAATCCACGATACGCAGCGTGGTTCCCAGATGAAAGGTGGCACCAGTGCCGAGTCAGGCTGCTTTGATAGAGGCAAGTGGCTCCTGCAATCTGCCAGCCAGATGACGGGCAGGTCAGTTTTACTTCCAGGGAAAAGGGCCGTAGTTTGTGTTTGGGGGCCTGTGGCTGGGAGTGGCCGGCTGGCTCCTGAAAATCCACGATACGCAGGATGGTTCCCAGATGAAAGGTGGCACCACTGCCGAGTCGGGCTGGATTGATAGAGGCAAGTGGCTCCTGCACTCTGCCAGCCAGATGACGGGCAGGTCAGTTTTGTTTGCCAGGGAAAAGGGCCGTGGTTTGTGTTCGGGGGCCTGTGGCTGGGAGTGGCCGGCTAGCTCCTTAAAATCCACGATACGCAGGATGGTTCCCAGATGAAAGGTGGCACCAGTACCGAGTCGGGCTGGTTTGATAGAGGGAAGTGTCTCGTGCAATCTGCCAACCAGAGGCGGGGCGGCTGAGTTTTGTTTGCCAGGGAAAAGGGCCGTGGTTTGTGTTCGGGGGCCTGTGGCTGGGAGTGGCCGGCTGGCTCCTGAAAATCCACGATACGCAGGATGGTTCCCAGATTAAAGGTGGCACCAGTGCCGAGTCGGGCTGGTTTGATAGAGGGCAGTGGCTCCTGCAATCTGCCAGCCAGATGACGTGCAGGTAGGTTTTACTTCCAGGGAAAAGGGCCGTAGTTTGTGTTTGGGGGCCTGTGGCTGGGAGTGGCCGGCTGGCTCCTGAAAATCCACGATACGCAGGATGGCTCCCAGACCCAAGGTGGCACCAGTGCCAAGTCGGGCTGGTTTGATAGAGGCAAGTGGCTCCTGCAATCTGCCAGCCAGAAGCGGGGTGGTTAAGTTTTGTTTGCCAGGGAAAAGGGCCGTGGTTTGTGTTCCGCGGCCTGTGGCTGGGAGTGGCCCGCTGGCTCCTGAAAATCCAAGATATGCAGGATGGTTCCCAGATGAAATGTGGCACCAGTGCCGAGTCGGGCTGGATTGATAGAGGCAAGTGGCTCCTGCAATCTGCCAGCCAGATGATGGGCAGGTCAGTTTTACTTCCAGGGAAAAGGGCCGTAGATTTTTTTTGGGGACTTGTGGCTGGGAGAGGCCGGCTGGCCCCTGAAAATCCAAAATACGCTGGATGGATCCCAGACCCAAGGTGGCACCAGTGCCAAGTCGGGCTGGTTTCATAGAGGCAAGTGGCTCCTGCAATCTGCCAGCCAGAAGCGGGGTGGTTAAGTTTTGTTTGCCAGGGAAAAGGGCCGTGGTTTGTGTTCGGGGCCCTGTGGCTGGGAGTGGCCCGCTGGCTCCTGAAAATCCAAGATATGCAGGATGGTTCCCAGATGAAAGGTGGCACCAGTACCGAGTCGGGCTGGTTTGATAAAGGGAAGTGTCTCGTGCAATCTGCCAGCCAGGAGCGGGGCGGGTGAGTTTTCTTTGCCAGGGAAAAGGGCCGTGGTTTGTGTTCGGGGGCCTGTGGCTGGGAGTGGCTGGCTGGCCCCTGAAAATCCACGATACGCAGGGTGGTTCCCAGATGAAAGGTGGCACCAGTGCCGAGTCGGGCTGCTTTGATAGAGGCAAGTGGCTCCGGCAATCTGCCAGCCAGATGACGGGCAGGTCAGTTTTACTTCCAGGGAAAAGGGCCGTAGTTTGTGTTTGGGGGCCTGTGCCTGGGAGTGGCCGGCTGGCTCCTGAAAATCCACGATACGCAGGATGGTTCCCAGATGAAAGGTGGCACCAGTGCCGAGTCGGGCTGGATTGATAGAGGCAAGTGGCTCCTGCACTCTGCCAGCCAGATGACGGGCAGGTCAGTTTTGTTTGCCAGGGAAAAGGGCCGTGGTTTGTGTTCGGGGTCCTGTGGCTGGGAGTGGCCGGCTGGCTCCTGAAAATCCACGATACGCAGGATGGTTCCCAGATGAAAGGTGGCACCAGTGCCGAGTCGGGCTGGATTGATAGAGGCAAGTGGATCCTGCAATCTGCCAGCCAGAAGTAGGGCAGGTCAGTTTTACTTCCAGGGAAAAGGGCCGTAGCTTATTTTAGGGGACTTGCGGCTGGGAGTGGCCGGTTGGCCCTTGAAAATCCACAATACGCTGGAAGGCTCCCAGAGCCAAGGTGGCACCAGTGCCAAGTCGGGCTGGTTTGATAGAGGCAAGTGGCTCCTGCAATCTGCCAGCCAGATGATGGGCAGGTCAGTTTTAATTCCAGGGAAAAGGGCCGTAGTATTTGTTTGGAGAGCTGTGGCTGGGAGTGGCCGCTTGGCTCCTGAAAATCCACGATACACAGGATGGTTCCCAGATGAAAGGTGGCACCAGTGCCAAGTCGGGCTGGATTGATAGAGGCAAGTGACTCCTGCAATCTGCCAGACAGAAGCGGGGCGGGTGAGTTTTTTTTGCCATGGAAAAGGCCGTGGTTTGTGTTCGGGGGCCTGTGGCTGGGAGTGGCCGGCTGGCTCCTGAAAATCCACGATACGCAGGATGGTTCCCAGATGAAAGGTGGCACCAGTGCCAAGATGGGCAGGTTTGATATTACCAAGTGGCTGCTTCAATGTGCCAGCCAGATGATGCGCAGGTCAGGTTTACTTCCAGGGAAAAGGGCTGTAGATTGTTTTTGGGGACTTGTGGCTGGGAGTGGCCGGCTGGCCCCTGAAAAAACAAAATACGCTGGATGGCTCCCAGATGAAAGGTGGCACCAGTGCCAAGTCGGGCTGGTTTGATAGAGGCATTTGTCTCCTGACCTCTGCCAGCCAGAAGCGGGGTGGTTAAGTTTTGTTTGCCAGGGAAAAGGTCCGTGGTTTGTGTTCGGGGGCCTGTGGCTGGGAGTGGCCGGCTGGCTCCTGAAAATCCACGTTATGCAGGATGGTTCCCAGATGAGAGGTGGCACCAGTGCCGAGTCGGGCTGGATTGATAGAGGCAAGTGGCTCCTGCAATCTGCCAGCCAGAAGCGGGGCGGATGAGTTTTGTTTTCCATAGAAAAAGGCCGTGGTTTGTGTTCGGGGGCCTGTGGCTGGGAGTGGCCGGCTGGCTCCTGAAAATCCACGATACGCCGGATGGTTCCCAGATTAAAGGTGGCACCAGTACCGAGTCGGGCTGGTTTGATAGAGGGAAGTGTCTCGTGCAATCTGCCAGCCAGAAGCGGGGCGGCTGAGTTTTCTTTGCCAGGGAAAAGGGCCGTGGTTTGTGTTCGGGGGCCTGTGGCTGGGAGTGGCCGGCTGGCTCCTGAAAATCCACGATATGCAGGATGGTTCCCAGATTAAAGGTGGCACCAGTGCCGAGTCGGGCTGGTTTGATAGAGGCCAGTGGCTCCTGCAATCTGCCAGCCAGATGACGTGCAGGTAGGTTTTACTTCCAGGGAAAAGGGCCGTAGTTTGTGTTTGGGGGCCTGTGCCTGGGAGTGGCCGGCTGGCTCCTGAAAATCCACGATACGCAGGATGGTTCCCAGATGAAAGGTGGCACCAGTGCCAAGATGGGCAGGTTTGATATTACCAAGTGGCTGCTGCAATGTGCCAGCCAGATGATGGGCAGGTCAGGTTAACTTCCAGGGAAAAGGGCCGTAGATTATTATTGGGGAATTGTGGCAGGGAGTGGCCAGCTGGCCCCTGAAAATCCACAATACGCTGGATGGCTCCCAGATGAAAGGTGGCACCAGTGCCAAGTCGGGCTGGTTTGACAGAGGCATGTGTCTCCTGCAATCTGCCAGCCAGAAGCGGGGTGGTTAAGTTTTGTTTGCCAGGGAAAAGGGCCGTGGTTTGTGTTCGGGGGCCTGTGGCTGGGAGTGGCCGGCTGGCTCCTGAAAATCCACGTTAAGCAGGATGGTTCCCAGATGAGAGGTGGCACCAGTGCCGAGTCGGGCTGGATTGATAGAGGCAAGTGGCTCCTGCAATCTGCCAGCCAGATGATGGGCAGGTCAGTTTTACTTCCAGGGAAAAGGGCCGTAGATAGTTTTTGGGGACTTGTGGCTGGGAGTGGCCGGCTGGCCCCTGAAAATCCACAATACGCTGGATGGCTCCCAGACCCAAGGTGGCACCAGTGCCAAGTCGGGCTGGTTTGATAGAGGCAAATGGCTCCTGCAATCTGCCAGCCAGAAGCGGGGTGGTTAAGTTTTGTTTGCCAGGGAAAAGGTCCGTGGTTTGTGTTCGGGGGCCTGTGGCTGGGAGTGGCCGGCTGGCTCCTGAAAATCCACGATACGCCGGATGGTTCCCAGATGAAAGGTGGCACCAGTACCGAGTCGGGCTGGTTTGATAGAGGGAAGTGTCTCGTGCAATCTGCCAGCCAGGAGCGGGGCGGGTGAGTTTTCTTTGCCAGGGAAAAGGGCCGTGGTTTGTGCTCGGGGGCCTGTGGCTGGGAGTGGCTGGCTGGCCCCTGTAAATCCACGATACGCAGGGTGGTTCCCAGATGAAAGGTGGCACCAGTGCCGAGTCAGGCTGCTTTGATAGAGGCAAGTGTCTCCTGCAATCTGCCAGCCAGATGACGGGCAGGTCAGTTTTACTTCCAGGGAAAAGGGCCGTAGTTTGTGTTTGGGGGCCTGTGGCTGGGAGTGGCCGGCTGGCTCCTGAAAATCCACGATACGCAGGATGGTTCCCAGATGAAAGGTGGCACCACTGCCGAGTCGGGCTGGATTGATAGAGGCAAGTGGCTCCTGCACTCTGCCAGCCAGATGACGGGCAGGTCAGTTTTGTTTGCCAGGGAAAAGGGCCGTGGTTTGTGTTCGGGGGCCTGTGGCTGGGAGTGGCCGGCTGGCTCCTTAAAATCCACGATACGCAGGATGGTTCCCAGATGAAAGGTGGCACCAGTACTGAGTCGGGCTGGTTTGATAGAGGGAAGTGTCTCGTGCAATCTGCCAACCAGAGGCGGGGCGGCTGAGTTTTCTTTGCCAGGGAAAAGGGCCGTGGTTTGTGTTCGGGGGCCTGTGGCTGGGAGTGGCCGGCTGGCTCCTGAAAATCCACGATACGCAGGATGGTTCCCAGATTAAAGGTGGCACCCGTGCCGAGTCGGGCTGGTTTGATAGAGGGCAGTGGCTCCTGCAATCTGCCAGCCAGATGACGTGCAGGTAGGTTTTACTTCCAGGGAAAAGGGCCGTAGTTTGTCTTCGGGGGCCTGTGGCTGGGAGTGGCCGGCTGGCTCCTGAAAATCCACGATACGCAGGATGGTTCCCAGATTAAAGGTGGCACCAGTGCCAAGTCGGGCTGGTTTGATAGAGGCAAGCGGCTCCTGCAATCTGCCAGCCAGAAGCGGGGTGGTTAAGTTTTGTTTGCCAGGGAAAAGGGCCGTGGTTTGTGTTCCGCGGCCTGTGGCTGGGAGTGGCCCGCTGGCTCCTGAAAATCCAAGATATGCAGGATGGTTCCCAGATGAAATGTGGCACCAGTGCCGAGTCGGGCTGGATTGATAGAGGCAAGTGGCTCCTGCAATCTGCCAGCCAGATGATGGGCAGGTCAGTTTTACTTCCAGGGAAAAGGGCCGTAGATTTTTTTTGGGGACTTGTGGCTGGGAGAGGCCGGCTGGCCCCTGAAAATCCAAAATACGCTGGATGGATCCCAGACCCAAGGTGGCACCAGTGCCAAGTCGGGCTGGTTTCATAGAGGCAAGTGGCTCCTGCAATCTGCCAGCCAGAAGCGGGGTGGTTAAGTTTTGTTTGCCAGGGAAAAGGGCCGTGGTTTGTGTTCGGGGCCCTGTGGCTGTGAGTGGCCCGCTGGCTCCTGAAAATCCAAGATATGCAGGATGGTTCCCAGATGAAAGGTGGCACCAGTACCGAGTCGGGCTGGTTTGATAAAGGGAAGTGTCTCGTGCAATCTGCCAGCCAGGAGCGGGGCGGGTGAGTTTTCTTTGCCAGGGAAAAGGGCCGTGGTTTGTGTTCGGGGGCCTGTGGCTGGGAGTGGCTGGCTGGCCCCTGAAAATCCACGATACGCAGGGTGGTTCCCAGATGAAAGGTGGCACCAGTGCCGAGTCGGGCTGCTTTGATAGAGGCAAGTGGCTCCGGCAATCTGCCAGCCAGATGACGGGCAGGTCAGTTTTACTTCCAGGGAAAAGGGCCGTAGTTTGTGTTTGGGGGCCTGTGCCTGGGAGTGGCCGGCTGGCTCCTGAAAATCCACGATACGCAGGATGGTTCCCAGATGAAAGGTGGCACCAGTGCCGAGTCGGGCTGGATTGATAGAGGCAAGTGGCTCCTGCACTCTGCCAGCCAGATGACGGGCAGGTCAGTTTTGTTTGCCAGGGAAAAGGGCCGTGATTTGTGTTCGGGGTCCTGTGGCTGGGAGTGGCCGGCTGGCTCCTGAAAATCCACGATATGCAGGATGGTTCCCAGATTAAAGGTGGCACCAGTGCCGAGTCGGGCTGGTTTGATAGAGGCCAGTGGCTCCTGCAATCTGCCAGCCAGATGACGTGCAGGTAGGTTTTACTTCCAGGGAAAAGGGCCGTAGTTTGTGTTTGGGGGCCTGTGCCTGGGAGTGGCCGGCTGGCTCCTGAAAATCCACGATACGCAGGATGGTTCCCAGATGAAAGGTGGCTCCAGTGCCGAGTCGGGCTGGATTGATAGAGGCAAGTGGATCCTGCAATCTGCCAGCCAGATGACGGGCAGGTCAGTTTTACTTCCAGGGAAAAGGGCCGTAGATTGTTTTTGGGGACTTTTGGCTGGGAGTGGCCGGCTGGCCCCTGAAAATCCACAATACGCTGGATGGCTCCCAGACCCAAGGTGGCACCAGTGCCAAGTCGGGCTGGTTTGATAGAGGCAAGTGGCTCCTGCAATCTGCCAGCCAGATGATGGGCAGGTCAGTTTTAATTCCAGGGAAAAGGGCCGTAGTATTTGTTTGGAGAGCTGTGGCTGGGAGTGGCCGCTTGGCTCCTGAAAATCCACGATACGCAGGATGGTTCCCAGATGAAATGTGGCACAAGTGCCGAGTCAGGCTGGCTTGATAGAAGGAAGTGGCTCCTGCAATCTGCCAGACAGAAGCGGGGCGGGTGAGTTTTTTTTGCCATGGAAAAGGCCGTGGTTTGTGTTCGGGGGCCTGTGGCTGGGAGTGGCCGGCTGGCTCCTGAAAATCTACGATACGTAGGATGGTTCCGAGATGAAAGGTGGCGCCATTGCCAAGTTGGGCTGGTTTGAGAGAGCCAAGTGGTTCCTGCAATCTGCCAGCCAGAAGATGGCAGGTCTGTTTTAATTCCAGGGAAAAGGGCCGTAGTATTTGTTTGGGGGCCTGTGGCTGGGAGTGGCCGGCTGGCTCCTGAAAATCCACGATACGCAGGATGGTTCCTAGATGAAAGGTTGCACCAGTGCCGAGTCGGGCTGGTTTGATAGAGGCAAGTGGCTCCTGCAATCTCCCAGCGAGATGACGGGCAGGTCAGGTTTACTTCCAGGGAAAAGGGCCGTAGATTGTCTTTGGGGACTTCTGGCTGGGAGTGGCCGGCTGGCTCCTGAAAATCCACGATACGCAGGATGGTTCCCAGATGAGAGGTGGCACCAGTCCCGAGTCGGGCTGCATTGATAGCGGCATGTGGCTCCTGCAATCTGCCAGCCAGAAGCGGGGCGGATTAGTTTTGTTTTCCATAGAAAAGGGCCGTGGTTTGTGTTCGGGGGCCTGTGGCTGGGAGTGGCCGGCTGGCTCCTGAAAATCCACAATACGCAGGATGGTTACCAGATGAAAGGTGGCTCCAGTGCCGAGTCGGGCTGGATTGATAGAGGCAAGTGGCTCCTGCAATCTGCCAGCCAGATGATGGGCAGGTCAGATTTACTTCCAGGGAAAAGGGCCGTAGATTTTTTTTGGGGACTTGTGGCTGGGAGAGGCCGGCTGGCCCCTGAAAATCCAAAATACGCTGGATGGATCCCAGACCCAAGGTGGCACCAGTGCCAAGTCGGGCTGGTTTCATAGAGGCAAGTGGCTCCTGCAATCTGCCAGCCAGAAGCGGGGTGGTTAAGTTTTGTTTGCCAGGGAAAAGGGCCGTGGTTTGTGTTCGGGGCCCTGTGGCTGGGAGTGGCCCGCTGGCTCCTGAAAATCCAAGATAGGCAGGATGGTTCCCAGATGAAAGGTGGCACCAATGCCGAGTCGGGCTGGATTGATAGAGGCAAGTGGCTGCTGCAATCTGCCAGCCAGATGACGGGCAGGTCAGTTTTACTTCCAGGGAAAAGGGCCGTAGATTGTTTTTGGGGACTTTTGGCTGGGAGTGGCCGGCTGGCCCCTGAAAATCCACAATACGCTGGATGGCTCCCAGACCCAAGGTGGCACCAGTGCCAAGTCGGGCTGGTTTAATAGAGGCAAATGGCTCCTGCAATCTGCCAGCCAGAAGCGGGGTGGTTAAGTTTTGTTTGCCAGGGAAAAGGGCCGTGGTTTGTGTTCGGGGGCCTGTGGCTGGGAGTGGCCGGCTGGCTCCTGAAAATCCACGATACGCCGGATGGTTCCCAGATGAAAGGTGGCACCAGTACCGAGTCGGGCTGGTTTGATAAAGGGAAGTGTCTCGTGCAATCTGCCAGCCAGGAGCGGGGCGGGTGAGTTTTCTTTGCCAGGGAAAAGGGCCGTGGTTTGTGTTCGGGGGCCTGTGGCAGGGAGTGGCTGGCTGGCCCCTGAAAATCCACGATACGCAGGATGGTTCCCAGATGAAAGGTGGCACCAGTGCCGAGTCGGGCTGCTTTGATAGAGGCAAGTGGCTCCTGCAATCTGCCAGCCAGATGACGGGCAGGTCAGTTTTACTTCCCGGGAAAAGGGCCGTAGTTTGTGTTTGGGGGCCTGTGCCTGGGAGTGGCCGGCTGGCTCCTGAAAATCCACGATACGCAGGATGGTTCCCAGATGAAAGGTGGCACCAGTGCCGAGTCGGGCTGGATTGATAGAGGCAAGTGGCTCCTGCACTCTGCCAGCCAGATGACGGGCAGGTCAGTTTTGTTTGCCAGGGAAAAGGGCCGTGGTTTGTGTTCGGGAGCTTGTGGCTGGGAGTGGCCGGCTGGCTCCTGAAAAGCCACGATACGCAGGATGGTTCCCAGATGAAAGGTGGCACCAGTGCCAAGATGGGCAGGTTTGATATTACCAAGTGGCTGCTTCAATGTGCCAGCCAGATGATGCGCAGGTCAGGTTTACTTCCAGGGAAAAGGGCCGTAGATTGTTTTTGGGGACTTGTGGTTGGGAGTGGCCGGCTGGCCCCTGAAAATCCAAAATACGCTGGATGGCTCCCAGATGAAAGGTGGCACCAGTGCCAAGTCGGGCTGGTTTGATAGAGGCATTTGTCTCCTGCAATCTGCCAGCCAGAAGCGGGGTGGTTAAGTTTTGTTTGCCAGGGAAAAGGTCCGTGGTTTGTGTTCGGGGGCCTGTGGCTGGGAGTGGCCGGCTGGCTCCTGAAAATCCACGTTATGCAGGATGGTTCCCAGATGAGAGGTGGCACCAGTGCCGAGTCGGGCTGGATTGATAGAGGCAAGTGGCTCCTGCAATCTGCCAGCCAGAAGCGGGGCGGATGAGTTTTGTTTTCCATAGAAAAAGGCCGTGGTTTGTGTTCGGGGGCCTGTGGCTGGGAGTGGCCGGCTGGCTCCTGAAAATCCACGATACGCCGGATGGTTCCCAGATTAAAGGTGGCACCAGTACCGAGTCGGGCTGGTTTGATAGAGGGAAGTGTCTCGTGCAATCTCCCAGCCAGAAGCGGGGCGGCTGAGTTTTCTTTGCCAGGGAAAAGGGCCGTGGTTTGTGTTCGGGGGCCTGTGGCTGGGAGTGGCCGGCTGGCTCCTGAAAATCCACGATATGCAGGATGGTTCCCAGATTAAAGGTGGCACCAGTGCCGAGTCGGGCTGGTTTGATAGAGGCCAGTGGCTCCTGCAATCTGCCAGCCAGATGACGTGCAGGTAGGTTTTACTTCCAGGGAAAAGGGCCGTAGTTTGTATTTGGGGGCCTGTGCCTGGGAGTGGCCGGCTGGCTCCTGAAAATCCACGATACGCAGGATGGTTCCCAGATGAAAGGTGGCTCCAGTGCCGAGTCGGGCTGGATTGATAGAGGCAAGTGGATCCTGCAATCTGCCAGCCAGAAGTAGGGCAGGTCAGTTTTACTTCCAGGGAAAAGGGCCGTAGCTTATTTTAGGGGACTTGCGGCTGGGAGTGGCCGGTTGGCCCCTGAAAATCCACAATACGCTGGAAGGCTCCCAGAGCCAAGGTGGCACCAGTGCCAAGTCGGGCTGGTTTGATAGAGGCAAGTGGCTCCTGCAATCTGCCAGCCAGATGATGGGCAGGTCAGTTTTAATTCCAGGGAAAAGGGCCGTAGTATTTGTTTGGAGAGCTGTGGCTGGGAGTGGCCGCTTGGCTCCTGAAAATCCACGATACGCAGGATGGTTCCCAGATGAAATGTGGCACAAGTGCCGAGTCAGGCTGGCTTGATAGAAGGAAGTGGCTCCTGCAATCTGCCAGACAGAAGCGGGGCGGGTGAGTTTTTTTTGCCATGGAAAAGGCCGTGGTTTGTGTTCGGGGGCCTGTGGCTGGGAGTGGCCGGCTGGCTCCTGAAAATCTACGATACGTAGGATGGTTCCGAGATGAAAGGTGGCGCCATTGCCAAGTTGGTCTGGTTTGAGAGAGCCAAGTGGTTCCTGCAATCTGCCAGCCAGAAGATGGCAGGTCTGTTTTAATTCCAGGGAAAAGGGCCGTAGTATTTGTTTGGGGGCCTGTGGCTGGGAGTGGCCGGCTGGCTCCTGAAAATCCACGATACGCAGGATGGTTCCCAGATGAGAGGTGGCACCAGTCCCGAGTCGGGCTGCATTGATAGCGGCATGTGGCTCCTGCAATCTGCCAGCCAGAAGCGGGGCGGATTAGTTTTGTTTTCCATAGAAAAGGGCCGTGGTTTGTGTTCGGGGGCCTGTGGCTGGGAGTGGCCGGCTGGCTCCTGAAAATCCACGATACGCAGGATGGTTACCAGATGAAAGGTGGCTCCAGTGCCGAGTCAGGCTGGATTGATAGAGGCAAGTGGCTCCTGCAATCTGCCAGCCAGATGATGGGCAGGTCAGATTTACTTCCAGGGAAAAGGGCCGTAGATTTTTTTTGGGGACTTGTGGCTGGGAGAGGCCGGCTGGCCCCTGAAAATCCAAAATACGCTGGATGGATCCCAGACCCAAGGTGGCACCAGTGCCAAGTCGGGCTGGTTTCATAGAGGCAAGTGGCTCCTGCAATCTGCCAGCCAGAAGCGGGGTGGTTAAGTTTTGTTTGCCAGGGAAAAGGGCCGTGATTTGTGTTCGGGGCCCTGTGGCTGGGAGTGGCCCGCTGGCTCCTGAAAATCCAAGATATGCAGGATGGTTCCCAGATGAAAGGTGGCACCAATGCCGAGTCGGGCTGGATTAATAGAGGCAAGTGGCTGCTGCAATCTGCCAGCCAGATGACGGGCAGGTCAGTTTTACTTCCAGGGAAAAGGGCCGTAGATTGTTTTTGGGGACTTTTGGCTGGGAGTGGCCGGCTGGCCCCTGAAAATCCACAATACGCAGGATGGTTCCCAGATGAAAGGTGGCACCAGTGCCAAGTCGGGCTGGTTTGATAGAGGCAAATGGCTCCTGCAATCTGCCAGCCAGAAGCGGGGTGGTTAAGTTTTGTTTGCCAGGGAAAAGGGCCGTGGTTTGTGTTCGGGGGCCTGTGGCTGGGAGTGGCCGGCTGGCTCCTGAAAATCCACGATACGCCTGATGGTTCCCAGATGAAAGGTGGCACCAGTACCGAGTCGGGCTGGTTTGATAAAGGGAAGTGTCTCGTGCAATCTGCCAGCCAGGAGCTGGGCGGGTGAGTTTTCTTTGCCAGGGAAAAGGGCCGTGGTTTGTGTTCGGGGGCCTGTGGCTGGGAGTGGCTGGCTGGCCCCTGAAAATCCACGATAGGCAGGATGGTTCCCAGATGACAGGTGGCACCAGTACCGAGTCGGGCTGGTTTGATAGAGGGAATTGTCTCCTGCAATCTGCCAGCCAGTTGACGGGCAGGTCAGTTTTACTTCCAGGGAAAAGGGCCGTAGTTTGTGTTTGGGGGCCTGTGCCTGGGAGTGGCCGGCTGGCTCCTGAAAATCCACGATACGCAGGATGGTTCCCAGATGAAAGGTGGCACCAGTGCCGACTCGGGCTGGATTGATAGAGGCAAGTGGCTCCTGCACTCTGCCAGCCAGATGACGGGCAGGTCAGCTTTGTTTGCCAGGGAAAAGGGCCGTGGTTTGTGTTCGGGAGCCTGTGGCTGGGAGTGGCCGGCTGGCTCCTGAAAAGCCACGATACGCAGGATGGTTCCCAGATGAAAGGTGGCACCAGTGCCAAGATGGGCAGGTTTGATATTACCAAGTGGCTGCTTCAATGTGCCAGCCAGATGATGCGCAGGTCAGGTTTACTTCCAGGGAAAAGGGCCGTAGATTGTTTTTGGGGACTTGTGGCTGGGAGTGGCCGGCTGGCCCCTGAAAATCCACAATACGCTGGATGGCTCCCAGATGAAAGGTGGCACCAGTGCCAAGTCGGGCTGGTTTGATAGAGGCATTTGTCTCCTGCAATCTGCCAGCCAGAAGCGGGGTGGTTAAGTTTTGTTTGCCAGGGAAAAGGTCCGTGGTTTGTGTTCGGGGGCCTGTGGCTGGGAGTGGCCGGCTGGCTCCTGAAAATCCACGTTATGCAGGATGGTTCCCAGATGAGAGGTGGCACCAGTGCCGAGTCGGGCTGGATTGATAGAGGCAAGTGGCTCCTGCAATCTGCCAGCCAGAAGCGGGGCGGATGAGTTTTGTTTTCCATAGAAAAAGGCCGTGGTTTGTGTTCGGGGGCCTGTGGCTGGGAGTGGCCGGCTGGCTCCTGAAAATCCACGATACGCCGGATGGTTCCCAGATGAAAGGTGGCACCAGTACCGAGTCGGGCTGGTTTGATAGAGGGAAGTGTCTCGTGCAATCTGCCAGCCAGAAGCGGGGCGGCTGAGTTTTCTTTGCCAGGGAAAAGGGCCGTGGTTTGTGTTCGGGGGCCTGTGGCTGGGAGTGGCCGGCTGGCTCCTGAAAATCAACGATATGCAGGATGGTTCCCAGATTAAAGGTGGCACCAGTGCCAAGTCGGGCTGGTTTGATAGAGGCCAGTGGCTCCTGCAATCTGCCAGCCAGATGACGTGCAGGTAGGTTTTACTTCCAGGGAAAAGGGCCGTAGTTTGTGTTTGGGGGCCTGTGCCTGGGAGTGGCCGGCTGGCTCCTGAAAATCCACGATACGCAGGATGGTTCCCAGATGAAAGGTGGCACCAATGTCGAGTCGGGCTGGATTGATAGAGTCAAGTGGCTCCTGCAATCTTCCAGCCAGAAGCGGGGTGGGTAAGTTTTGTTTGCCAGGGAAAAGGGCCGTGGTTTGTGTTCGGGGGCCTGTGGCAGGGAGTGGCCGGCTGGCTCCTGAAAATCCACGATACGCAGGATGGTTCCCAGATGAAAGGTTGCACCAGTCCCGAGTCGGGCTGGTTTGATATGGGGAAGTGTCTCCTGCAATCTGCCAGCCAGAAGCGGGGCGGGTGAGTTTTCTTTGCCAGGGAAAAGGGCCGTGGTTTGTGTTTGGGGGCCTGTGGCTGGGAGTGGCCGGCTGGCTCCTGAAAATCCACGATACGCAGGATGGTTTCCAGATGAAAGGTGGCACCAGTGCCGAGTCGGGCTGGATTGATAGAGGCAAGTGCCTTCTGCAATCTTCTAGCCAGATGACGGGCAGGTCAGTTTTACTTCCAGGTAAAAGGGCCGTAGTTTGTGTTTGGGGGCCTGTGGCTGGGAGTGGCCGGCTGGCTCCTGAAAATCCACGATACGCAGGATGGT